>NC_045768.1:111634573-111943280 GCF_008692025.1 Phocoena sinus
TACAGACAGCCCATTTCCAGATGGATTTGTGAGGAGGCACATTTTAAATGTACGCGAAATATGAAAGAGCATACGACCAAAATTATAAAGGAGATCAACGTTAGATAAAATAATATTAACTTTTATCGACTGACATACATTTTGGTCAAGGGATTTTGATCACATGGTATCTTAGGCTTGGTTTAAAAAACAAACACAACAACTGAGTGCTATATCTCACAAATACCTGATTCAATACATAGCACGAAGAGAGTTTTAACTTCAAAGAAAAGTATATACCTTGACTTGGACTAACTTTGAGATAAATTCATATTCGGAAGAAGACAAGGGGGTCTCATCAATGCTCACATCGAGGTTAGTTGCACTTCTCATACTGCTCTGGATGAGCTCTGTTTTTATACACACCTGACACCTGCCTGTCAAGTGGAAAAGTCCAAGGGCAAAGCAAAAAATGGGGGGGGGGGGAGATGAACTAGAAATACATTGTAATCTAAGAAACCTCCTTAATAAACTGAGGAAATTAAGACAACTATTGAATGAATATAATCATAAATATTGTTTGTTGTTAGAATGTCTCAAATCTGCATGAGAGAAGAGATAAATGAGAAAAATCTGGCAACAATTGAGGGAAAATTACTAAATTATAGAGAAATAACGTTGAATTTGATTTAAAGACACAGATAATGATGGCATTATAATTAATATACTGTTAGTGGCAATTACTTTTTGAAAACAGGTAGAACAAACGTAAATTCACTGTATCCTGTTGACTTCCTAAGTAGAGTGTGCTGTTATAAACTCAAACTCTAATCAAATACAGAACCATTCACAGATTAAAGTGAAAGACAATGGTTTTCATCACAAACTTCTTGTTCCTCTAAAGTGAGGTAAACATATCAGTGGTGATGAATTTACAACATAACGCTAATATGCTAATTTTCAGAGCCTGTAATAATATTATGTTGAATTATTTTTGAACACATAGGAGTGAAAATAACAGAAAAGTGAAACACAGTCACCTAAATATGTGGAAATAGAAGATAACCATTATTTGTAAGAGATGATGGAATTCTTGGGGAAAAGTTTAGGAATGAAGAAAAGTCAGGGTAATGTCTTAGAGTAAACCCCTCAATGCTAGGATACTTCATGAAATCACCTTCTTTCTCAGCTGCACCAAGCACTGACTGAGAGCTGTAATAATGACACCCATGTGCTAAAGACAGGGTTTCTCGCCTGTAGAGGAGGATGGTACCCATCCAACCATCAGATTTCCAATGAAGCCCTTCTTCATAATGTACATGCATCATTTTTGTTGTTGTTACTTGTGTTTTTGTCTGGTCTCCTCAATTATTTGTAGTTTCCAGCTATTTCATTAATCCTACATAAATGTGACTTTCAGTTGCTATAGATTGAAAATACAATTGGAGTCACCTACTAAAACCTTTTTTTTTTTTTGGCTGCGTTGGCTCTTCATTGCTTCACGCGGGCTTTCTCCAGTTGCGGAGAGCGGGGGCTACTCTTCGTTGCGGTGCGCGGGCTTCTTATTGCGGTGGCTTCTCTTGTTGCGGAGCATGGGCTCTAGGTGTGCGAGCTTCAGAAGTTGTGGCTCACGGGCTTAGTTGCTCCGCAGCATGTAGATCTTCTGCACCAGGGCTCGAACCCGCATCCCCTGCATTGGCAGGCGGATTCTTAACCACTGTGCCACCACGGAAGTCCCAACTACTAAAACCTTAATAAGTAGAATTCATCATATTATTCTGATCATCTATGGCACTTTATCAATGTCTTTTGACTTTTTTCTATTATGCAAGTTCTTTGTACTATATATTAGAAACATAGTTGTCTTTTATTTTCAATTTAAATTTTTTGTTCACAAGCTTTCTCCTTTGCTCACACTTAAAAATTTGTAGTCAAATGTGTACCTTTCATTGAAAAATAATTGACTCGATTTGCATCTAATCATTTTGTGTCAATAAAATGTGTGTATACAGCAGCAGTTCTAATTTTAATCATTTTAATCATTTAATGTACATGAGCATCTCAGAAAAAATATACTACAATAAAAAAAACCTTTCAACCCTATTTTATTTTGTGAAGTATAAATAGGAATAAAAGGGTTTTTTTCATAATTATATTACATAAAACTCATCAGTGGAAACAATTACTTTACACTCAACTTTTGGATGAGGTATAATTCTTATTTTAAGGGAGTGCATTCAAACCCCAAAAAGCTTCAGAGCCGTCCTGCAAATTAGCTTTGTTGGGGAAGCCACACAATGAGTGTCAACAGAACAGAACCCCAGGGTATCACAGCACATGCTTCCAGAAAGCTAAATGAGAGGGAGCAGATCAGAAGGCAGGCCGAAGAAAACTCTTCAAGAGCTTAGAAGTCCCCTCTTGGGACAATGAGATGCAGTCATAGGCAGGAGAAACCTACACCATACCACGGTGTGCAAACCATTAGAGACAGATTCTGTTCAAAGAGAAGCAAAGTGTTATCCATGAGGCCACAGAGCTGCAGATCATGGGACCCCCCCCCCCTCAAGGAACGGCTGAGGAAAAACCCAAGTCATGTAACAGCACTTCCAGACACACACACATCCTTTTAGAAAATAACACTACTACTTCAGCATCCTCAGCTAACAGGCTCAAAGATCATGTAAAAATATAAGGTTTTGAAGCAAAGACTAAAATCTTATCCACATTCTAATATTTATATTTAGTCCTTGAGAAGTGTAGGCTACACATATACAATTATTTCTTATTATTTCCTATGGTCCACATAAAACAACTTAGAGTTTATATTCTTGGATTACGGTTTTAATGCATTAAAAGTACATAATACTTAAAGACTTAAAAAATGTCTACACACAATCCATTAAAATATCTATGTTTGAGGTCATAATTTCACTTTAAAAATAAGTACATTCTATGTAGCTACAGGAATGATTGGAGCAATGTGAAATCAAGTGGATATATATAATATTCTCTAATGTAAAGATGGACAAAAAAGTTAACTTTGGAAAATCAACTGACCAACGTGGAACACCATAATATTAACAGAGCACAAGGCAAACCCTGGATTAATATGGCTCACATAAGAGATGGCAAGAACAAGTTCTACATCAAGAACCTGTCACATAGAGCCTCAAATTCCATCAAATTCCTCCAGAGAGCAAAAAATCAACTGTTACTTCTGAATGCACTTTTCTCATATTACTGCTAAAAGCTGAATTATATTATCCAATTCCATGTATTTCACAAAAAGCAGGTCAAATTTTCAATGATACTACAATGACATTCGCAACTATGACATTTTTCTGATGTATGTACAATAAAACCCCAATAAATAACTCCTGAAAGCACCTGAATCACTACTTTAATTGATTAATGTCTCTAAAGGGCTGCAATCCCTACTCCTTGTCGTTACATATGTCTGTGTAGAAGCAAGTCAGAGCAGCTTCAATGAATATAAGTCTACAGTCACTTATAAAACAGTGACTCCCAAAGTAACATGGAAACACAGGTTTGAATCCTCAGCTTAACCTGACCCCAGCCCGTGTCCCAGGGAATGGCTACTTCCTGCTTCAAGTTTACTGATGGTCTCGACTTGGCTGCCAAGAAATTCACACTCTTGCTTTTACTCTGCTTCACTCGTCCCTCTTTCCCTGTTTTCTCTACTTGTTCTTTATCTTCTTCTTGTCCTGGTGCCACTGGAATATCCCAGGGCTCAGTCTTTGGCCCTTGGTTCCTTTTCATCCACACTCAACCTTTCCCCGGTGTCCTTTACTTTCGTGGATTAAAATGCTGCCTTTATGCCAATGATTCTCAAATGCTTTCTCCAGACCAGATTGCTCTCCCCAAACCTAGATTTCATAGCTCCATTTGTAGTCATGTCCACTTGGATGTCATGTAAACATCTAAAACTCAACATTTCCAAAGCTCAACTGATGATTTTCTACCTCCTCTGCTCAGACAGGCATCGTGGTTATTTTCATTACATGATGACATCTGTTTCCCTTTTATTCCTCAGGCAAAATATTTGGAGTAATTTTTCATTTTGTTCTTTCTCTTACACTCCACATCCAATCCACCACCAAGTCCTTTTGGCTCTATCATCAGTGTGTGCCCAGAATCTTACAAACGATCAGCATTCTATTTCTCATACCCAGGTCCAAGCCACCGTTGTCTCCAGGATTTACTGCAATAACCTCTTAACTGATTCCTCAGTGGCTACTCTTTACCCTCTGTCCTTTCTCAGCACGGTTGCCAACACGACCCAGGAAAACGTAAGTCGGATTATGTCCTCCATTCCTCTGCTGAAAACCAGCTGGTGGTTCCCTATAACCCTCAGTAGAAGCAGAAGTCCTTAAAGCAGACAAGACTCCACAGAATCTGCAACCACAACCCTCTCCTGCCCCTCCGCCATGACTCATCTGATTACCTGTTCCAGACACGTCAGGCACGCTCTCATGACAGGCATTTTGCTCCAGTGACTCTCCTTGACTTGAATGTTTTCCTCAGGACCTGCATGTCTAAGCCCCTCATCTCACTCGAAACCCATCCTCACCATTGTCTCACCTTCTCAATGGGTACCCTGACAATGCTACTTAATACTGCAACTTTTCCTTCTCCAATTCCTCCCAAACTTATTTAACTTTTTCTAAGTTTTTTTCACAGCTCCTATCACCTACTTGTAAAACAATTCACGCAATACACTTTATTATTATTATTTTTTTTTTTTGCGGTACGCGGGCCTCTCACTGCTGTGGCCTCTCCCGTTGCAGAGCACAGGCTCCGGACGCGCAGGCTCAGCGGCCATGGCTCACGGGCCCAGCCGCTCCACGGCATGTGGGATCTTCCCGGACCAGGGCACGAACCCGTGTCCCCTGCATCGGCAGGTGGACTCTCAACCACTGCGCCACCAGGGAAGCCCCTGTACACTTACTATTTATCACGTGTCCTATGACACCGATTCCAACCTGCATTAGGGTCAGGAATCTTTGTTTCATTCATTGATGAATCCCAAAAGCCAGAAAGAGCGCCTAACACCATCGTGGGTTCTTAATAAGTATTTGTTGAATGTATAAGAAAAAAACCGAATGAACAAATAATTGAATATAATTTCTCTGTTATTCTCTTTCACTTATTTATTCAACAAATATTTATTAAGGAGCCACTATAAACTGGACACGATATTACAACCTGGAGATACCACGATAAACCATTTATATTTATATGCACTTATGGAGGTTGTTTTCTAATGGGACAAACAGATATTAATCAAATGATTACATATATCAAATCAATGCAAAGTTACAATGTATTATTTTTTAAGTAGAGGTATACGGGGCGCTCTAAAAATATAGGGAATGGTTGTCAAGACAGCCTATATAGATACTTTTAGTCCAGGTTAGGAACTGTGGTCTTTATTCCAAAGCCAAGGGGAGGTATTGAAAGGCTGTAAGCAGAAGGGTGTCCTGATGAGCTACGTATTTACAGGCACCATCTGAGGCTACTGTGTACATAAGAGAGGCGCTGGGAGACAAGTAAGGAGCTGGACTAGCCTAGGTGATACCAGTGGAGCATGAGAGGAGTAGGGAGTTCAAGAGGCGTTCAGGAGCCAAAACAAACCAGAGTCTGAGAGACGGAACCCTGTCCCTGAAAGAGGAGGTATCACGTGTCATTCCTGGTCAAGTGATTTTTCTTAAGAATTTCTATTCTTTACCTCTTGGGTTGTTAAACTACTTTAAGTCTCCACCTTGTTTCGAATAGATATTTTGTGGAAGCTTAAGAATATGGACAAAAACTATTAACAGTTAAAAAGTTAAAGCCTGTAATAAGGCACGTCTCCAAATCCAAATACCTCAAACGGATGTAAGTTGGGTGATGCAAGCAGCATTCGTAGGATGAGTTGCTCGGGAAATAAGAATTAAGCACAGCTCTAGGTGGAATATAATAACCAAAGAAGAGTTTAAGGTAAACCGATGTTTTGGTTTTTCTTAACAACTTTATTGGAGTATACTTGCTTCACAATGGTGTGAAACCAATGTTGATTAGATACATGTATACACAAAGAGACAAAGAAAGAGAAAAACACTTGTGAATGTTTCACACAATTTCATTTCTTTCCTAATGCAGGTTTAGAATTCAAGGGAAAAATTGGTAGTTCCTACATCATCTGTTAATATTTTGCATATTCAAAATTAATTTAGAAACATTCAAAAATAAATTTTCTCAACTTTAGGGAAAATTAAATACTGATAACTGTTTAGATATGGAATTTTGAAGTAGAGGCATTTATATATGTATCATATTTATAAGTTGTATTTATATTTCTTGTCATATAATTATAATCTGTTCACAGTTACTCTTTGACCCACCAGTGAGTGATTTTATGTATCATGCATACTGTATGATTCATTAAGGACTTTTCCCAGTATCACTTTGAATATAACTGTCAAACTTACAAAATGTTTTGTAGAGTACCCAAAGGATGCTTGGCCAATAAAAGATAACTGAAGTAAAGGAAATAAAAGAGCTCAGGAGGAATGCCAGATGATTCTTGTAGGGCAGAATGTGGGCAGTGAATGCTCCAGAGACCTAGGAGTTCTCTCTGTAGGAAATCAGCTACAACCCGGAAATACCCACTGGTTGAAAGCACAAAGTAGCAGCAGCTTAACCTCAACAGAAGTTCACTTCTCCCACGTGGATCCTTCACAGCAGTCAGGACTAGAGTGTTAGTCTTGATTCTCTAGAGAAACAGAACATTCACAGCCCACAGGAATCAGTTACCATTCCTCACAAACTCAAGTTTTAGTTTTGTTGTTGTTCTATCCACGCCTTCAAGCGACTGGATAAGGCCCATCCACAATAGGGAAGGCAATCTGCTTTATTCAGGTTACTGTTTTAAATGTTAAACTCATCCCAAAATACCTTTGCAGAAACACCCAGAATAATGTTTGACCAAATACCTGAACACCCCATGGCTCAGTCAAGTTGACACGTACAATTAAACCTCACAGCCCATAAGGCAGCCCTGCTCCACACAGGCTTCAGTGAACATACTCCTGCATATCTGACCTCTCTGTCATCTGTAGGATAAGGTTCTTATTCTGGAGCCTGAAGCTGGGGCTGGATCTGCAGACATTACACCCACATTTTGGTCAAGATGATGCAAAAGGAAGGAGGCATAACAGGCGGAGGATCTGTACCCGTTCTTTGAGGAAAGGCTTTAGAAGCCGCGACAAAGCTTCACCACTCACACGTCTGTGGGGAACAGTGAAATGCTGATTCTCGTCTGCAAGCTTCTCCCATCCCCACATTGCGGGCATTACCATCATTGCTCATTCAATCACCAAATGTTTATGAAACGTACGATGTGCTAGAAACAGATTTAAGGAATAAATATTCCGCAGTAAACTAGAGACCAAAGAAAACCAAAATCAGACAAACAGGCCCACACTCCCTTGAGTTTGCATTTTTTAATGGAGGGAGGCAAAGAATATTCAGAAATCTAGAAGGAAAAGGCGGTCATTCCAAAATACTGCCATTTGCAGTGACACAGATGGACCTAGAGATTGTCATACTGAGTGAAAGAGAAAAACAAATATCATATGATATCACTTGTATGTGGAATCTAAATAAATGGTACAAATGAACTTATTTACAAAAATACAAATAGAGTCTCAGATGTAGAAAACAAACTTATGGTTACCAAAGGGGGAAGGGGGGGAGGGATAAACTGGGAAGGTGGGATTGACATATACACACGAATATATAGAATAGATAACTAATAAGAACCTGCTGTATAGCACAGGGAACTCTACTCGATACTCTGTAATGACCTATACGGGAAAATCTCAAAAAAGAGTGGATATATGTATATGTATAACTGCTTCCCTTTGCCGTACAGCAGAAGCTAACACAACATTGTAAATCAACTAGACTCCAATAAAAATGAATAAAAAATGAGTTCATACTTGCGATGATCACAGAGGGTTCCAGAGCTGCCAGGTTAGGCGTCATGTCGAAGTGGCATTTGAATAAAATCTGAAGGAAATGCGTAAGAGAACTATTTAGATTTTCTTGGGGGAAAAGAGAAAAAGCAAAGGCAAGGGCAAGGGCCAGCGCTCCAAGTCAGGAGAAGGCCTTAGCATCTTCTGTAATACTCAAAGGCCAGAGCAGTTAGGAAGGAGAACAGCAGGAAACAAGCTAACGCCTGGCCTGTGGGGAACCACGGCTTTACTCCGGGTGAGACCGGAAGCAACCGGAGAACTTAGAGAAGAGGGTTGACATTAGGTGACTCACTTAACGGGAATACTCTGGCTGCTGTACTGAGAACAGACGAGAAGCAAGCAAAGGTAGAAACAAGGAAAATGCGGGTCCACTTTCCTACTCACCTCGTGTCCAATATAATTGGGTTTTATTTACATACTAAACAGTCCCATGTCTGCCCAAGAGAGACGACTGAGAGCATCACCTAGTTACCGCCTTCAACAAATGGCCCAGGAAACCTGGTTATGCACAGCTCTTCAAGCCCCAGGAACTATACAAGTTATCAGCACACGATACATTCAACAAACAACGGTGGAACACGAACAGGATGACCCATTCAGAACTGGCGGGAATGGAAAACACACAGCACTCTTTTGCCCTTACAATTATCATTTTCCCCCTAATATATGGAATTTCTCCCCTCTGTCAGTAAATTTTTCATTTAGTAATTTACAGCCTCCCCAATTCTGCTCTCTCAGAAGAACTCATTTTTTCAGCATCACCTGTGGTCTCAGTCCTTCCCTCACCCTTCAAGCCCTCAACTCAAAGAGCTATTTCTTGGGGATCACACGGCTTCCTACGCCTTCTTACTGCTACTGCAGTTTGGGTGGCCTAGAGCTGCTTTTGGGATAGAAACATTACAGGTGCTGGCAGGCCAGACCCCTGAAAATCTCTTATGTTTTACTAATTTTTGCACCTCTTCACTACCATGGGCAAGTAATTATAGCCAACTTTCTTGTCTGGATAATGTTTTCATTGTGAAGACTCTCTTCTTGCAACTACTGGTCCCTGTGCTCTTGCTCTCACTGTCTCCCCTCCCTGCCACTCTTAGTATTTAAAGCAGGGTCCCCACTCTCGGTCTGCAGCTCTGCTGCAAAGGCCTTTCTATAGCACGATATTGCACTTACCTTACACTACGTCAACTGCTTGGAAGGTACTGCTGATGAATTCTTGCTAGTCTCCAAATCCCTGTGATTTCCATTTCCTGACCCAGGGAATCCAGATGCAGCTACAGGTGGGAATTTCTTACCACAAAAAAGGGCACTGCAAGATATTCTCCATTCTGAACTGAGACCCCGGAGCTCCCTGCTGGCTTTAGGCCCAGAGAATACTGGCAGTTAGACCTAAAGACACTAGCTGATGGGGTCTCCCAGCAAAATGGAGTAACCTTTTCATACTACATCAAAACCCACCGGCCAAGCAGCATCCCCTATGTGCATGACATGTTCAACCCGTTGTAGTATCCCCTCTTAAATGTGAAGCAACAGGCTAGTATCATTGGGTATTTAAAGGAATTGCAATGATAAAAGATAAAGACCAAATCAAGCAAAATAGGCAGGAAACGCAATCCACAGTAAGTCTGCCAGATAAAATGCACAAGGCCTAGTGACATTCAAATTTCAAATAAACGACAAATACCTCTTGAGTATAAGGATGTTGCTTCCAATATTTGGGACATACTTCTACTGAAGACAAAATATTTGTTGGAATTCAAACTTGACTGGACATCCTGTATTTTTATTTACTAAATCTAGCAACCTTCATCCATGGAGGATAAGAAAACATTACGAAAACGATAATCAGCATGTTAGAGATATAGAAAAGATGCAGCAACCAGAGAGAGAAGTCAAGTGGGAGTGTGACCTCTCAGGAGACAGCAAAATCTCCATCACGTATTTGAGGTTTTCTAAGTGAATTCAAAAAGGAGGGGGTATATGTATACGTACAGCTGATTCATTTTGCTGTACAGCAGCAACTAATACAACACTGTAAGTCAACTATGCTTCAATAAACATTTAAACAAATAAATAAATTTTTAAAAATGTCCACAGTAGCAGGGGATGGGAAGACGTTTCCATACTCCCCACGCCCCCTTATTACTATTATGTTGTCGCATTAATATAACATTTGGATTCCAAAAATCCCAAGTAATATCCTTCAATTTATGTGGGTCTGAAATCAAACATATAAAAATTGTATTGCCTGGTGGGACTAGCAGTGGTTCATAAACAGTAATATGCAGAAAGATGACCTGGATTTCTTACTAAAATACTAATAACAGTGTCCCACACCCATATATTCTGATTGCATATATGTGGATTGGGCCCTAAGAATGTACACTTTAGCAAACAATGCAGGCAAAACTTTGATAACATTTTGAGGAACGCTGTCTTAGCACTTGCTAAATCTGCTGTGTCGTCATACACATATATATTTATAAGACTTATGAATAGAAGTTGAAGGAACCTTGTGTTTTTTTTTCCAGGTAACATTTAGTCTTTATTAATAATCAGGAAGGAAAGCACTAAAACCGTCTGAAGCTTTCCTCTTTGCTTGTAGACAAGAACGAACCCCATGGAGAGAGTGATGTAACATTTTTCTAGGAAAGCAAACTTTCATACAGAACAGAAAACACAGTCTCACGGAGTCCAGGGTTGGGACCTGGCAAGTGAGCAGCTCTTCTGAGTGATGCAGTGGCTATGAGTCTCCATCCTCTAGACATGTGCCTGGTGCAGCTGGAAACCAGGAGATGCTGATTTTATATCGAGAGGTTCTGATTCTCAACTCCCCGGAGCATAAATATTTTAGAAATGTAGAGTGCGAGTAGGAAGTGAAGGGAGAATGTCCTGGAAGTGTACCCACCGTTAGAAAGAAACAGCCTGCAGAGCGGTGGGGAGACTGGACAGTTGAACTCACAGCCCCTAATACGAATGGGTGCTTACAGTTCAGCTCTCTCTGGGTTTGTGGGCATCACCCACTGAATCCTCATGGCGACTCTAAGAGTGGATATTACCATGACCTTCATTTATGGACGAGGAAGCCGAGACAGTGAAAGAGTAAATAATGGATGAAATATTTACTAGTAAGTGAATTAGTTACACACATAATAAGGGGCTGCACCAGGTTTTTAATCTAGGCTGAATGACTTACATTAGTAATATTAGGAAATTTTAAGCACTATTCAAAATATTATCGAGTAAAGAGTATCCCTAAGATAATATACATCTTTAGCTAATTCAGTTCCTAGTTACTGGCAATTTCAGTTTAAAGCCAATATTTGACCAAATGTTTCACTTTAAAATTGTGTTTTCCATGTAGCATGGGGCTCTTGCTAGAACAGATTAAGGCTTTTCTCCCCCTGGATCTGACCACAGGAAACATAATATCTGCACTATTTCTCTCCACATTTGTCTCAGAGCTCACATCAAGATTTTTAGAAACTTTTTCAGTGATCAGTTTTTTTATCATCATGTTCTCGGTGGGTGAGTTTCTGATTTAGATTCGTCTCTTTTCCTGAAAGAAATAGAATTTAATCATATGTAAGTCTAATATACGAGACATGTCTTTTCATCATGCCTATAAATTTCCTCTCCTAGTATTTAAAATGTGATTAAAGTTCAACAAGTCCCCATAGTTAAACCAAAGGAGCATTGCAAGTGATGTATCCTAATTATTCTGGGATAGCAGGAAGGAGAGCCATACTTGAATAGCAAATGACAGCTTTCATAGCACCTCCCAAACCACTGGGCTACAGCTCATCCCCCTCTGGAGAGCTTTACAGGAGAAGGGAAGAGCATTTGTAATAAAATAATCATAAGCTGGGTAAAGCAGAATTCACCTGCATGCACACCTGTGTGTCTGTGTAACACACAGTTCATTCCACACATTCCTCTCCATTTTTCTAGCAGGTTCCATGAGGGAGAGGCTCTGCAGTTATTCTAATTGTACTCCTGCCAGGAGATCAACTGAGATAAAATAAAGAAGAGCATGTACATACCATCAAATCAAAGCACAGGTTAGCCAGCACAAAGAGAAAGGCCATCATACTGCTGAAACGCACAGACTGGAGAAACAGGTTAAACGCACAGACTGGAGAAACGCACAGACTGGAGAAACAGGTTAAACCCCACAAGATGACAAATAACACGGATGAAAGCAGACGTCTGTGCGTACTGAAATCCAAAACTCCCAGCATACAAATAAACAAGAGGAGAAAACTAAGAAGCAGAACACTAAAAAAGAAAATCTCAAGGATTTAGTCTACAGTAAGCTTGACATAAGAGCAATTTGACATGGTTGCCAAAGTTAGCATGACAGCGGACATGATCTGATATTAAAAATCTTGTTTGAGTTTCGACTTCAGAGCATATCTGGTTAAATAATTACATGGTTAGAGCTCACTGGTCAGAGTAGGATCTAAATAAGTTTAGAGACAGGAGAAATTTTTCTATGGCCTTCAGGTTTAAGTGACAAAAGCTGTAGAATTACTAGTACTGAATAAGAAAATACCCTAGAATTTGGAAAATAAAGATATTGTCATGAAATTCAAGAGCTGAGTGAAATTATTTGTATATTTATCTTCTTAGACATTATAGAAACTATGACTTTTTTTTTTTTTTTTTTTTGCGGTACGCGGGCCTCCCACCGCTGTGGCCTCTCCCGTTGTGGAGCACAGGCTCCGGACGCGCAGGCTCAGCGGCTATGGCTCACGGGCCCAGCCGCTCCACGCCATGTGGGATCTTCCCAGACCAGGGCACGAACCTGTGTCCTGTGCATGGGCAGGCGGACTCTCAACCACTGCGCCACCAGGGAAGCCCAGAAACTATGATTTTTATATTTATGAATTCATTATTATTCTTCTATGTATAGTACAAATTCTTGTTTTATCATATGATGTTTAAATTATTATACAATATTTGATTATAAAAAGAATACATGTTACAAAACATAAAATAAATAACCATGACTACATTACCGTACTTAATTTCAATGTTAGAAATATGACTGAATATATGTGTTTATTGTCTCAAATTCTGTCTCTCTGTCCTGCTGCCAAGCAACTACAGATGGCTCCTAACTTATGATGGTTCAACTCAGGGTTTTTTGACTTTATGATGGAGTGAAAGCAATAAGCATTCAGTAGAAACCATACTTTGAATTTAGAATTTTGCTCTTTTCCTGGGCTAGGGATCATGGCCTGCTACCCTCTTGTGATGGGGGCAGTGAGCACAGGTCTCCCATCAGCCAGCCAGGTGAGTGCAAGGTGAACAATCGATACACATAATACCATTCCATACCCAGACAACGATTCTGCTTTTCACTTTCAGTATTCAGCAAATTATATAAAATATTCAACACTTATAACAAAATAGGACTTGTGTTAGATGATCCTTCCCAGCTGTAGGCTAACATAAGTGCTCTGAGCACATTTAAGGCAGGCTGGGCTAAGATAGGCTACGTCCTAGTTTGTATGTTAAATGCATTTTTGACTTATGGTATTTTCAACCTACTATGGGTTTATTGGGACATAGCCTCATTGTAAGTCTTGGCAGATACACCGATTGAATTGTGGCTTCATGGTATGCATTCAACAATTTATCATATATTTTTATTTTTAAAATTGTGTTTCGGACTTTATAGAAGAAGTGTAATGTGCTAAGACTTGCTTTTGGGGACTCATATTTATTTCTATAAGACTCATTCATGTCACTGAGTATGGCATTAGTTTGTTCAACATCATATCTGTAAAATAGTTTCTTTAATTTAATATACATAAATGGGCATTTGGGCTACTGATTCAGTCCGCTCCCTTATAAGCATTGCTATTAATACCTCCTACCTGTCGCCTACTGCATTCTTTGTTTGTTTGTTTGCGATACGTGGGCCTCTCACTGTTGTGGCCTCTCCCATTGCGGAGCACAGGCTCCGGACACACAGGCTCAGCGGCCATGGCTCACGGGCCCAGCCGCTTCGCGGCATGTGGGATCTTCCCGGACCGGGGCACGAACCCGTGTCCCCTGCATCGGCAGGTGGACTCTCAACCACTGCGCCACCAGGGAAGCCCTCCCCTACTGCATTCTTGTGTAAGGAAGAAAAATCATCTTCCCTCCACTCTTCTGAGTTCTTGGCTGACACACTCTGTCATAAGAGACAGATTAACAAGAGGAAAACAAACACAAATGTATTAACACGTATACCTCACATATACATGGGAGATACACAGGGAAAAGTGTACCATTTACTCCCCAAGGTGGCTTAGAATTCATTCATACCATTTTAATAGGGAAAGGGGAGGGGGATGTCGACAACTTAGGGGAGAGGAAATGATTTTTAGGAAAGATGAATAAGCCCTTAGAAGGAGAGATGGGGGATCTGACAGTTTGTGACAAAGTTTGTCTGCGTGTGGAATTGATTTCTAGTCTCTCCTGTGATTAAGAGTCAATCTTCCCTGGTTGATGAAGCTCCTGGGGAGTGGATCTGTGGCCATGCAGTTCCTTTTGTTCCTTTTGTAGAATTTATGTTTGGACAGATAAAAAAGAGTTCAGAGAAAGCCTCTCCCTCTACCGCCTTTTTACCAAGTGCCTACAGCTCAAAATAATCAATACAGCAAAACGGCATAATTTGGTGTGGAATGCCCTGAATGTCTATGTCATATTTGAAGTGGTGTATCTGCTCCCCTTCAGTTGCAAGATAATAAAAAATATTGCAGGATTACAGAGTATTGAATGCTAATCTATTCCAAAGTGGTTTTTACCATTGTACACTCAAAACAACAAATTATAAAATTTCTCCTCATTCCATATCCTATCCAAAACTGGCTATTGTCACACATCTTACTTGTGGCCAAAATAATGAGTGTAAAATTCTATCTTATTGTGATCTCACTTATATTTATTTCACTAACTACAAGTGAAGTTAAGAACATATTTTTATTTGTTTATTTAACATTTTTTCTCCTATTTTAAACAACCACTCCTTTCTTAGGTCTGTTTTTACTTTGTTGTTTTTCCCTTTTCTTATTAATTCCCAGAAATTCTTTCTATGTATAGTATACTGTGTGTTGGTTCCAGATGTCACAAGTATCTTCTTTAGGTTGATGGCTGTCAGGAACGTGAAGGGTCTGAGATTGTACCCTACCTGCAGAGGCACATGTTAGCTCGGCAGCACCATGTCACAGGTACTGACGAAGACAAGAAAATTCTAAATAAGAGAGAAGAAACCATTACTCACAACACAGCAGCAAACGTCATGAGTATTACCATATTTTCACCCTTTCTCCTGCTCTCAATTCCATGAGAATGAAGAACTGTGTCAAGGTTGCCAGGACTCCCTCCTTGACCAAACTCTACTAGGCTCCCTCTTAGCCCTGTTCTCGACTAGCCTCAACCTAGGCTTATGAAGTCTTGAACAAAACATTAGCATGGTTGCTACCATCTCAAGGCCACATCCCTAGGGTGACCTTCCCACCTTTTAAAGTGCCTTCCTGAAAAAACTGAAGCTGCGAAAAGAATGTACTATTTGTTCCATACAACACCTGAAGACAGGGCCCTGGTCCCCCAGCCTCTGTGGAAGGGGAGGAGCCTAATTTCCATAAATGCCAGTTAGCAAACCCGGATGGGGTTCATAGACCAACATTCCTGTCCTCCTTTTGTATTTTTCATTCACTCACTCTACCGCGCCCTCGCTCATGCCCCTTTAAAATACTGAGTCACCTCTGTACAGATAGAAATTGAATTCAGTTCATGCTGGACTCTTCCTTATAGCAGTAGTACAGCATGATGAAAATCCATCCTTCCAGCTTTATCTAGCATTCAGCTGTGTTTATCTCTGACAAGCACGTACATACCACGTGCAAAGTAGACAGGATTCACAGCTAAGGGACTCAGGGCTAAGGGTCCTGCCTATGTTGACCAAAGAGCAAACACTGTACCAAGCAGCAAACATGCCTGTCCTCCTTCATGCCCTCCACACGCACCCAGGGAAGCAGGCAGTTGGTTACACGGCAGTTACACCAATCCCTTTGACCTTCACAGTTTTCTATGTGATCAGCCATAGAGCTGGCTCAGATCAGGAGAGCTTTCAGTCCGTCACATGCAGCAAAAACACACAAGGATGCTCAGGACCTGTGGCAAACTGTTTCTTCAACTGACTTTTTCACAACATTTAAGGTGTTTTTTGAGAAGTGAAGTTGTTCATTTTACTGATCAAATGTAAATGATGTAATATACGGTTAATACATTTAATAATAATTGCTATTACTATGTCATAAAGATTTCTTACTATACTGTATTGTTTATATATTTTTTTATTTTCTGAATATTATAATGTTTTGCTGTCTTAAAAAAAATAACCTTTCTGGCTGGGAAAATACTGGCATTCATGGGCTGTCCAATTCTTTGAGACAGCAAAGGGCTCAGCGGGGAGCATGCCTTTGACATCAAACCAACTGATGAGAATCATCCCTCCTCTATCCGGTCCAATCGGTATCCATCATTTAATCACATCTGCAAAGTCCCTTTTGTTTTGCAAGGTACAAGTCAGGAGTTTTAGGAACTAGAACCTGGACATCTCTTTTGGGGGTGGGGTGGGACATTTCCTGTTTAACAATTACCTTAAATAATTGGGAAAATAACACCTGCCGTACTTGTTTTCACAGTTTGTCACTGGGCTCAACTGAGATGATTCTGGGGAAAGCTTTATACCATCAGTAAAGGTATCATTTACTGAGAGGAACACATTTTTACCACTCCCATTTCACGTATTTCTCTTTACTACACAAAATATTTTTCTCTTTATATTTGGATTATTATGTGAATTGATTTCAGTGCTGTGATTCATACACATAAAATGAACTAAAAAGGCATACTTTCTTCTAAATGACTAAAAATGTTGCATCTCATTCAAGGGATTAATCCATCAGCAATTGTTTTCTAGTATATAGTGAAAACTAAAGATCTAACTTCAATATTCCTCTAAAAATAACAAATTATTGTAGGATCATTTCCCTAATGCCATGCAAAGGGAAGTCTGCAACATCTGAGTTTTCACATAAGTATGTCTGCTCCTGAGAATTTTTTTGCTGTTCTATCGTTTCATTTGACTACCCCTTTAACTCACAGTCTCAATTATCCTAGGTTTAAAATCAATTTTCCTATCTGGTAGAACAATTTCCCTAGTCCATACTCTTTGTATATAAGTATGAGAAAGATCTTGCCAAGGTTTAGCAAAATCTTGCTGGGATTTTAAATGGAATAGTACTGTGTCTGAATATCAATTAGGAAATAAATAAATAAATTCTATTTTCCCGAAAAGTTTTAATTAGTTACTGAGGTACTTTTTAATGAAATAAATATTGTATTTTCTATATGCTTCCTGTTAGTTTCTAAAATTTAGTTGACCCGTGTATATTGACCTTCAAGCAGATATTCTGTTAAATTTATCTATTATTTCTAATCATTTGTTGGTACACTATTTTGGATTCTCAATGAAGATAGTCACATCTTCCACAATATTCACAGCTTTGTTTTCTTTATCACTCTTATAATATTTATTTTCTTTTTTCATTGGAAATACTAGCTGGGGTCAGAAAGCAAGGAAAGTGCACATTTTAATTTTGTTCTTTATTTAGAGTGAATTCTTCTAAAATTTCACTGTTGAGAATTATAATTTCTGAAAGAATTATGTAGATACACATTATCAGCATAAGTACCAGCACTGAATTGATTTCAAGAATAAATGTTGAAATTTGTCAATACTTTTCCTACACTTACTGAGATGCTCCTATGTCTTTCTACTTTAATGTGTAAATATGGTAAAGTACCACATTTTGTTAAAAACTGTCCCAATATTTGTAGGTTAACTCCATTTCATAATATACTGGATTTTTGCACGTGGTTTGTGTTTGCTAACATTTTGTTTAAGATTTCTTTTTAAATCTATATCCATAAATGCAATCATTCAGAAAATTTTTCTTTTCCTGCATGTGTCTAATTTTGTTAAAGCAGTTGTGCAGACCTCATAAAAATATTTGGGAGGTGTTCTGGGTTTTTTTTGTTTTCTATGAGAGAGAAACTTAAATATACAAAGAATGACCAGTTTCCTCGTATTTTGAAAAGAATTTACATACTATATCAATTTACTTCCTTTAGGAAAATGTTTAAAATTGATTCATTTTTAAACTGGTTACAATATTAGTTAAGCATTCTTTCTTGAATTTATTTTAATTAACTCTATTTTCCTAGAAAGTTGTCCATCTCATCTAAGCTACAAATACATTGCCATGAAGATTTTAATAGCATTCTCATACATTTTTAAATGTTTGCTACAATGGTAGCAATATATTGCATTAAATAAATTGCACTAAAAATAAACACATTGTACTAAAATTATTACATTAGGTATGCGTTCTCATTTTTGTTTCTTAACTCCCTTCAAAAATATTTTTTTATTTGATTAGTCATATAAAAGAATTAACATTTGGCTTTGTTGATATTGTCTATTATAACTCAGTGTACTGTATCATTAATTTCTTCTTCAATATAATATTTTCCTTATTATTTTACTGACATCTTAATTCAAATGATAAGGTCATTATTTTTAAATATCATTTTATTAGAAAAATTTATGATAATTTCCCTCTAAGAATTTTTGTCACTGTATATCACATTCATTGATATGCATATATCTTATATTCTAATTATTTTATAAATTATCACCATGAATTATTTTTGGACTGAGGTTTTTAGCAGTGTGCTTTTAAATTTTCAAGCACAGAGATTTTTGTTGTTTCCTGTCTTTTATTGGCTGTTAAAATTTACTTGTCTTATCATAAGAGGACGAGTTTTATACATTCTTAATTTTGAAAGTTATCAAAAATTGCTTTTTATTTTAGAAAATGGCCAGTTGTTTGCAAATGTTCAATGTGTGTTCAAGTACTTCACAAGCTATTATATTCATAGTTTAATATTTTCAGTAAATGGAAGTCATTATTTGTGTTGTTCAAAATTTTTTATCTTCACTAAATTCTTGCCTGCAAAACAAATAATTAAGAGAGATATGGTACAGTTACATACTGTAATGGTGAATTTTTCAGTTTTTTCTATTGTTGTGAAAATTTATGTAGTTTTAGACTATTTTATTATTTGCTTACTTAGTTAATTGAATGTTTTGTCCAGTAACAAACTCAACTTTTTTTTTCCCTCTTGTGTCTTTTCCATCCTTTTATTTTCAAGCTTTCTATAATCTTATGATTTTAGTGTGTATCTTATAAATAGCATGCTACTAGATTTTCATATATAATCTGATATCCTAGTCTTTTACTTGGCACAATTAGTTTAAATTCACTGTGGTAATAAAAATATTCAGATTTTTTTCAAACATCACTTGTTGCTTTTGGGTTTTCTATACACGCATACCTCATACCTATTTCGGGTTTGGTTACAGGCCACTGCAATAAAGCAAATATTGCAATAAGGCAAATCCCACAAATTTTTTGTTTTCCCATTGCATATAAAAGTTATGCTTATAGTATCCTGATGTCTGTTAAGTATGCAATAGCATTATGTCTTAAAAAACAATTCATATACCTTAATTTAGAAAACACTTTTTTTGCTAAAAATGCTAACCCATCATCTTAGCCTTTAGAGAGTTATGATCTTTTTGCTGGTGGAGGGTCCTGCCTCGATGGTGGCTGCTGGCTGACCAGGGTGGTGGTTGCTGAAGGCTGGGGTGACTGTGGAAATTTCTTAAAACAAGACATCAGTGGAGTCTGCCACATCGATTGACTCTTCCTTTTATGAACACTTTCTCTGTTGCATGCAGTGCTGTTTGACAGCATTTTATCCATAGGAGAACTTCTTTCAGAATTGGACTCAGTCCTCTCAAACCCTGCTGCTGCTTTATCCACTAAGTTTAGATAATATTCTAAATCCTTTGTTGTCCTTTCAACCATCCTCATAGCATCTTCACCCAGAGTAGATTCCATCACAAGGAAGCACTTTTTCTGCTCTTACAGAAGAGGCAACTCCTCATCCAGAGATGGCAGCAATTCACTCACCTCTTCAGGATCCACTTCTTTTTTTTTTTTTACATCTTTATTGGAGTATAATTGCTTTACAATGGTGTGTGAGTTTCTGCTTTATAACAAAGTGAATCAGCTATACATATACATATATCCCCATATCTCTTCCCTCTTGCATCTCCCTCCCTCCCACCCTCCCTATCCCAACCCTCTAGGTGGTCACAAAGCACCAAGCTGATCTCCCTGTGCTATGCAGCTGCTTCCCACTAACTATCTGTTTTACATTTGGTAGTGTATATATGCCCATGCCACTCTCTCACTTCGTCCCAGCTTACCCTTCCCCCTCCTCATGTCCTCAAGTCCATTCATTCTCTAGTAGGTCTGCATGTTTATTCCCGTCCTGCCCCTAGGTTCTTCATGACCATTTTTTTTTTAGATTCCATATATATGTGTTAGGGTAAGGTATTTGTTTTTCTCTTTCTGGCTTACTTCACTCCGTATGACAGACTCTAGGTCCCTCCACCTCACTACAAATAACTCAATTTCGTTTCTTTTTATGGCTGACTAATATTCCATTGTATATATGTGCCACATCTCCTTTATCCATTCAACTGTTAATGGACACTTAAGTCAGGCTCCACTTCTTATTCTAGTTCTCCTGCTGTTTCCACCACATCTGCAGTTACTTCCTCCACTGAAGTCTTGAACACCTCAAAGTCGTCCATTAGGGTTAGAATCAACTTCTTCCAAATTCTTGTTAATGTTGATATTTTGACTTCTTCCCATGAATCTTCTTATTGGTATCTAGAATAGTGAATCCTTTCCAGAAAGTTTACAGTTGACTTTTCCCAGATCCATCAGAGGAATCACTATCTATGGCAGCTATAGTCTTACTAAACGCGTTTCTTAAATAATAAAACTTGAAAATTGAAATTCCTCCTTGATCCATGGGTTGCAGAATGGATGCTGCGTTGGCAGGCATGAAAGCAACATGAATCTCACTGTCCAACTGCATCAGAGCTTTTGAATGACGAGGTGTGTTGTCAATGTGCAGTAATATTTTGAAGGGAATCTTTTTTTTTTTTTTTTTCTGAGCAGTAGGTCTTAACAGTAGGCTTAGAATATTCAGTCAACCATGCTGTAAACAGATGTGCTACTATTCAGTCTTTGCCATTCCATTGATAAAGCACAGGAAAAGTAGATTGAGCATAATTCTTAAGGGTCCTAGGATTTTCAGATGGTCAATAAGCATTGGCTTCAACTTGAAGTCACCAGCTACATTAGCCCCTAACGAGAAAGTCAACCTGTCCTTTGAAGCTTTGAAGCCAGGCATTGACTTCTCCTCTTTAGCTATAAAAGTCCTAGATGGCATCTTCTTCCAATAGAAGGCTATTTTGTCTACACTGAAAATCTGTTGTTCAGTGTAGCCACCTTCATTAATTATCTTAGTTAGATCTTTGGGATAACTTGCTACAGCTTCTGCATCAACACTTACTGTCTCACCTTGCATTTATATTATGAAGATGGCTTCTTTCCTTAAACCTCATGAACCAACCTCAGCTACCTTCAGACTTTTCTTCTGCAGCTTCCTCACCTCTCTCAGCCTTCAGAGAATTGAAGAGTTGTGGCCCTGCTCTGGATTAGGCTTGGATTAAGGGAATGTTGTGGCTGGTTTGGTCTTCTACTGAGACCACTAAAATTTTCTTCACATCAGCAATGAGGCTGTTTCACTTTCCTATAATTTGTGTGTTCACTGGAGTAGCACATTTTTGAAAAATTGAAGTATAGTTGATTTACAATGTTGTATTAGTTTCAAGCATACAGCAAAATGATTCAGTTATATATAATTCTTTTTCATATTATTTTTCATTATGGTTTATCACAGGATATTGAATATAGTTCCCTGTGCTATACAATAGGTTCTTGTTGGTTTTTTATATATAGTAGTGTGTATATGTTAATCCTTAACTCCTCATTTATCCCTCCCCCACCCCCTTTCCCCTTTGGTAACCATAAGTTTGTTTTCTATGTCTATGAGTCTGTTTCTGCTTTGTAAATAAGTTTGTTTGTATCATATTTTAGATTCAACTTGTAATTTCCTTCAAGAAATTTTCCTCTGCGTTCAGAACTTGGCTAACTGTTTGGTGAAAGAGTCGTGGCTCTCAGCCTATCTTGGTTTTCACATAAGCTTAATCATTTCTAGCTTTCAATTTAAAATGAGATATATGTGACTTTTCCTTTCACTTAAACACTTAGAGACCATTGTGGGGTTATTAACTCTCCTAGTTTAAATAGTTTTGTGTACAATAGGGAGGCCTGAGGACAGGGAGAGGGACAGGGGAATGGTCGATTGGTGGGGCAGTCAGAACACACACAACGCTGAAGATTAAATTCCTGACCTTACAGAGGCAAGGTTCATGGTGTCCCCAAAACAATTACAACAGTAACATCCAAGATCACAAATCAAAGATCACCAAAATCATATAACAATAATGGAAAAGTCTGAAATATTGCAAGAATTGTTAACACAGAGACACAAAGTGAACAAATGCTGTTGGAAAAATGGCGCCAATAGACTTGCAAGACTCAGGGTTGCCACAAACATTCAGTTTGTAAAAAATGGAGTATCCACAAAGCACAATAAAGTGAAGTGCAATAAAAGGAGTATACCTGTATTTTTCTCCTTATATGTCTCTTTTGAATGATAGTAGCTATGTTACATAATCTTTTTCTATTATTTATTGGTTATCTTAGACATTTTATCATGAGCATTTAATTTATAAAAGCTGACAAGCAGCATATCGGTCCATTTCCTGAATGACATATAGAAAATAAAATTATTTAATTATTATCAACCTATGTGTAATTTTGTCCTATTATGAAGTTCTCTATTTTATTTCCCAAATTAAATATGATAAATTATAAACTAATAATAATTGTAAAAAATGTTTGATTTGATTAATGTAAGTCAAGAAGGGATTCTTTTTTTTTTTTTTTTTTTTTTTGCGGTACGTGGGCCTCTCACTGTCGTGGCCTCTCCCCATTGCGTAGCACAGGCTCCGGACACGCAGGCTCAGCGGCCATGGCTCACGGGCCCAGCCGCTCCGCGGCATGTGGTATCTTCCCGGACCAGGGCACGAACCCATGTCCCCGGCATCGGCAGGTGGACTCTCAACCACTGTGCCACCAGGGAAGCCCCAAGAAGGGATTCTTGCTCATAAATTTTTAAAATATATTTGAAAAATATTTTTAGCTTTTGGGGTTTTAATATGCATGTGTAATAGGGAAGAATACATCTGACTCCATATTAGATCTCTTTCTTTTACTTTAACCTTTGTATTCTATTGCTTTCGCTACAAATTAAGATTGTTGCCTATAGCCTGAAATATACAGGATAGCCCATTCTCAAGTATCTGGCCTTTAAAGGTGTAACACTTCTCCATTCATATAGAGATAAAAAGTTGCAGAACAGAGAATAGCATTTGTCTCACTGGAGGTTTATGTGAACATCATGACCAGACTTACGTGGACAGCTGCAAGAACAAAGGATCTGACACCAAGAAGTTTGCAACAACAAGCTACACACCCCTTCCCTTTCAAGATAAAAGAAGACTGAATTCTAACTCAGGGAAGATGGTTCTCTGGGAAGCTAGTCCACCATCTTCGCTGTCTGCTGGCTTTCTGAAAAAGTCGCTATTCTTTGCCCCAACAACTCAATTTATTGGCCTGTCACGCAGCAAGCAGTACAAGCTTGAACCTGTTAACACACACAAGGAAATACACTCTTTTTAAGTATACAATTCAAATGCTGTTGATAAGTATATAAAGTTGGATAACAGTTACCACACAGCCATGATTAGTAAATCCACATACCCCACCCATCTGGAAATGACTAATCTAACAGTTATGACTTTTCTTGAGTTTCATAAATAGAATCATAAAGTATATATATTCATCCATGTGTCTTGTTTGTGTCACGAACAAATTGCTTTTGCATTTCATCCATGCTATCTTCTGTAGCAGCATTTTTCTTTGTTTTTTCATTAAAAGCATTCAATTGTATATATTTTCACCACATTTTTTACCTGTTCACAAGTTGACAGACATTTTCATTTTGGGAGGAATATGAATGGACTGATATTAAAAAACTGAATGTATTTGTGTTTATGTTTTAATTAATCTTGGGTAAATATCAAAAAGAGGGACTGTTGAGTCATGTGGTGACATTTACCTGTACATTTACCTATGGAATGCCCTGTGAAGCTGGTGTCTAAATTGGACACACCATTTATTTTCATCCCCAGCAGCAACGTAGGAGAGTATGTGTTGCTTGCTACAGCCATGATTTTTAATGTGAGTCACTCTAATGGGTGTATAGTGACATTTAATTGTCATTGTAATTTGCATTTAATTTGTAATTTAATTTAGATTGTATTTAATGACTAAGGATGTTGAGCACAGCCATTCATTTACCTACTTTAGTGAAGTATTTGTTCAAATCTTTTACCCATTAGTATTGAGTCATTTGTCTTACTACTGAGTTGGAAGTATACATCGTATATTCTGGATATAAGTCCTTTATCAGATACACATTTTGCTAATATTTTCTCTGAGACTATAGTTTACTTTTCATTTTCTTAACTCTCTTTTGAGGAGCAGTACTCATTAATTTTGATTAGATTTCCTTATCACTGTTTTTCTTTTATAGTTTGTGATTTCATGACCTAAGAAATACTGTAAGAAAGATTCTTCTTATAAATTTTCTTCACAAAGATTTATAGTTTTAGGGCTTACATTTAGGTCTATAATCAGCTCAACCATCTTGAACCATAGGATTAAACCCCTGTGTTTGGTTCAAGAAACACATTCAATGTCTGAATGTGTATTCAAGCAAAAGCCAGGACAAATTTGAAAAGTGTGTAGATGAATGTACCTTAAGCAGAGAAATATGTTTCCTAAATCCCAGGTGTCTTGTATTTTGAGAATTTACTTATGTGACTCCACATGTACTACATTAATAATTTTCCATGGTTGATACATCTAGTTAATAAGATTTTTTAAATTCTACATAGGATAGATTTTCCAATGTGAGAAGATTTATTGACTTCCAAGTATTATAGCTCCATAAAAATTTAGAAACATACCCAAATAAATTTTTTCTATCACTGGTGAAAGCAAAAGTAGTTGAGACATAGCAGTTGGGAGGGAAATTCAATGTATTAAGATTGTACATCCACAGCAAACTGATTTTGAAGAAAAGATTATACAGAAAGGCACAATGCTTACTCCACACTCTCAGTAAGAATCAGTTTCTTTAATTTCTCAAATGGTAAAAAAATTTATGCAGAATCATTAAAAGCACACAAACTATAAAACAAAAATCAGATTTCCTCTTCTTCCTCCTTTCCATCAAATTATCATTATATTTATCTCATTTTTCACTCCAAGCTGCTAAAAACATACTGTCACTCACAGATTACACGTCCTCAGTGAAACCACTTACTTCTAAACCCATCAATCTGGTTAGTCATTTTACAGCAGGACGAAAGCCAGACTGGAAAACCAATGGCTGTTTTTTTAAATTAATCTCACGTTGGAAATTAACACAGTTTCCCACTCTGTTGATCTGGAAATTGTATTTCTTTTGTTCCCATTCTGACCTCAACAGATATTTTAACAATATTTTGGCATTTTTTTTTTTGAAACACAAAATAGTAATACGTACTGGGAACAGGCTTATGAACAAAACTTGGTCCCTACAATTCAGAAAGTGATAATTTAGTAAGAGAGCAAGAAATGTAAACACAACATAATAAGAGGGTTAGTAAATGCTTGCCGGGATGAAGTGATAGTTGATGAGAGGCTGCCCTAGACCCTTCTCCATGCTGCATGGATTGGAGAAGCCTCAAGAGGTGAAAATCAACAAATGTGGAAAATAATGAACATGGAAAATAAAGTACACTATGAAGCGGAGATTTATTCCCAGATATTTGATTTGGACAAATGAGTAGATGATAATGATATTAACATTAAAAATTGCTAATGCAAATGAACTTTTTCACAAAGCAGAAATAGAGTCACAGATGTAGAAAACAAACTTACGGTTACCTAGGGGGATGGGGGAAGGAGGGATAAATTGGGAGACTGGGTTTGACACATACACATTACTATATATAAAATAGATAATAAGAACCTACTGTATAGCACAGGGAAGTCTACTCAATACTCTGTAAAGACCTATATGGGAAAATAATCTAAAAAAGAGCAGATATATGTATATGTATAACTGATTCACTTTGCTGTACACCTGAAACTAACACAACATTGTAAATCAACTATAGTCCAATAAAAGTTAATTTAAAAAATTGCTAAAGCAGATACACCTAAATATTAATTTTATAATAAATTATTATAGTATTAAAAGCCAGAACATTTAATTTTTAAGAATATGTTTCATCAAAGTTTGGAGTGCTTTTACATCCTTAGATTTTAAATTATTTTTATACAACTATCTCAATTTATTTTTAACCTTTCTAATTCATAACTTAACTATTCTAGTGATTTAAGTGGTAATCCAACAACATTTTAACTCATAAAATGCTATATTTTGCAAGATTTTTTATTTAATATGAATTTGCTTTCAATTTTTATATGACCACTACCTCTATTAATTAAAGAATAATTACAAGAGTAAATACACAGGGATATTTTAGAGGGAATAATTTCATGTGTCATTTGCATTAGTGAATATTATTTTTTTTTTTTTTTTTTTTTTTTTTTTTTGCGGAGTACGCGGGCGTCTCACTGTTGTGGCCTCTCCCGTGGCGGAGCACAGGCTCCGGACGCACAGGCTCAGTGACCTTGGCTCACGGGCCCAGCCGCTCTGCGGCATGTGGGATCTTCCCAGACCGGGGCACGAACCCGTGCCCCCTGCATCGGCAGGCGGACTCTCAACCACTGCGCCACCAGGGAAGCCCCGTGAATATTATTTTTTAATTAGGAGGATTCCATTTCTTTGGCTACCTTACTGTGGCAGCAACTCAAAGTATACACAGATAATTAGTGCCTTATGGTTGAAGGAAAGGCCACATTGGCTCTGAAACAATGCAGTCTAGTTTGGGGGAAATACCATTAAGTCTTCTTCATGTGAAAAGAATCCTACATTGCTATTTTCTACTGAAGAGGGCCTTGCTTGGGAGACAGATGAAAAACTCACTCTCAAAAAGGACATGACCTTAAAGATACACATTGGAAAAGAAAAGATCTAAAATAAACAAAATCATATCAATCCTAGTGAAAATTACTATTCATAGTACTAATAAGATGCAAGTTATATGGAAGAAATATCAATAACAGGGTGGGGTGAGCATAGGGTACACTGAATATAATCAGCTCTAACATAACAGGTGCAGAATAAAGACTCTGAAAGTTCATAATGGACGTGAACATATAAATTATTCAAAAGGAGTTTCTGCACCAGATGCCAAAGAGTTTAAAAGTGATCAATAGTGAATTAACAGCGTTTAAAACTAATCTGCCCCTCACCTAGACCGTTGACCTACGAATCCAAGCCTTGCAATTCATCAGGAAATACATTTGCATAAAAAGCCCTAATTATAGAATACAGAGAATTCACTTTTTTAGTAGGACAGACTAGATTCTAAATACACTAGATGGAAAGAGGTCTGTAGATTTGGTAAGTTAAACACTTCAACTGTTGTGAAGTGTTACTTAAAATTAAATTTTAACATGTCACATTTATTGAACATATTATGAGGGACTATTCTTAATCCCTGTCTGAATTCTTGTGTCCAATGCTGTATTAAAATTTAAGAGAAGTTTATTTTAAATAATACAATTGGAAAAGTGACCACAACAGTGTGTGCATCAGATTCTTAACTTCTCTAAGTAAATATCGCAGACTTGCACCTTTAGAAACTATATTTCCACATGTTTTCTCATTTTGGATTTAATTACCGAATTCATCAAAGGATGATCTAGGGTGCTTTCCAGGCCAAAAAATTTAGAAAATAAGTCAGTCAAAACTTCAAAGAGATGTCTTGGGCTTGTTTGTACACACTGATGTTATTACTTGTTAAGCAAAATGTATCCTTAGGTCATTCAAATCTATTTTAAGATACCTCCAAAGAGAGGATGTACTTTTCATAGTAGCTTCACCCCAAATATCAGCACATTTCATGTTCTCTAAGCATCTGCCCACATTTCATCCTTTACCTTTGTTAAGTGAAAAGTAACTTGACCTGAAGCAGTCAGAATCACCAGGCTGTGTATGCACCGCAGTTCCAACTACTGGGACGTGTCAGAAGTCTAGCCCAGTGGGAGCAGGTACCAGGAAAAGGATTATCACATAGCCCCCTGGTCAGACAGCACCCGGGGCCCCACTCCTCTGCTCCGTCTCTGGTTAGGGGGCTCATTCAAGAGCTGCTGGGGCATTCTCACTTGAAGCCTTCACGAGAAAAGCGTTTTCCATTCTGTTTCCCAGAATATGCTTCACCTCCTCCCTCTGCCAAGATCCCTTCTTGACACCCCCCGCCCCCCTGACTAGGCCTTGAAGAGTTAGGACTTGTTTTCTCTGCAAAGTAAGTCATTCCTTTATTTCTTATCTCCATATCCCAACTCCGGCCCATATCTCAGCTTTCAGAGAGTGAATGCCCACGTTTTACTCTGTGAGTGATATTTTCATTTTCAACTGAAGCAACTTGCTTCACTGAGTCATTGTTGCTACATAAACTGGGAAACAGCAAAAGAGCAGGGGGTTAGGGCAATACACACATAATCCACAGAAGTAATTAAGTGTTATAACCATAAGTATTAAATTGGAGAGGTCCTTGGCAAAGAGTGGAATCAAATCTCTACAGCATGCCATGGTGAGTATCTTTTTTAATTTTAATTTTATTTAAAAAATTGTTTTCATTGGAGTATAACTGCTTTACAATGTTGTGGTAGTTTCTGCTGTACAACGAAGTGAATCAGCTGTATGTATACACATATCCCCTCCCTCCTGGGCCTCCCTCCCTCCCCATCCCCCATCCCCCCATCTAGGTCATCACAGAGCACCAAGCTGAGCTCCCTGTGCTACACTGCAGGCTCCCACTAGATCTATTTTACACATGGTAGTGTACATATGTCAATCCTAATCTCCCAATTCACCCCATCCCCCTTTCCCCTGCTGTGTCCACCCGTCCGTTCTCTACACCTGCGTCTCTATTCCTGCCCTGCATATAGGTTCATCTGTACCATTTTTCTAGACTCCACATATATGTGTTAATACACAGTATTTGTTTTTCTCTTTCTGGCTTACTTCACTCTGTATAACAGACTCTAGGTCCATCCACATCTTTAAAAATGAGCCAATTTCATTCCTTTTTATGGCTGAGTAATATTCCATTGTATATCTGTGCCATATCTTCTTTATCCATTCATCTGTTGATGGACACTTAGGTTGCTTCCATGTTCTGGCTATTGTACATAGTGATGCAATGAACATTGTGGTACATGACTTTTTGAATTATGGTTTTCTCAGGGTATATGGCCAGGAGTGGGATTGCTGGATCATATGGTAGTTCTATTTTTAGTTTGTTTGGTTTTTTGTTTTTTTGGTTATTTTTGCAGTACGCGGGCCTCTCACTGTTACGGCCTCTCCCGTTGCAGAGCACAGGCTCCGGATGCGCAGGCTCAGTGGCCATGGCTCACGGGCCCAGCCGCTCCGCGGCATGTGGGATCTTCCCGGACCAGGGCACGAACCCGTGTCCCCTGCATCAGCAGGCGGACTCTCAACCACTGCGCCGCCAGGGAAGCCTCTATTTTTAGTTTTTTAAGGAACCTCCATACTGTTCTCCATAGTGGCTGTATCAATTTACATTCCCACCAACAGTGCAAGTGGTTCCCTTTTCTCCACACCCTCTCCAGCCTTTATTGTTAGTAGAATCTTGATATTTACTCTTCTTCCATGGAATCCCCAGTTCTCTTTGTACCTGTGATATATTCTGAGCAGTTGCAAAGGCTCCTGGTGGCTCATTCCACCCTCCTTCTAGTGCCCTAGAAGCACTGCATGCATACTCCCGCATGCTGCTTTCTAAGACCAAAGCTGCTTTATCTCTGATGCTGTCTTTGGTTCTTATCAAAGTCAAGTTTCCTCTTGTGAAAAGGAATGTTGCAAGAAGAACAGGTGTTATCTTGAATCTCAAAGCAGAAACACAGTGTATAAAGCAGGCTAAAGGCAATGCAGAATCGCAAGTGTACGTTTGGGGTAATGTGCTGACAGAGATGCTGTTACACAAGTCCTTGAAATTTTGCATCCTCATAATTGGTGTCTGGAGTTCAGTGAGAGGAGGGGTTGCAATCACAGCTGAAACAGCTGACGACTTGTCTATCTCAGCACCCACCATCACTCTGGGATTCTGAACCCACTGACAGACATCAGTGTGCATAAAGCCATAAAAAAGCCCTTACACAATCACATGCCCTTTTCTCTTGAAGTGCATCCTTCTGTTTTCATTGATTAAACCTCTTCCCTTCTGGGAAAGAAGTTCAGAATTATTATCCTCATTCTCAGGTATTTTTAGAGAAAAACCATCCACAAACCTTTGTGTAAAAGAGAAGTAAACTACCAATGCTTGTCTCCAATTAAGTTCATACAGTAGTCTAGCATATAAAACATATAACGGCAAATCAATTTTGTTTGAAACAAAGGTAAAAACCTGTGAATCATGCTACCCAAACCCCTACACTCTCACCCCCACCCCCATCATGGTTCATCAGTGAACCCCATCAAACATGCATTTAAAAGCCCATGTAGTACAACCTCATTTCTCAGATGTCGTTCCCAATAAGTAAAATAGTTGACAGACCTCTTAAAAATCCTGAAACGGAAACCCAGCTCTTAAGTGCTCATTCAGAGTCTTTGTACAAAACTATGAAACAGTTTGCATTTTAAGTTGATCAGTCTATGAAAAAAAAATTTTTTAAAGGAAATTATTTAAAAGGGAAAATGAAAAAAGTTGGAGAAATAATTGTTCCTGTTTTTTATTCTCGTATTTTGCTATTTATCACTATTTCGAAGTCAAACACTGCAAAGTTAAAGGTTATTAATCATTGGGTTCAGTGTGCCTCTTTGTCTGAGGATAGTTTCCCATTCAGAGAGTCTGTCTTCACTGTCTGCTTTTCTACAGCATCTTCTGACGGGAAGTTGATCTTGGTAGATCACTGAAATTGACACAACTGAGATGTGAGGTGCTCAACATTTTCCTGATGGCAGCTGAGAACTGATGTTTGCAAAGGGATTTGACTCAAAGATTTCTATCCCATTGGCATATTTATTTCTCCAGACTTAGAAGCTGGGTATCTACACACTTTTGAATTAAAGCTCATAAATAATTCTCATTGTATTCTCTGGTTCCTCTAGTATCCTTCAGTGATCCGTTGGTTGTATTAGAATGCAAAGACTCATTTCCAAATTAATTCGAGAGCCAAAGAAAAATTCTATTCCTTCCAAAGGTCAAACATTCTGATGGAGAGGAGTTAGCGTAAGGCTTTGAAAAATGTTTTGTAAGGTGTAAGAGCAACTCAGACTTTACCGAGTCAAATTCTAGCATAGAAAAAATACAATTAACAGTTTTGTTGAAAGAGATGCAAAACTCTATACAACAAAATGAGATAAAGGAATGAGAAAATATTAACATTAAAAATCTAAATAAAGCTGTTTAAAAATCTAACTTCTGTTATGACTTAAGTATTTCATGAGCTGTCAATCTACTTTGCTGTGCATGGCAAAAATGCACAAAGAAATATGCAATTTATAAATATCTTTTGGTAAACTTGACTGTCGCAGTCTCATTTTTATGACTCTGGGGAATAGTCATCTCTGGGGAATCCTTAAAATTAAAAAAGAAATCTCTGAAGCTACTTTGGATTAATTGCTTTGGAAGTTTCAAATACAGATGCTTTGATCATAAGCTTAAATAAATGCAAAATAAGAAAGAATATTAAGTTGCTTTATCAATCCCTAAGGCCTTCTGTCTAGAGCTTACTGACTTGGAAGAGCAGAAATACGAGACCAAAAACAACTCAGATAAAAACAGGTCTATAAACTAGACCAACATTTAACAACAAAATGCCGGGGATATTGTTAAGTGAAAAAAAACACATCTAGTCCTCAAAACACCACCTGTCTTCTAAGCCTTGAATGCCCAGAATGTAGACACTTAAAACACATAAAACAGCTACTCTTAATCTGCAGTGCTGGTTTACATGCTGGGGATTTATGTGACTTGTTCAAGGTCACACTTACCTCCTTCTATGTGTTGTCTGTCCTACAAATAGTTCATTGACACTTAGAGATAAAAGTGGGCAATTTTGAAATATTTTGTATACCACACTTCCATTTTCATAGAAGATGTAAAGCGGGAGTCCCAATGAAAGAACTACTTCCACCTTTGTGCATTTTGTAAATCCCTGGTGGGTTTTTTTTGTTTTTTTTTTTTGCGGTACGCGGGCCTCTCACTGTTGTGGCCTCTGCCGTTGTGGAGCACAGGCTCCGGACGTGCAGGCTCGGGGGCCACGGCTCACAGGCCCAGCGGCTCCACAGCATGTGGGATCCTCCCGGACCAGGGCACGAACCCGCATCCCCTGCATCGGCAGGCGGCCTCTCAACCACTGCGCCACCAGGGAAGCCCCCCTGGTGGTGTTTTGATGTCACAACTACAGTAGGTGTGGGATGGGATGGGGTCTGGCAAATGAGGACCAGTGGGGCAGTTAGCTGGACCTGGTCTTGTCCTGTGGATCCTCAATATAGTCCTGGATACTGTACAACTGTTGATTGATCTTCTAGAAATGTGTGGAGGGATACTTTTTTTTTTAATCATTAATTACCTGAGACTGACTCTAACTGTCCTGCACGTAAATGAAGTGTCTAAGAACCAATACAGGGTGTTGATTCGGAGCAGTTCCTGGGTTACCAGGGTTTGAATTCTGGGCCTGTCGCTAGCTGTCTGACCCTAGATGAGTTACTTCATCCTCCTGTGCTTTGGTTTCTCTCCTTGTGAGACCGGGATGGTCATACCAGAAGGCTGTGTGATAAGTAAACACAAAGAACCTGCAACGGTGCTTGACAGACAACAAAGACTCTACGTCTTAGCTATTTCCAATATTTCTAATAGAGAAGTAATAGGTAAATCAGGGGAAGTTTATACTTTTTGTTCAAACTCTATTAAACCTTATGTACCCTTTCACAAAAATCCATACCTACAATGCTAAGATGGCAGCTTTTCTCATTTAAATCACCAACAGTACACAACCACATCATTTTTTTTTTTTTTTTGATTTAGGTATACCTGGCATCCCCTGGTGGATGCAGGGAACAACTTCCCCCCACCCCCAGATTTATGAACATCTGGCCTAACGACACACAGGTACCCCTGGATGTGTAATAAGTTTATTACTCACATGGTACACAGGAAGTGGATTTCCTCAAGGAGAAGGGCTCAGGTTGAAACAGGAACAGGAGGAGATGGGTGGCTTGGAGTGTGTGTTACGGTCACTGGGTGGAGTGGATGGGCTGCTCTATTGTGATGAGTTTCCACCTGTGACCTGAGACAGGAGGTGTGCGGTGCAGGGGGATTACTCAGTTATGGAGGAAGGGGTGTGTGGTAACCTGAAAACTGTCATCTTGCTAACATCAAAAATGGAATCTTTTTATTACAATACCTTCCTGGATTTGCATCATTCATAGTGATTCCAGGTTGAATTATAAGAATCTCACTACTTTGATATGACTCCTAATGTAACTATTATATCTCATACGTTGACACTGAACACTATCATTTATTATTATTTTAATATCTCCCTTATATTGATGGCATTGTCTTGGTTTATGTTCCTTATATAAGTAGGCTATAGAATCTGTGAATTTCATTTTAATATAGGAAATAATGTTATAAAACTTTTGTTCTTAAAAAGTGTCATTGAGTCTCACAAGTTTAAGAATTTCTGTATTAAAATGTGGACTTTTCTGAGATTTAGAAAAATGCATAAGAAGTGGTAGGGAAAAGTTAAGGGGACATTCATAAAACAACATTATTTCCGAGTGCTAAAACATGTAATATTATTCCCCAAGTGAATTTATTATCCTAACTTTTTATGCATGTCTTTACTAACCTACATACAGATGGTTTTTGGAGCAAGATGCTTTGTCCCAAATCTTTCAAGGAAAGACCTTGATTGAACAATCCATGCTGCAAATTTTAAAAAAGAAAAAAGAAAAATCTGTATATGCCAGAAGGCTTCCATAAGCCCAGATGGTGATCCATGAGTTTGGAGGCCTTAGGCTGGATTAACTGCCTTAAATTTTTAATTAATTGCTTTAAGGTATTGATTTATAAACACTGAGAACTGCCGTGTAGCAACCAAGAAGTTATTTCACAAATAACTACAGAAAATACACACTTGGAATCAACAAATGGCAAAACACAGGTGAGGGAAAAAGCATTGATAAAGGTACTCTATTCGGGCTTCCCTGGTGGCGCAGTGGTTGAGAGTCCGCCTGCCGATGCAGGGGACGCGGGTTCGTGCCCCGGTCCGGGAGGGTCCCGCGTGCTGTGGAGCAGCTGGGCCCGTGGGCCGTGGCTGCTGGGCCTGCGTGTCCGGAGCCTGTGCTCTGCAACGGGAGAGGCCGCAACAGTGAGAGGCCCACGTACCACAAAAAAAAAAAAAAAAAAAAAAAAAAAAAAGGTACTCTATTTACTGAGGAATTTAGAGTGATAGAATTAGATGGTCTCCACAGAGAAAGAAAAAACCTGTATAATGAAGTTCTAAAAAATAAAACTTCTGAGGCTCTATGGTCATCCTCAATCAGTAAGTACACTTCATTTTTTTGGGCGGTGGGCAAATGTGATGACAGTTGATGTCACTGATGCAGCTTGAAATTGTATGCTTTTTGGGAGTGGGTTCTAGTAAAGTCTTTATCATGCACAGAACGCTCTTCAGACCTGTTTTCACATGTTGATGCTTAAAAGGCTTAAGAGAGGTAGGGCTGTTTTCCCCTGACCCCACTGTACATATTTCTGTTCAACTTCATCTCCCCAGGAGAGGAAGATTATTTACCCATGAATGTGACCAAGCCCAGGGCATTCTTCATCTGCTGGTGTACATAAAGTGCAGGGTGGTGGGGCTCTGTAGGCTGGCATTCAGTTACATCATTTTTTGAGAATCATGTGATTGTTCATTAAAAGAGCTGGGTGTTTTATGGCCTCTCATTATTATAAATAAATATGAAACTTGCTTCTTGAGAACATCCCCTCCCTACTGCTAATTTCTATTCTTCTTCAAGACTCAGGTGATTCCCAAAGTGGCAAGGTTCCATATAGCAACGTAAGATAGTGCTGTAAAGGACATGGACGTAAATGCAATCCAAAAATTTTACTTGTGTCCCCTACTTTTTTTTTAGACCCAACTCCTGCAGTCTCTCAACTTTCTAATTATTCCATGGTTTATTCATCTACCTCCAAATAGCTCTTAACTACCAATATCCTTTGAAAGTTTTACAAAGCATATGGAGAAAGGAGAGTGTAGGGTTTAGGTTTAAAATAGCATCTTATATAAGTCCCCGATGAAGCTTCTTCCAAATTACTTTACAAGTTACCCTGGAGGAGGGAGTAGAAAAAGAAAGAAAAAAGAAAAAAAATCACAAATAGCAGAAAATTCTGGGTCTAATCTTCAACTTTAGCCACAATTTATATAGAAAGTCTAAGAATTAATGGAAATGTATTGTGAAACAGGAAAGCAGGCTCATTATTTGATGATGATGATTAGTAGTGGCTGTAATGGTAGTAGTTCTGCTATTAGAAATGTCAGAAAAGAATTATTAGAAGCCTGGAAAGGGAGATCAAAAGATATTTAATCTATCTGAGACTGCCCTTCCTTATCTTAGAGATATATACTCTGCCACAGAAAACTGGGTAGACAGGTCTACACTGCACAGCAATGCCTTTAACAGAAGACTTCTTCCTAAAATCATTTACTCTAGGGAAAGTGACAAGCAGCCCTAATACCCAGGACGTGGCCTGGCACCATCAGCCAGGCTGTGGGGTTGCAGGGACCTGGTGTGGCCATTACTGTTAGGACATACATTTTACTACTGAACACCAATGACTTCACCCAGCACCATCCGCAGACAAAGCCACTCTGCGAGTTTGACAGGCAAAGACAGAAATAGCACAACTCTGTATTCGTATCAAAGCCTGATATGTGTATTCATATCACATGCTGCAAACATGAAGAATGACCAAATATCTCCATTTACTGGCTGATATGATTGCTTCTCTACCAGTTACAGATTTAGCGCTGCTCCCTTCTTTCTTCCTTCTAGATGTAATATAGGCACCTAATAATAGAGAATCACCCCCACTTCATACAATCCACGACTCCCACTTCCTTGGACTCTTCTCCAATCACCTACCCCAAGTCAAATTCTATATTAGTTTCTTTCTTATAGTTTCTCTGGAAATAAGCAAGGGGCAACCAAATGAGCACAGGCAAAGGCTATTTATTCAGAGCACACTGTAGCAAAAAAGTCAGCCACCAACACTTGCGTTTTGGCAGGGAGTCAAAGGCAGGCAGAGGAGGGGGGCATCCTATGTGGTTGGTTAGGGGTACATATTTGGCTTTCTCTAGTTGGTCCTAAGTTGGAAGCAGGGACAGAAATTCAGAAAGCTGTCAGTTATTAACAAGTCCTGGCCATTTGGGGTCGCTCGTTATGGGGGGGGTTTTTCTAAACTGGCCTCCACACACAGAGGGCAAGGAGAGACCAAAGAAAGAGGCAGACGCCCCAGATTGGTGGGTGGCAGATGTGGAACAGAGACACTCAAAACAGGCTGAGACTCCTGCTACCTGGATAAGAAAATGCTGGCTCTCACACTTAACCACCTTGACCACCTCTTCTATATACAGGTCTTTCATACTTATATGATAGAAATGAGCAATCTGCAATATTTTTATTCCACATTTCCAGTTTAACGTAAAATGTAAAGCAACAGTCTCAAGGAAGAAACACTCCCACCGTGGAGCATCTCACAAATTCTCGATGGTGTGTTGGTTTTACAAAGACAGGAAGTGAGGGGAGGGCTAGTGAATGAAGCCACAGTTCCACACGTGGTACATTTTCCCCGAATGCAATGAGCCAGTAAACCCAAATTTCTTTGACTAGAAGTATATTCCTGGTGGCCTTTGGCTAGAGGTCATTGACAGAAGTGGAGGTCCACTGAGATCCACTCAAGACCCTTGCTGACTGTTAGTCTCAAGTCAGTAAGAGTGAGCACCTCTGGGGCCCCTTGAGTCTTTTGGCTAAGTTCTAGAGACAGGAGGGTTCATATCCTGACAGTCTTATGATTCTTCCAGGTCCTCTCAAGGTAAGACTGTGCCTCCCCACAGGCTGAACACCTGCTCCCTTTAGGATTTCTCACGAACACATAAACTTGCATGCAGATTTGTGTAACTGACAAAATTTTACCAGTAACAATTTAGACCAGCAATGGCTACTTTGGTAACATTTCCATATGAAATTTTTTTTTTTTTCCATTTGAGAGATAGGTAGGGTACCACCCAGAGAAGACCTTCTCACCTGTTGAAAGGAAGAGCTCATGGATTTAACATAGGAGACACCCTCTTCTTTGTCTCCATAGTTCAGGAATTAATAATGTTGGCTTTTATATCACACAACTTGTTAATGGTCAGGAAACTGAGTTATTAAAACAACTGTAATGCACCTCATTTGTGGATGTGTGTCCATGTTGATTTTCTTGACTCTAAAGGTTATTCTCCCCTCAACTTTCAGAGGGAAAATTGTTGGTCTTTTACAGTAAAAAAGTCATTTGTTTGAAGCTGACCTTCTCTCACTTTGTTTTTTTATTTCTCTCTTCCTCTTTTCCCGTCTCTTAGTAAACTTTAAAGATTTATTAATCAGGAAAAAACATAAATAAAATTTATGTCACTATGTGAGGACTCTTAGGGATATTTAAGTACAGATAAGATTCATAACACCTAAATAAAAGAAAGAAAATACATTCAAGGCTTTGTGTTTTGTTGTGGATAGTGAAAATATTATATACATAATAGTATTTGTTACTATAGCTACAAGATAAAGAGGAAGAGCCTTGGTAACAAGAAAAAGATAAAACAAAAGAATATAACGTTCTCTTTAACATTTGACTAAATTATTAAATTATGTTTAGTGACCAGTGTTTTATATCAGTTTCTTACTTAGAAATCATCCAAGCATGCAAAAATTATTTACTAATTGAATATTTTGTCTAAGGTTTGGTTAGTTAGATCTGGAAATTACAATTTCAATAGCACATTATATTCCTATGGTAACATTGTAAGAATTTACAATTTGCAATGGTCTTGCACAAACCGAAACATTGTGATGACATTACTTTTATATGGTAAGCTAAAGTTTAAAGGCACGACTTAGGGTCTTCGTGCAAGAATAAATTGTAAATTCTTACAATGATGCTAATAATAGGAATATAATGTGGTAGCTAAAATGAGAACTTTCAGACTTTTAATTTTTAAATTTAGAAGAAATATTTAGCTAAATAATAAATAATTTTGCATGCCTAGGTGACCTTTAAGTAAGAAACTGACATAAAACACTGGTTACTAGACATAATCTTAATTTATTAATTTAATCTGATTACTTATAATAGGTTAAAACATGCAAATTACTTTGTATATCATATATGTACATTTACATATAATATAGAATTTATATACATTTATTTTGTTACCTCCATTTCTTAAAATAATATGAAATGAATAGAATGGTGAAGAAAAAATACTAAACTGTACTTCAGATTTCTCTTATGTCTGGAGAGGAAATACGTTGGTTATTTGGTTAAAAATGGTAATTTTTATAAATGGTTGATTACACTAGGTACCATACTTAAGAGAAATACAAATATGTATACATATACACACACAGAAAATGGGGGTAACTTAACAGTTTGTTTCTTACGAAAATTATCGCTACTTTCCAAGACAGTAAATTTTGATCATTTTTCTGAAAACTGAGTTGTAATAAGAGAGAAAAGAACAAAGTTACAGAAAATTAGCCTAGGAATTGTATATGTCTATCTATCCATTCTCCAGAAGCATAGCCAAGAAATACAGTTGTCTAAAATGAAATCAGCTAATACATGGGATCAAATCCAGATCCTTTTCAAGTGGTGAATGCATAGATCTCCACTGATTCCAATATGATTTAATAGCAAAGAAAGAGTTGCTCTACGAAATAAAAATTCTGAATAGTTAGAAAATAAACCATCATCCTGAAGATCCAGATGCAAAACATACAGAGAGAAAGTATTCATCATAGGAACCATAAGGAAACTTTAGAAAACTCTATGACACACTCAACAGTAAGTGAGGAGACCTGGATCCTATAGATGGGTGAAGTGGAAAGAAATAACTTATACAAAATTATCATATGATTACATGAATAACGACTAAAATATGGAAGAACGAGAAGAAAATTGCAAAAAAAAACCCCTGAAATTAAAATCAAGTTGAAATTAAAATTCATTTTTTATTTTCTTGTTTGTGTAAAAAATGTCCAAGCTGGTAAGAGTGTGGTGAGTCAAATACTTGCATACACTGGTGGGAGATGAGTCTACAGATACTATCTTCCAGGAAAGGAATTTGGCAATATTATCAAACATAAAATATATGCATTTTAACCATAGCAATTAGAAAGTAAGGATAATAATTATAGATATGTTCATACTCAGAACTCTGGAGGTACATGATGGGTTTCTGAATATTTTTTTAAAATGCTACAGTAAAAATTTTTCAAATAAAAGTGTGGTGAAAAGCATCACAAATTTAACAAGATAATATTAATGTATTTCAGTCATGAAAGGTGGAAAAGTATGAATATATTTAAGCTGAAGAGTTAATTTAGGGGATTTACTTTTCAGTATTTTTCAATTATACTCTTGCATTTACTCTTCAGTATGTTTAAAATTTCTGCAATAAGATAATGTTTATTTTATCTTATTAAACATAGCTCATTTTATTGAAAATATACCTTTTTCTTATTATATTTTTATTTGCAAAATAATTATAAAGTATGCCATATTCCTTGGCCCTATATCAGACAGATAAGTGAAATAGAATTCAGAGGATGTACATTGTCTAATACCACTAGAATTTTGGCAGGTTGGTGTTAGGTTAGAGGATTTTTACGGCAAACAAGATATACGAACTCTCAGTAGCAAAATAATGGGTCATGGGCATGAAATGTACAGCATGGGGAATATAGTCAATTATATTGTAACATCCTTGTATGTGACAGATGGTGACTAATCATCGTTATCATTTTGTAATGTATAGAAATATCAAATCCCTATGTTGTACACCTGGAACCAACATAGTGTTGTAGGTCAATTATACTTCAATTAAAAAAAAAAAAGTAAACCCTGGAGGAAATGCATCTAAATGTTTTTGCACAGGGTCCGGACGCGCAGGCTCAGTGGCCATGGCTCACGGGCGCAGCCGCTCCGCGGCATGTGGGATCTTCCTGGACTGGGACACGAACCCGTGTTCCCTGCAACGGCAGGTGGACTCTCAACCACTGCGCCACCAGGGAAGCCCGCATCAAAATGTTAATGACGGTTATATCTGGGGGCTGTGGATTATGGGTGATAGTTATTTTTTACTTTAAGCTTTTATAGATTTCTAGTCACCAGCAATGAATATGTATTACTTGTAAAATTAGAAAGAAAACAATAAATGTCATTAAAAATGAAAAAAAAAGATTTTAAAAAAGAAAAAAAGGCAAACAAGTACAAGGAACAAATAATACAAGTCTTTTACATTGTAAGCAAAATGCCAGACTGTGATTCAGCAGACTTAGGTTCTGGCTCTATTAGCTTTGAATTTTAGGTTAAGGCAAATATTTCTGCTCTTATTTTCGTTCTGAAATATATAATAGTCATATAAGAAGTTATCTCATGTCCTGCTGAACTTTAAAATTTAATTTTTTAAGTTAATAGAGCTCAATACTGAAAGTTATGACCGTAGATTCAATACTGGTCTCTTTAGAAGGATGGATTATCTTGCCTTATGTTTTCTTCATGGTTTTATTCTCTTTCCCAATGTGTAAACAATGCAAGCTAGTAATTGTTTTTATTACATTTTCATATTTATATTCTTATGTAATTTAATATTTAACCATATAATACATAATTATGTCTGGAACATAAACAGTTTTAAATTAGTCTTGTTTTAAATATTTAAAAAGCATATGGGCTATTTTATGTATCACATATATTTTTTAAGAAAATAAGACTGAAGTATGTATTCCTAAATAATCCCTTCTATGTGTGATGTTGAAAAATTAAACAAAACTCTTCTTAATGGATAATTATTAGAACCATACAAACTCCTATCATATTAGCTTGTTTGCATAGATAATTGTGCTATTTAATAATTGTGAGTATTTATATGACCTCAGGAAGATAATATATTCATTTAGGCTGATTAAAACTTTTCTAGTAGGCAAACTTGGTGATCTACTGAACAAGTGTTGCATCAACTTCTCCTCTTAGCTAATGATATTGCTACGTCACAATCATGTCTGCAGAAAACATTACTCAGTAGAAGATTTTTGCTTAAATAACATTACTTTTTCACTAAAGCAATGCAATATAAACAGGTATTGGCCGGATGCTTGAAAAATGTTTCTTACTGTCCAAAGCAAAGTAGAAGAAATATGCAACAGGTATAGTTAAAGTGAATAAAAAAACGTTTATATTATTTTACACAAAAGGAGACTGCTTACTAGATTATCAGTTGTAAGAATTGGAATACTTAGAAAAGATAATTTGAATATGTATATTAGTTTGTGAGGGCTGGCCATAACAGAATTCCACAGGCTAGGGGGCCTAAACAACAGGCATTTATTTTCTGAGAGTCTGGAAGCTAGAAGTCCATGATGAATGTGTCAGTGGGGTTGGTTTCTTCTGAGGCGTCTCCCCTTAGCTTGCAGATGGCTCCTTCTAGCTGTGTCCCATGTGGTCTTTTCTCTGTGCACATGCATCTCTGGGGTCTCTCTGTGTGTTCTAATTCCCTCTTCTTACAAGGACACAGGACAGGTCGGATTAGGCTAGTGGCTTCTTTTTAACTTAATCACCTCTTGCGTGCACTGTCTCCAGGAACACTCATAATTTGAGGTACTCAGGGTTAGAGCTTCAATTTAGGAATTTTCCAGGTACAAAATTCATCCCAGTCTGCGAATATTACTTTCAAATTTTCTTCTAAACCAATCTTGCAAATTGATGATCTAAAGATGCTGATTTTGTTTAGCTAGATCACACACTTTAAGAAAAATGGAATTTGCTGTTTAACGGTATTTAAATATGTGGAGATTTCATTTAAATATTGATATGGAATTTTCCAGAAAAATGGGAAACAAGGGCTAAAACAGGCTCTCACTTTTCCTACAAGGAAGTGAGCACACAGAGTTGTCACCACACTTTAGAAGTCCTGTGCTCTCCACGGGCCCCATTTCCGCCTGGCCTGTCTCATGGGCTAATGGTTGTCTTCAGATATTTAAATATCTCTTCAGATATTTAAATTTTACATCTCTTCTAAACTACTTAAACTATTTAAGCTCCAGATACATCAAGTCACATTAGATATGTGGTACCACATGCGTAAGTGCCACATTACTCAAATTTTTAAATTATTTATTTATTTATTCATTCATTTATTTTTGAAGTATAGTTGACTTACAGCATTATATCAGTTTAGGTATACAAAGTGATTTGATAGTTTTATAAATTAAGCATTATACAAAATTATTATAATATTACTGAGTATATTCCTTGCGCTGTATGTTACATCCCTATGATTTATTTAATTTCCAACTGGAAGTTTGTACCTCTTAATCCCCTTCAGCTATTTGGCCCATTCCCCCACCCCTCTGCCCTCTGCAACCACCAGTCTGTTCTCTGCATCTAAGTCTGTTTCTGTTTTGCTATATTTGCTCTTTTGTCTTTTAAATTCCACATATAAGTGGAATAAGACAGTATTTACCTTTCTCTGTCTGACTTATTTCACTTAGCATAATGACCTCTAGGTCCATCCATGTTGCTGCAAATGGCAAAATTCCTCACTGTTTGTTGCAGCACTATTTACAATAGCCAAGACATGGAAGCAACCTAAGCGTCCACCAACAGATGAACAGATTAAGAAGATGTGCTATACAGTGGAATGATATTCAGCTATGAAAAAAAGGAAATCTCTATGTTATTGTTTAATGATTAAGGTTATAACAGAAAATGTATACCTGTTTTATAAATGGATATAATAACATATAGACAAGATAATTTCCATTGTAAAAATCTACCACATTAAACCAGGGATTCTCAACTGAGGTAAGCTAAAATTATGAAAGACTGCATTTCAAAAAAAATAGAAAGATTTATTACTTAATGATAGCAATTTAATTCTTTTAAGTTATCCTACTGTTACTTATTGTACTTGTAGTTTTTATAGTCAATGGATTTTAACGTGCTATTCTAAATGCTTATTTCTTTTCAAAAACAAAAATTAAAACTTTTGCCATATTATTCATTTTTAAATGCTAATTTTAGTCTCAATTTTATGTCCATCATCTTATTAACTTCTTTTGTATCCATACTTTAAAAAATTTTTTTTTAATTTTTACTTATTTTATTTTTGGCTGCATTGGGTCTTCGTTGCTGCACGCAGGCTTTCTCTAGTTGCGGTGAGCAGGGGCTACTCTTCGTTGCGGTGTGTGGGCTTCTCATTGCGGTGGCTTTTCTTGTTGTGGAGCACGGGCTCTAGGTGTGCAGGCTCAGTAGTTGTGGCTCACGGGCTTAGTTGCCCTGCGGCATGTGGGATTTTCCTGGACCAGGACTGAACCCCTTCCCCTGCATTGGCAAGTGGATTCTTAACCACTGCACCACCAGGGAAGTCCCTGTATCCATACTTGGATGGAAATAGATTTTTTCTTTTTTTTGCCTGATTTATTTAGTCTTGATTTAAATACAATTTAGGTTTGATTTTGTTTTGTTTAACTCTTTTTCTCTTTTATTTTTTTGAATTACATTGACAAAATGCCACTTTAGCTTTACCTTAAATTATATATCGCACAACAAATGCTTTTCCAACGTTTTCTTTATAGGCATTTCATCTGATATATATTTTTATTAATCTATAGTTTAAGTTTTTATACTTGTAGATAAAACTAGCATACAGGAGTAGGTACTGAGAAAAACATTTCTCCTTGCAAAGGAAATTAATGATAAGTAAATAGATCATTTATATATGAAAACTCAAGCAATAACTACTAATTTTAAGTACCCCGTTCTGCTTTTCACATCGAGGTCCTGGGAGGTAAGATAAGATGTGGCCGTTTTCAAGCAATAAATGGAGCCACACTCTCCCCACTGAAATATCAATACATAATTTTTTTTTAGTTTTAAGTATTTCTGTCTACTATATTTCTGGTAATACTAGCAAATCCAAAATGTCATGGTTAAAAGGGTGATTGCATGATAACTAAGTTTCCAGGCACTTTCTGGTTTGCTTCTCCACTCTTACATGTCAGGCCAGATAATGACTCAGGATTTCTTCTGTAACTTTGTCCAGTCACCTGGTATGCATTCAGCCATCGAGAAGCAAGAGTGAGAAGGAAGGGCATACATCCTCACTGAGATCCATGTCATGAAGTCCGATTGCACCCAGTGGTCAAGCACCTCCTGTCATGGACACCGGAGCTATAAGCTCAGTGCGTTATTGTGGTCGGTACTTCACTATGTAACAGAGGAGAACAAACCTGACTCCATATTGGATCTGTTGCTTTAGCTCTAACGTTTGTGCTCTGTTGCCTGTGCTTAGTCATGCTGCACCTTTGTCTCCAACTATAAAAGAATGTCGCCTATGGCCTGAAGTATACAGAATAGCCCATTCTCAATGTTCTGCCTCCCAGGCTCGAGTTTTAAAGGTGTAACACTTTTCCATTCATATAGAGATAAAAAAGTTACAGAACACAGAATAACAATTGTCTGATTGGAAGTTTATGGGAACACTGTAACCAGACTTAAAAAGGATTCCAGGACCAAGATGTTTGCACCAACCAGCCACATCCCCACCCCTTTCAGTACAAAAGAAGCCTGAATTCTAACTCAGGGAAGATGGTTTTTGGGGACACTCATCTGCCATCTTCTCCGTCTGCTGGCTTTCTGAATAAAGTCAATATTCTTTGCCCCAACACCTCATCTCTTGATTGACTGGCCTGTAATGAGGCAAGCAGTAAGAGCTACGTGATAATCAAAGTTCTTAAATCGTTCATTGGCCCGTTCAAGAATGCAGATTACTTTGTAAGATCAAGTGTTCCTTTTGCTTTGCTTTAATTACTTCCCGTATATGTCGGAAACAGCAAGGGATTCCTAGACCAGTTCCCTGCATACTGCATTGACTGTGCTTTGTGACACTTCCCTCAATAATTGGGCACCTTCCTCAAGAAAACAAGACTAAAGGTTATAGGTAAAATTTTAAAGCAAATGTAACCAGTGCTTATCTTAACGTATCATGTCAAAAAATTATAAATAAAATTTTATAATAATAATTCAGAAGGCAAAGCAAGGTGAATTTTATTTCAGCAAAGATAAGGCTTTCTCTTTAATGGATGACATCTTGACCTACTAAATAAGTGTGTGATAGAATCTGTAAAGATATTTGCAATGTTCATCCCTCTAAGAGATCAGAATCTGGGGTACACAAAGAACCTAACAAATCATTTCAACTGGGGTTCCTTATAAAACTACAAATAGAACTACCAGATGACCCAGCAATCCCACTACTGGACATATACCCTGAGAAAACCAGAATTCAAAAAGAGTCATGTACCCACAATGTTCATTGCAGCTCTATTTACAATAGCACGGAGATGGAAACAACCTAAGTGTCCATCATCGGATGAATGGATAAAGAAGATGTGGCACATATATACAATGGAATATTACTCCGCCATAATAAGAAACGAAATTGAGTTATTTGTAGTGAGGTGGATGGACCTCGAGTCTGTCATATAGAGTGAAGTAAGTCAGAAAGAGAAAGACAAATACCGTATGCTCACACATATATATGGAATCTAAGAAAAAAAATGTCATGAAGAACCTAGGGGTAAGACGGGAATAAACACACAGACCTACTAGAGAATGGACTTGAGGATGTGGGGAGGCGGAAGGGTGAGCTGAGACAAAGCGAGAGAGAGGCATGGACATATATACACTACCAAATGTAAAATAGATAGCTAGTGGGAAGCAGCCGCATAGCACAGGGAGATCAGCTCGGTGCTTTGTGACCACCTAGAAGGGTGGGATAGGAAGGGTGGGAGGGAGGGAGATGCAAGAGGGAAGAGATATGGGAACATATGTATATGTATAGCTGATTCACTTTGTTATAAAGCAGAAACTAACACACCATTGTAAAGCAATTGTACTCCAATAGAGATGTAGAAAGTCCAGCAATGCAGGAGTTGGCTCGGACACGGTGACCAAGAAAGTGTTAAGCACTGTGGCGAGAGAGGCAGGTCCTTGCAGCCTTTTAAGAACAATATGCCATTGTTCAGTCAAATTACTTAGCCCTCACCTATGTCCCATCATAGGGAACACATCGAACACAGAGAAAAGTAACTGGTTATGTTAGCTCCTCTCCACTACTGCTCTCAACCCCCGTTTACAAATCACAGGACCTACTCTTGGGTTTCTACAAGCGCTATTCTTATAGCAGTAAATTGGTGAGAAAATGTTCATGTGCAAGAGAAACTCTTATGCAAGAAAACTTTGCTGCATCTCTGTTGCTTTCTAGTTGTGGTATACGTTCGAAAACATGGATGGTATAAGTTAGAAGAGAATTGCATTGTGAGAATTTTGCATTTTAATAATTTCCTCCTTCAGGTTTTGTTTCTCTGTTTCATGCTTCATTAGAATTTGTGATTTACAATGTATGTAACCATGCACGGTGGCTAATTTTAAGAGGTGTCTAATAGAAGAATAGGATTCTAGATGTAGGAGTAAAGGTAATTCTGACAAAGATGAGGAATCAGCATTCTGTGAGTCATTTATTACAGTCAGGCAACAAAGGGAACAAACGATTTGGGCATTAGAGTGAAAGCTACTATAGTGCAAATTAGCTTTTTGCTATCCTAACCACTGGGTGTCATCTCCAGCTTAAAACCTATAAATATAACAGTGGGAACAACAAAATTGAAAAGACAAGCACAAATGATGGCTACTTGACAATGTACTGATGATTTTAGATGGAAATTGGAACCTAAGACAAAATAAATTTATAGTTTGTTTGTTTTCAATTCACAGTCACTGAAAAGTTTCTGGATTCAGGAAGCAAGTTATAAATCGATGGGATGATAATTCAAAATGGTTAATTTTAGGTAACAAAGACTTGTTTAATCAAGAGTATTTAAAAAACTTCTGGAAACCAAGACTAAGTACACAAACATCTACCATATATAGCAATATGATAGCTTTACAGAGGAAGAGTTCTTGATAAATTGATCTGAAAGGTGAATTGCAGTACTTAAAAAAACAGTAGGCCAGATTTTACTTAGTGCTTTGAAAATGAAGCATGTTTGCAGAAATTCCTTAACAGATATTTTTTAATTAGCTGAACACATCTCTGCAGCGGATGGAGAAAATGTTTTGATATTAAGTGACAAAAATCTTGGATTTAAAAGAAAACTGAATCTTTGGGAAAATGTTGCAAAATAAAAATACTTAAATGTTTCCACTGGTGCTTTGGTTTGGAAGTGATTAAGTATATGAGAAAGTCTCACGATTTATTAAAACCATCCGGAAGAAATGTAGAACATGGCAGAGCAGCATTTCCTGTACTTTTAACACCTGCATGTGAATGGGTTAGGGCCCTTTCTCTGAATATTCTGCTCAGCTTCTGACATGTAGAGACGAGAAAGAATCTTACAGAAGGTAGCCTGATAATGCAATGAAAGGGAGACCACCTGATTGCCTCAGACAGGTTCCAGATGCTATAAAAGATGAGTGTTCTGCCATTTACAAAAAAGTAACATGCATTTTGATACAATTTTCAACTTCATCAAAGCATGATCAAGTTTCATTATTTAAAAAAAGAATCAAGAGCAAAGACTGCAATTGTCTCAGTTTAGTTAATATGAGATACCCCTGTGCTTTATTTCCTTAGTTAAGCAAAGTTAGGCATTTATGCAGCAACATTACGGAGGTAAAGTCACTCACTTTTAGAGCAGAAAAAAGACATTTCAGGTATAGAAAGCTGCAAAAGATCAAGAAGCTCACACATGTAAAATAAACTTGTAACTTCTAGCCCTGTATTTGGACTTGATCAAGTCACTCGGGAAGAAACGTTTTTATATCAGTGTTGTATAAAATTATTTAAGCCATATGTTATTCATATTTTATTTAAAGGATAATTGTATTAGTATATTTAATTGTCAACACTACCATAAATATTCATGTTATAAATGATCTTAACTAAGGCCAATTTACATTCACTAAATTAATCCTACCTGTAGAAAATTGAATCCTATTTGGATTACAGCAATTATTTATCAGAAAATGTCTGCATGATGTTTTAAAATTTTATGAAAAGAGAAGAAAGAGACTAATTTCAAGAAAGATAAACTATGCTTCACCTGGGTTTCATTGTTGTTGTTGTTTTTGCTTTAGTTAGTAACTTTTAGTTAAAAGTCATTTCTGTTTAATTAGGAAAAAACACTCTTTCACAGACAGTATTTCACATACCATACCTCAACTCATCAGCATATTGTACAACAGAAATTTGTAATGAGGATTTCAGGACATTTCAGTAAGTTAAAAAAAAAAAAAAAAGAGAAACTTTTTAAAAACATAAATTTCCTGTACTTACAATATTGATTTGATTAGAATTAATAGCCTTTGTAGGGAGGAGTAAACTGGCCCAAAATAAGCAAAGCTACAGAAAATTATCTTTTACCTCTCAAAAGATCATTGACATTTTAATTTTAGATTGTGGTGGAGAACTCAGGGAGCATGTTAGCTTGCCTTGACAAATAGATACTATAATTTTTACTTAGGGAATTCCCTTAGACCTGAACAAGAATCAAGAGCTCCTCCCATGTAAACTGTTTGAGGGAGGCTACCCTGGAGTCATGAGTGTGACTGAACTATACGTTCACAAAGCAACAGAAAGTAAGTCTGCTATGAACAGCGTAGAGCATAAGAAGTCAGAGCCAACAGAGTACCTAGTGTGTGATTCCATTTATATAAAGCCCCCAAACAAGAGACATTATTAGTCTTTCATGGTCAGGATTGCTCTGGAAGGGGGTAGTGACTGGAAGGGATACAGGGCATCTTCTACTGATCCTGTTAATGTTCTATGCCTTTACCTCGTACAGAATAATCAGACATGTTCATGTGGTGAAAGTTCACACAGCTGTACACTTACAATGTGTGCGCTTCCGAGTGTATAATAACCATCAACAAAATTTATGAAAATAAACACAGCATTAAGAAACCCAGACTTTGCAAGATCATATTCAAAAAAAGGTACTTTATCAAACATATTAAGATGGTTATCATTCTGGAGGGAGTCATGGAAGCTGTATGAAGATGAAAGGGAATAAACAAAGGGAGAAGAATGCAATGACCAATAATTTTACCTTATTAGGGACTATGAGTGGGATAAACTCAGCTCTCTGGTTAAAAAAGAAAAACAAAATAAAAGCTCTCCAGGACTTAGCCATGAAATCAGAAGTGACCAATATTTCATTTAAAAATGCACATATTTATTCCTGGGTGTCGGAAGAGTAAATTACATGTATTTCCATTATTTGGTTCATGTATAGAAAAACCAAGAACCCTAGGACTACCCTATACATGACCTGCAGAGTTTCCTAAAAAGTGAGAGCTTAGCAATCATCTTAGAAATCATTTTTAAAATGCACTCATTTCCATAGCTAAAAGTACCATATGTCAATTCCATAAATATTTTCATATTCCAATAAGGTTGTCAAAATTTCACACTCATAACTAATTTATTTCTATGACCCAGAAACTGTGTGTGTATGTTTTGGGTGGACACCTTCAGCTAATCAAAGTCTGAATGAAATCTGTCTCCTAAATGTCTCCTTTTACAACTGCCCTCTGCCTTTGTGGCCTGAAATCCCTCAGGAAACTAGTCATTACTCCGTTCTGCAATGTGTAGAATGATCCTTGACTTACCTATTATTGATTAACTCTAAAATAGCTACACTGTATGTATGTTGCTGTATATAAAACTGAGAGAAACCATGTGGAGTCACGAATCGTACTTCATGCAGAAAGGACTCACTGTCTGCAGAAATACCCTCCTGTAGCCCTCATCATCAGACCCGCTTTGGCAGTCAAACAATTATGTGGAGGCAACTCCCAAGCGAATAGTGCAAAAAATCCCTAGGAATAATTTAGGAGCAAACACTCCTTTATTACTGCTTCACATATCAGATCCTCAGACAGTTGGAAATAGATGTAAACAAATAATTTATTTTGTCTCCTGCTAGTACAGAGAAATATCATAAAATTACAGACCCTGTTGCTAGAAGAAGCTTGCAAAAGTCAGCTCAACAATTTGATACGGTTTTTAGGAAGTGGCCACGCAGACAATCTAGCAAACCTCTCATGTTAATGGGAAAAAAACAGTGAGATTTACAGAATTTAACTGAGTTCCCAAAGATAGTTTTAAGGGTAAATCTAGGACCCATGTATCCTTATCCTGGCCACACTCTTTACACAATACTATATAAACTGACTCTGTCGCCATGCTTTCGGAAAATCTACTCTCAAACTACGAAAACTGATCACACATTCATTTTTAGACAATCAGGGGAAAACACCTGTGGCTCATACTCTATTTAATGCTTTAAAAAAGTGGTTTTGTACCTACATGAATTTCCAAAGCATATTTTTAAAGCCATGTATAATTATTTAATTGCTTATTGCCATGAAAATAGCTTCTAGAGATTCCTTCTTTCTAGAACTTTAAGTATTTCTTTAATGAATTTCATCTCCTCTGTCTCTACTTTATCTCAGGGACCTATAAGTTCAAACAGTATCCTGAACTTCACCTGCATCTGCTTTTACTATTCAAAGATCTTGGAAGATCCTTCTTCAGTTCATCAAATTATGATCCCTCACTGGATACTCAGTCTCCTATCTGTTGATATACTCAGTCTTTTCAATACATCTGCCTCTACGTCTGTATCCGTAATTACATCTACATCTTTCTCTATTCACCTCCATGTGAATTCAGTTTCTAATTTCTCTACTTTGATTGTTTACAAAAATCTCAAGAGGAAACTTGGGTTCACTTGTTCAGTACTTTAGTAAGCTATATGTCCCTACATATACAGAAATGCAAAGTCCATCCTGTGATACATAAAGTTCCAACTCTTATAAGAAAAAAATAAGAAATAATCTAACACATACAGTGAAGTGAGTTACATGCATGCAGATGTTTGCATCCAATCCCATTCATCAAGGACCTTAAATAATGGCATCCACACCTGCCCTAAAACAGCTGCCCCAGGTAATGGGCTCCCATATTGAACGCTGAACCTCCTACAGACCCTGAAATCCTTCACACAACTTGCATCACTGTTTCTCATTTCTCTTGACCGCAAGATTTTTCCTTGATTTCTAAATAGCATTTGACTCTCCTCTTGGAAGATGAGAGAATAATACTCATTTTTGCTTCTAATCTACCCACATCTCAATGATGAGATTACCTCTCCATTTAAGATAATTTCTTTACTGATTTCATTAACCTTTGCTCCTTTACCTCTGCCCTCCCTGCACCCCAGCCCCCGCAAAATGGGTGACTTTCTCGGGCTCCTTCCATGTTCAGACCAGCATAACAGTGTGAACCTTAAAACTCGGGTCTTGTAATTCACCGACGGGGCCAACAGAGGGGTGAAGAATAAGCATCCAAAATAAATAAATGGCATGATTTATTCATAAAAAAGATTCAATAACATAGTTTAAGTATGAAAGGATACCCCGAAGGGAAGGGCAACATATGTTCCATAAGTTATTATTAATTTTTGAAAATATAATTGCAATAAGACGATACAAAGGGGGAGAAAGGCTCTATTTCTCCTTCCCATACTCACCCCTCAGCCCGTATTTCCCACCTCAGAGGCTACCAGGTATCCTTCCCGAGACCCGCGCCACGTTTCACACACACATGGTGTGCAGAGCGTGCTAAGGTACCCCGTGATGTCGCGGCCTCAGCGTCCACGCTGTGTGGCCAGCAGCCGGGGGCCTTGGACTGACCCGAGCCCCTCGTGCGAATCCATGCCCTGGGGAACTGCCCAAGAGTCACCGGCATGGAAGTTCCTGAAATGACCCCCCAGCTGCCCTTGTGAGCAGCATTCCCCCATTCCCCCCAAGGCTTTCTCTATGTGTGCCCCTTAGGTAAGACCCCCAGGGAGCTCACCCAAACCTTGTTCTTTTTGGTTTGACCAATTCAGTCCTCCGCTCCCTCCGCCTGCACCTGTCTTGACCTCCCAAAGTGATCCCTCAAGGCCACCCTCCTCCTCCAGGACCTGTGATGCATAAACCTCTGCTTCAGTTCCCTGGTGGCCTCCGGCTGAACCATAGCTCACCATCCACAGTCCAGGTCTCTACTTAATAGGTGAAAACTTAATGAAGTTAGAGCAGACACTGATGAGTCCATGTAAACCTGTATAGGAACTGAAGGTACCTTTCTCTCTCTCTCTCTGTATGTGTGTGTGTGTGTGTGTGTGTTTCCTAATTCAGGAATTCACCACTCTTTCATACCAGCATGTATAATGCCGTCTCGTGTTTTTTACTGGCTGTGTAATATTACATTATATTCATTAAGTATACATTTGGCCTCCCTCTCCCAATCCTTCCCCCTACCTCTTTAGTGTTGCTTTTAAAAACAATGCTGTAAAAAGGAAAAATGTTTAAAAATCCATGTAATTCGGGCTTCCCTGGTGGCGCAGTGGTTGAGAGTCCGCCTGCCGATGCAGGGGACACGGGTTCGTCAGTCCGGGAAGATCCCACATGCTACGGAGCGGCGGGGCCCGTGAGCCATGGCCGCTGAGCCTGCACGTCCGGCGCCTGTGCTCCGCAACGGGAGAGGCCACAACAGTGAGAGGCCCATGTACCGCAAAAAAAAAAAAAAAACCCAAAAATCCATATAATTCACATATAGTCAAGAACATCTATTAGATAAATTCCTAAAGTTTGGTTTTGCTAGATCAGATATTTATATATATATATTAATTTGAGTAGTTACTGTAAAATTGGCCACAATAGAAGTTTATGCTTCACCACCAAGGTATAAGGATATTATTTACCCCATACACTCATTAAAACATTGCTATCAAACCTTTTTGGGATTTTTCAAATTGGTGTACAGAATGGTATCTCACAGTTTTGATTTGCATTTCTCTCACTAGGACTGTGATTGAGCATTTTAAAATATAAGAAGATATTTTAAATATAAGATATAAGATATTTAAAATATAATAAGATAATAGAAGATAAGAATACAAGAATCATTTGCATTTGCTTTTCTCAATTCATACTGTCTTTTTTTTACTGCATTTTTCTTAAATTTGATTTTTAGGAACTCTTTAGAAATTAAGGAAATCAATCTTCTCTCTGACATGTGAGTTTCATTTTCTTAGATCAATTGGTCATTAGTCCTTTGACATTATTTTATTTATATATATTAAAATGTGTGACTTCTGTGTCATGGTAGAAATTCTTCCAGTATTTCTTCTCTAAACTTTAATAACTTCATTCTTACTTTAAATTATCTGATGTGCCCAGAATAATTTTATTGTTAGATGAGACAAATACTCAACTGTCTTTTTTTCCAGTGGCTACCCAGTATTTACTGCTACATTTATTCAATATTATACATTTCTGATACTGGTTTGAAAAGGCAGCTCTACCTTGCATTGAATTCTTATACACAGTTGGGGTCATTATTATTCTTTCTATTTCTTCCACTGAAATTACACGTTTAAATATTGCAGCATTTAAATATTTTTAGTTTTTATTTGGCTTGTTCTACATTGTTACATTCTTCTCTTGGATATTACAAATTCCTTATTTCCTTTATAAATATGAAATCCAGTCTTTCTAATTCCAAAATAATTCATTTTAGTGTTTTCTTGGTATATATGTTGGTATTCTTTTCCATGGCATGAGATGAACATAGCTTATTTTCTTTTGCATGTGTGTTTTAAATGTACTGTTTCCTGTTATGTTATTACTTTATACAATACATTTTGAATATTTTAATAATTATCTTAATACTTGCTCTCATCGATGAAATATTTTTTCAGAACTTAATAGTTTTAACTTATAACACTTTTACATTTTCTTGCATCATCCTTGTTTGAAATATTCACTCTGAAATAAGATCACACATTATCTTGATTTTCTTGTACTAAATATTTTTTCTCTTTGATCAAATAAGCACATTCAGGGGGACTTCCCTGGCAGTCCAGTGGTTAAGACTCTGCACTTCCACTGCAGGGGTTGTGCGAGTTCGATCCCTCATTGGGGAACTAAGATCCCACATGCTGCACAGCGTGGCCAATAAAAAAATAAATAATTTTTTTTAAGTTTCTGCCATTTAAAAAAAAAGTACATTCACTACTCTATTTTTTTTCTAACAAGAGAATTACTTTATTTCTTAACTTTTTTTTTAGCCACGTATGTCAACATTTTTCTTCTTTGAGATTGAACTACTGTTAGCACTAGGCAAAATAAATATTTCAAATGACAGTTTAAAATTTTAATCAGTTATACACTCTGCATATATGAGTCTCTTTAACTGTAAAGACAAATTCCTCTGTTATCCCACTGGACAAGGAACGAGCTCTAAAACATGGCCAGGTCATGGCTCCCCATTGTTCTGACAGAGGTAACATATCTCGCTAGCAAAGGTAAGAATCTTCCCCCTATATCTGTCTTAGCTTGCACCTTTTATATTTTCTATAAATAGACATAATCCACTGACTTTAACTTCCGCTTGTTAAGAGGAATGAGGAAGATAAAGATATTGCATCCACTGGTCATTCATTTTGTGAAAGTGAGTCTCAAGGCATTCCACACAATTTCCTCTAATACTTAATAATCCTTTGATTTAGGAAACACTATGCCAGTTTTAAATATAAGCACAAGTAGTATCTTTTCTTTGGGAGCCGAACAGCATATTCCGCTTTCTTGCTGCCAAACCCGCTTTCTTAGGAATTCACGTTCCATGTAAGTGACATAGGATTAACCATCTCAACTCTTCCCCTCCACAGCAGAAGGGCTGAACATGACCAAGATCTGTCCAATTACATGGTCTCCGCCTCTGGCCAGAGACAGTGTGCACATATTCATGTGATTTTTCCAGCCTTTTTAGTTACATCTTTTAGAAAAAAAGCTCCATTTTCAAAGGGTTTGCTCAGTTGATAAGATGTCAGAGGCAGTGACGCTTTAATCTGTGACCAGAAACCTCCCCATGTTGCGGGAAGCGAGAAAAATGCCTTAGTGATTTCATTATTGGAATCCCTGGATTAAGCAACTCCAGAAGCCAGCCTTCTCCTGAACAGTGAGGTTAGGTAAGCCAAGGTACTCCTTCTCTTTGTAACTTAAGACAGTTTAATTTAGATAGATTTGTGTATGTGCCTTATATCTCAATGTGTTGTGACTGGCATAGAAATTTATGTGTACAAACAGGATATTACAAATGACAGATAATTAAATCAGAAATTGATGATTATGGTCATGTAATAACAAAGCAGTCCATAAATATACACATTTTGTTTTATCTTTTATATTCTCACCGTGTTCGAACTGAAGTTCAAGCATTCATGAACCTAGTGAAATGTCAGGATAACAGATTTCGTTACCCTTATGAGTTTTCTGTAAAACTCTACAAATTACAAAACAAATGTAAAAAATTACGATGAAGAGCATCAGTACCAAGAATATCAATTTTAGTGGAAAGTGGCCCAATGGAAAGCACATAGGCAAGAGGTTATAACCTCCAAAGAAGACACCCTTTTACCTTTCACCTGTAAAATGATATGGCATGAATTTACAGAACCGTCTCCTTTGTGAGATTCCACACTCAAAACTATTTACACAAAACTAACGTGAAAGAGAGCGGGTCCTCATGAAACTGTGGAGTCAGCGGTCTGTAGGGACGGGAAACTGACGGCCTAATTCGGGGGTAGTCCATTTGTGACACCCATGTCTAATACGAGTCCTGCTTGCTCTCATACACACTGGAGCAAGTGAGACTCTGGCTGCCTCATCCACTGACCCTTTATTTTAAAGCAGAGAACAGAACTGGGCTCTGCAGCTGAAGGCTATGTTGACGAGGGCCGGGCTTGTTTCTAGGCATCCGAAACATACAGGCGTGGTACATACTGTAAGGGCAAGAATCCACTGGTAACGAATGCAGAGGACTTTCAGAAATCAAGCACTGGCAGCTTAATGAACTCTGTGGGTAATGTAGTGCTAAAGATACCACAAGTTCGAAAATCGTTCATAATTATCCTTTTTAAAAGTTTTGCTCATGTTGTGGTAAAATACGTATAACATGAGGTTTGACATTTTCACTATTTTAAGTGTACAGTTCAGTGGCATTCCTTATATTTATATTGTTGTGCAAGCAACATCACTACCTGTTTCCAAAATTTTTTCATTACTTCAAACAGAAATTAGGTAATCATCAAGCAATAACTCCCTACTGCTGCCCCCACTTTAAAAATGTTAGCAACGTTTTAAAAGAAAAAGATATCGTGACCAAATTGGGTTCATCCTGGGAAGACCAGGTTGGTTTAATATAAAGAAAAAAAAAAAAAAAAGAAAGATCAATCAACGTAATTTACCACATGAAAAGAGAGAAGAGTCAGATGATGATCTCAGTAGATGAAGAGAACACATTTGACAAAACTGAATACTCCATTAAAAAAAAAAAATTCTCACCAAACTAGGAATAGAAGGACATTTTCATAACCTCATCACAGATATCTAGAGAAAACTCACAACAATCTGCATAATGGAATATTGAACAGTTTTTTTCTTAAGATTGGCAAAAGGCAAGATCGCCCACACAAATATTTTATTGATACTATGTATGAAACGGACAACTGATGGGAACGTGCTTTATAGCACAGGGAACTCACCTGGTGTACTGTGTGTAACCTAAATGGGAGGGAAGTCCAAAAGGGAAGGGATATCTGTATGTGTATGGCTGGTTCATTTTGTTGTGCAGTGGAGGCTGACACATTGTAAAGCAACCACGTGCCAATAAAAATTAAGTTAAAAAAATTACTGAAGATCCTGGACAGAACAATAAAGTAATAAAATGGAAAAAAAAAAAAGGTATCTAGATTCACCCAATAGAAGAAAGAAGTAAAGATGTCTTAATTTATAGATGCTATGATGGTGGATACACAAAGTTTAAGGAATCTATAAAAAAGCTACTAGAAGCACTACATGTTTTTATCAAGGTCGCGGGATATACAGTCGATAAAATATCTATGATATTCCTATATACAAGCAATGAACAACTAGGAAATGAAATAAAAACCTCAATTGATAATAGTTTTCAAACATATGAAATTCTTAGGAATGCATTTAACAACATATCATCAATCAATATAAAATTTTTGGAATACAATATTTTCATGAGAAAAATTTAAATATATCTAAATATAGAAGTACATTCCTAATCAAAAATCTCTAAATTTTAATGCTAGTCTTCCCAAAATAATTTACAGATGCAATATAATCTCTATCAAAATCTCAATTGACTTTTAAATTTGTAGATATTGGAAAACTTACTGTATGATATTTATGGAAATACAAATAATGTACAATATTCAAACTAATTTTGTAAAAGAGAAACAAATTTTGAGTACTTAAACTGCCTGATTGCAGGACTTATTCTAACTCTTTGGCACCTAAGACAATGTGATAGTGATGTAAGGATATGCATTAGAATAGTGAAGAAAAAGAGACAGTCCACAAATCCAACCAATGCATATACGGTTAATTGATTTTTCAATAAAGATGTCAAGTTAATTGCAAGGGGATAACAACAGTCAGCAACTGGTCCTGAGTCAGCTGGACATCCACATTCACCTCGATACTCATTTCACACTATATATAAATATTAATAACTCTACTTTTAAAGAATTAAAACATCATAACTTTAAATGTAAATCTTATTTCTATGAAACTTATAGAAGAAAACATAGGAGGAAAATCTTTGCTACCTCAGGGTAGGCAAAAATGTCTTCAATAGAGGACAAAAATCATGAACCATAAAAGAAAAAAACTGATAAACTGGACTCCAACTTATTAAAAATGATTACTCTCTGAAAGGCACCACTAAGAAAATGCATAGGCAAGCTACAAACTGGAGGAAAATGTTGGCAATGTATGCATTTGACAAAGGATTTGCATCCAGAACCTGTAAGAACTCAACTCAATAAGACACCTAATCCATTGGCAATAGCTTTGAACAGATACTTTTGAAAGAAAATACACCGCTGCTAACACATGAATGTGAAGCTTCTCCCATCATTAGTCATCAGTAAAATTCACTAAAACCACAGGAGATTACATTACTCAACCACGAGAATGGTTACTTTTTAAAAGACTGACAATTCTTTGTGTGGAGCAACTGGGTCTCTCATACGTTACTGCTGGGAAAGTAAACTGGAAAAACTATGTAGGAAAAGATTTGGGCTGTTTCTATTAAACTTGCATTTCCACCTGTTTTGGCAATTTTACTCCTAGGTTTGTGCCCAAATGTAATGAAAGCATGTCCACATCAAAACATGTACATGAATGTCCACGGCAGTTTTACTTCTGATGGCCCCAAGCTGAAAACAATACAAATGTCCATCAACAGCTGAGTGTATAAACACATTGGTAGCTATCCATAAAATGGGATACCACTCAGATAAAAAGGCAGGATCTCCTAATGCACACAATAACATAGATGAATCGCAAAAGCAAAGGCTGCATGAAAAAAAAAACAGATACAAAAGAGTACATACTGTATATTATTTTATTAAATTCAAGAAATGGGAATGAACCTCTAATGACTGAAAGCAGATCAGAGGTTGCCTGGTTCCAGGGTTAGGGAGAGTCAGCCACAAAGTGCTTTGAGGGAAGTTTTTGGAATCATGAAAACATTCAAATCTTTATTTATTGGGCTGGCAATGATACTGAAGTATACATTTGTCAAATTTCATCAAACTGTACACTAATAATGTATAGTTAACTTTATATAAATTAATTTTAAATTAACCTGTATAAGTTCTGAATTTTTGTCTGATATCTATTAAATCATCTCAGAAGTTTGTCAGGGTACAGAGATATTGTAAATACTTTTATGTGTCTTAAGACTGTACTAAAATACTTAGAGCGCAGAGCTCAAACTGGTACTAATGCATTCAGGCACATAACACCTGCCTTGGGTGTTCACTAAATCCCAGTCATGTCCCATTAGACGGATCCATAAAGTAGCTGGATAAGGCAGTGAAGCATCTAAAAATCATTTAAGAAAACTTCATATTTCATCTATATTTGGCTGTAGTTGTTTTACTGGAACAGTTTAAATTATTGGTCTGATTCTATGTATCTGATTCTATGTATAGCAAAGGACTTCAAGGTATACTGTACATTACTCCTAGTTCCCTTTCAGATGATTTGGGTTTATTTTATTTCAATAAAAATATAATAAAGAGAATCAAGGTCTTTTTTATTCTTAAATGAGATTTTTAAAAATTTCATCAAGCTGGAACTCATTTGAAGTTTATTTTCTACTCAATGCAGAAGAATCTGAGGTGATAAGATAGGAACACACTTTGCTATTTGGATTCAAGGCAGCAAAAATGCAGAATGTAAAGTTTGTAACCAAAGTCATCTTTCACTTTTTCTTTCTTTCTCTCTTTCTTTCTTTCTCTCTCTCCCCCCTTTCTTTCTTCCTTCCTTTCTTTCTCTCTTTCTTTCCTTCTCTTCTTTCTTCCTTTCTCTCTTTCTTTCTTTCTCTCTCTCCCCCCTTTCTTTCTTCCTTTCTTTCTTTCTCTCTTTCCTTCTCTTCTTTCTTCCTTCCTTTCTTTCTTTCTTTCTTGTTGCTTGCTTGCTTTCTTTTCTTTTATTTGAATGCAGCTTTAATCAATAGTCTTGAAGCTCCAGATTATCTATCAAACTGAGAAAATCTGTCTTAGGTAGTTAGATCCTCTAATCAAATATTGGCAGATGTGATCTTCTGGGTGATAAAAATGGATTTAAAACCCAGAGTGACATTATTTGATGAGAGTCATAGAATCACAGCATACTTATTCGAATCAAGATGAAACATACACAGTATATGCTTACTTCTCAAGTCATTACTGTTCTTCAATAATATAACTGCAAGTTATTATTACAGCTTTCATTAGCATATATTGAAAAGCTAAGGTCAAACATTTTCTTATTTACATAACTAAGATACTTAATCTATATCTATAACCTGATCTAAATCCAAGATACATTATATAAGTAGAAATGTTCAGTTTGTGGAAGTAATATTGAACCAGAGTTTTAATATATGAAAACAATTATTAAAATATTTTATACCTCTTATTATATTATATTATTCCAAGTCTTGTGAAATCACTCCCTGAAAACCTAAATCACTATAAACATTAGCTAGCATAAAAGTAAGTAGCTAAGTGCACACTACCTAATAATAGAGATTTCAGGGAAACAAGAGAACTTTGTTCATTTTAGAAATATTTAGTGTCCTAATATTCTATTTATAGTGTTGCATGGCATCTCAAGACGTTTATAGAGTGTCTTTGTGTTTTGTGAATTAATGAACAGATATTAGAGGGTGGAGTAACCACTGTGGTTAAGGATTAGAATAGAAAAATGATTTTTATACCCAATGGTATAAATCTATGTAGGATTTGAGTGCAGTCATTTTCCTTTATCATATTGCCTGCAGCCTGCCATGGGAAGAGCAGAATCATGTTGTATTCATGGTTTAATAATGAAAGATTAATACTTTATTTAAATGTATAATACACTGCATGAAGGATGCAATAAAGTATCAGTCTATTAATCATGCTTGATGAGAAGTCAGAACCCTTGCAGGATGAGAACTTGGGAGTCAGGTGTAGTTTTTTTGTTTGTTTTTGTTTTTTGTGGTACGCGGGCCTCTCACCGTTGTGGCCTCTCCCGCTGCGGAGCACAGGCTCTGGACGCGCAGGCTCAGTGGCCATGGCTCACGGGCCCAACCGCTTCGCGGCATGTGGGATCTTCCCGGACCGGGGCACGAACCCGTGTCCTCTGCATCGGCAGGCGGACTCCCAACCACTGCGCCACCAGGGAAGCCCTAGGTGTAGTTTTCAATCAAAGTTTTGTAAATATGTAAGAAACCCAAATCACGTCTCGACCTTACATTGTATTGCTGGGATTGTCAGCCAATCTCAGCACCATTTACTACTTTTAGTACTCAAGCTCTTAGTACTCCAGTAACTCTGACTTTTGTTTCTCATTTCCCATCACCTAGTTTTCCTAAAGTGACAGAAGTTTGAGGACAGTTTATTCTGGGGCTGCAACAGATGGGTTATGTAAGCAAACCTTCAAGAACATCTCCTCCCTGGGAATAAGACTCCTCGCTTGGTGCCCGTCTCCCCTCCCCACAATCACCGCACTTACGACTCCAGAAAGCAAAGGAAATGAAAATACTAAAAAATAAAGATCAGGATTTTCTCGAATGACTAACAATAGTCTCCGATGTCCCTAATTAATAGGAAGAATAGAGAGTTAATTTGTGAAATACAAGTGAGAGCAAAAATATAGAGATTTTAGTTCAGCAGTTGTGGAGTCCAGAAAACTACCAACAGTATTTCCTCCTTCCCTTTGTGGTACTGATGGATGCTCAAATGGGTGAGGTGAGTAGTCTAACTAGATGCTTCTAAATGTTTCTAATTTTTAAAATTTCTGATTACCAAAGGATATAAGCCCACACATGTCCCTCTACTACAATTTGTGCATGAGTTCCTATATTCTAAAGAGATACAAGTTATGCCTTATATAACAAGGAAGTCTGTTTTCTAACAATACTAATCTGAGCCATGAATTAATTTCTGGAAATAAAATTATCAAAAACACCTTGACTATTTATTAGTTTGTTAGATAAATCGTAACTCCAATGAGGATGAAAATGCTCTGGGAAAGCCCATAGAAAAGGCACCCTTAGAGTAACTCCTATTTTTAAATATGACGTGATGTATTAAATGGAGAAGAACTTGGCAAATCTTGCCCAGCAATTGATGTAGAGGCTTCTTTCCTATTCTGGACCATATTTTCCATCTCACAATCTGCCGATCGGTGATAAAACAGCATATTGAACACTTACATAATAATACTGAAAAAACTGACTGGTTAGTAATTGAGCACATAATATGCTCCAGGCATTCTGCTACAATCTTTGCATAATCACCACAGAAAATCTTCACAACTGTTCTACAAGATAAGTACCGTTTTACAGATAAGTCTCATTTTAGAGATAACAATATGCTTATGAATTATGGAAGGTCACACAGTTGGTAAAAAGTGGCAGAGGCAGGACTGAACCCAGGAAGGCGGACTCCACATTCAGAGACCTCTACCCTGGGGGGGACTCCAAGTCCTATACGGATAATGCTAAACTTTCCTCAACGCAGAGGATGTAGAACATTTGCCAAGGAGAACATTGTAGGACACATATAGCAGGGATCATTTTGCTAGGGTCACAAAATTCTACACCCTGAAAATTATTAATAGATTGAATTTTGTTATAAAAACAAAAGACAATAAAATTTACCAACATGGATTTCTGAGTATAATACTCAATCATATGATACTGAAGGGATTCATACAACGTGAAGCAGGCTTTCAAATACAGTTGACCCTCAAACATGGCAGGGGATAGGGACAGTAGAAAATCCACGTACTATGGCTCTCTTTGCCTCGAAAGCAAAGGAATTGAGAAATGATCCACCCACAGGCTGGAAGCTGAAACAGGATAGAATCAGGACTCAATCCCTAGTTCTTTTGATGCCGTGATTTCTACGGGAACAAAAACTTTCCCCCACATTTAATTAACTGAAAGATCTGTAAAATGAAAATACAGGTAACTATATTTATTGGAAAAATCCACATATAAGTGGACCCTCACAGTTCAAACTCACATTGTTCAAAGTCAACTGTAATACATGTATTTACATTTTTCCAAAACAAAAATGTTTCAATTACTCTACCCTGATATATAACCAAAGGGATCCAAAGATGGGATGCATGTAATGTGGCTGGTATTATCTAATTTTTACCTTCTAGAATAAAAGTGAGGTTTTCATAAATATAGCACTGCTTAAGGGCAATAAAATGTTTACATATGTATATCAATACTTTTTTCTAGGAAATGTATTAAATAATAATATTATTTTAATTCAGTTGGAACACAGGCCAATCAGAGGTATGATCATTTAATAATGCAATTTAATCATTCTAAGTTTCAGATTTTAAAAGGGCTCAGCCTTTCTATGCAGATGCTAGATAGTGTGCTATCTAAGTGAATATGTGGTACATTTTATAATACCTTTGACACACTGTTGTTAGTGCATGCTTCAATTAGCTCTTCAAGAAACTGTTTCTGGGCTTCCCTGGTGGCGCAGTGGTTGAGAGCCTGCCTGCTAATGCAGAGAACATGGGTTCGAGCCCTGGTCTGGGAGGACCCCACATGCCGTGGAGCAACTGGTCTGTGAGCCACAACTGCTGAGCCTGCGCGTCTGGAGCCTGTGCTCCGCAACAAGAGAGGCCGCGATAGTGAGAGGCCCGCGCACCGCACTGAGGAGTGGCCCCCGCTTGCCATAGCTGGAGAGGGCCCTCGCACAGAAACGGGGACCCAACACAGCCAAAAATAAATAAATGAAAAAATAAATTTTAAAAAAAAGCAACAAATGTTCAAGTACAATTGGTGTCTTTTTTAAAAAAAAAAAGAAAAAAGAAATTGTTTCTTGTAACGGTGCATTTACTGGCATTTTATTTCTATCAACAACTCTGGGTATATCTTTATCCAGAACAGCTACAGCCTGTCCAAATTCCTTGGTAATACACATACCACACATTTACTTGACAAAAAGAATATGAGAAAAAAGAAAAAAACTTAACAAAAAAGTATAAAACAAAACTCAAGGCAACAGATGGCATGTAGAAGATGAAATTCCCCATGTCTAAGTTTATGATGAACCATGGAAGCAAGAGACATTATCATAACAGGACTTAGACAAGTCTAGGTTAATCTAACTCAATCACTATATAATTATAGAAACAAATTAACAGCTACTCTAGACATGAAATAAGCTCCCAACTACCTTCAGTCTCACAATTGAACTGGGACAATAAGAACAAAACTGGTCCCTTAGCTGTACTGACTGAGGTGGCCTCCCTCTTATGTGATAACTAAGTCAGAAATTTATGCTACAATATCTTTCGTAGGTTTCATCTTATTGGAAACAAACTCCATTCCCTAAATTGGACAAAAACTAAGTAGTTAGAATTATTTAAGTCAAAATTTAGCACCTTGCTGTAGTTAATATTTTGAGTTACTATCAAGTGTCCAATTCATTCTGAGCCATGCTATGAAGACGACTTAGGCCTGGAGAAATGTTATGACTTTAGGATAGAGGTTGTTACACATTTTAATTTTTAAATAGATTTCTTTAATAAGGAAGCAATACGTCCTCTTCACATCCACTTGTCCTTCTCTTAGTAAGGCCTTACTTCCTGTAAAGGTGATTTCAACTTTTGCTTAGAAGAAAAGACTAGATCTAGACATAGAAATGTCATAGAGACCACATCTTTTCCACCATTCCTACTGAAATATAGTTTATATCCAGGTTGCAAAAGCACAGGCTGTTGAAACAACGATACATAGAAAGCTAAGATTTCTCTCTCCTTTGGATGCACAAAGACACGTTGCTTATATTCCCTTGATTCATGTGAGTAAGAGAGGAACTAAAAATTTGGAAAAAAATCAAGTTCACAAAGTCCACTGAACTATTTTATCTTGGAACATGAGGGATGTGGTGAGAAAGAGAAAGAGATTTTTAGAACTAGTTGTGACATTAAAAACCATTTTTATATAATCCTTTAAAAATCTCTCATGTCAAAGTATACATAATATATACAAGTTTGGGAGTGGGGTATGGTGTATAAACTGGGATTCTAAGGTAATTGGAATCAATTAGCTCTTCCATAAACCACTTCCATAAACTCTCCACAAAAGTCAGTGTTATTAAATCATAATTGCAGACATAAACACAAATAAGCACATGTCAACAGATAAGTCAAATTAGCTTCAAAAATTCTTGATTTGCTTTTTCTTCTTATGCACATTATTTTTAATATTTAGAAGTACTAAATTCTCTTATATTTGAGTTGAATGGAAGAAAAAAGGAGCCAAAGTAAAACTGGAAGACTTATTTCAGATCCATTTTCTTCACTACATGGGATATGATTTCCTTCCTAAAAGATCCCTCTAAATTAAGAAAGGAGATGATGGCACACGTTGAATTGGAGTCATCTTTAAATCACATTTTAATTTTATACTATTAACTCCCTGCCTTGAAGAAGGAAGAAATTAACACCATATACTTCTCCCTCCCTAACTCTCAGCATACTGCAGTTATATTAGTGTTGTCCCACTGTACGATATTTACATTTTCTTTAGTGAAGAAAATTTCAGTTGGTCAGTTTTTGTCGTATATTTAATGACCATGGTGTTTACCATCTAACCATGAGGTCAACGTTCGTGAATTATTATTTTAGTTCATCTTTATGTTGTCTAGATTTAAAATACAAACTAAATTAGGATATTTAATTGGGGAACTGAACTGTATTTATTTTCCCTGAAAGACTCCTAAGGTGGTATATAATCTGCAAGTTTGTGCATCCTTGTTAATATTTCTAAATCCTTTATATCTGAATTTTAAGATAATGTAACATTCTTGAAGCTGATCTTTTATTCCTACCTTCACCACTTGGTAGACATTACTTTTCTGACATTGACTACAGTTGCGGAAAATTCTAAGATAACCCATTTTTCTCCTTTGTATCTTAAAATTTGCATTTTCTACTAGAAGCCAATAGAATTTTAATGGTTCTCAATTAAATTTTAAGAAAATAGTTTTGTTTTGTCTAATAAACATTTTTTAAAAAAATCAATTGTTACAACTATAACAAAATAAGTTTCTGGTTCAAATATGATTTTCTTCATTTTTTTAACATTGTCCCACGGTTATCTTCATAAGTGGGAGAGATGTTCTATTAACAAAGAATACTTTTTCCATGAGTTCTAGCTTTGATATATTTAAGCCTTTTCATGTACAGAAAAGTAGTGTATTTGGTAGAGATTCTCCTAAGGGATTTAAGTTGCTCTTAATCTTCAGTAGAAAAGTAAATTTTTTGCACTTAGAAATCTCTTACTACTGAAAGTTAAGAATCAAAACTTTTAAACATAATGCAATGATAAGCCAGCAGTATATTTTTAGCATGAAGGCATTTAATTGAATTAATAAAACAATAAAAGATAAAATTTTAAGCATGAAGCATTCCATAAATACTTAGTGTGGAGCCATAGGAGATGTAGGGTCATACACAACACTATCCTTGATCTCAAGTAGCTTACAGTTTTCATAAGATATATATATGTGTTTACGTGTGTACGTGTATACATATACATGGCATACTTACAAATAATACATTCAACTGTGCTTTTTGTTAAACAGAAAGATGCTAAGAAAAAGCAGAGTTTTCTCAATCAGTCTAGTAATTTACGGATTATATATCATGTTTACATGAATTACCCACGTGATCAGTCATGAAAAACCTATGACAGTTGAGAATGATATTATTATTTTACATTTATAGGTAAAAAGCAGAGACTAAATAAGGTGAAGATTCCTCAGTTTACAAAGGTCAAAACTGACTCTGAACTGAAGTTCCCCACTGCCCAACTTGTGTTCCTACTATTCTCACCTTTCAAATGAGGAAGACATACTCAAATCACTGAGTGAGGAGATCAAGGGAAAATGCCTTGAAAATAAGAATGAAAGCAAAAGGTTAAGAAATGATCTGACGTTTATAATGAGGATTTAACAAAGAACAACAGAGAAGATGAACAGAATATTCATAAGGGATGGAGAATGGCATTACTTGCAGGAAAAAGATAGGAAGGGAATGCCAAAAGAAACAAAGGGTAAGGTGGATTTATGTCACTAAAAAACCCAATTTAGATGGGAAAAAAAAAAATAGTAGATAAGGCCACAAAGGTATGTTGGGAGCAGGTAGGAAATGCTAATTTATGGCCACGTGAAAAAATTTCTTATACGCCAGACTTAGTAATGATGTCATTTTTCTCAAAATTAATATATAAGCATTAAACAATCTTAAAGAAGGACAAGGAAATATCTACTAGATGGATGGATAGACTGATTAGAGATTAATAGAGAGTTAAAATACATAGGTAATATATATGTGTATATATTTATGTAATTTCCAAAACAACTTTTTAAGTAGTAATTTCATCAGTTTATAGAGAAGGAAACTGAAGCTCTAAAAATTGTTCAAACTGAAATTTGAACTCAGATCTTTTGACTTTAATGCTAATTTTTCAATATGCAAAATGGCAATAGGAACAAATAATTTATGTGGTATTTGGAAACTCAACTTGACATAAATAAATAGTGTTGAAGAATATTGAAGCTGGTCAGGGAAGTCATTTAGGAAACTACTGCTGTGTAACTTTATCAAGACTTAAATTATGATGCTGGCAATGGGAACCAAAAGGCAGTGATGGTAACACAAGGTAACTTCAAATTATTTCTTGTCTATAAATTTACATATGATGTGACAATCTTTATACTTTTGTTCAGTATATAGATTTATTAAATTAATGAAAAATATATTAATCCTGTTTTTGTTTTTGAAATTTTATATCATTAGAATGTTGTTAATTTGGATGTGAGCTACATGTCTATGCCCAAAATGGTCCCCACGGATTCAACACATAGCATTTGATGAAATGACCTCATCATTTGTGCATTAACTCCCATCCCAGGCAGTAAAATCCTGTAAGTGGATCTCTTTGGAGTCTAATTATCAGCAGGAGTTTTTATGGGTTCAACAATTTGTCCAACACGTCCTTCTGTTATTTTTATCCATACAAAGTATGTATCATACCCAGATAAGAAGATTATTTGGCATCAATCACACTTCAGGTGGAGCTATTTACTGAAACCTAAGAATACATATTTTTAAAAGACAGGTATGTTGGAATGAGTTTAGAGAACAGAAAAAAATGAAGTGTCTTGAAATAAAGAATGATGGCAAAAAACTAAGAGAAGCAATCTTGCCAATGAAAACTGATGGTAAAAATGTTAAGAACAGAAAAGTTTCAATTCACCTCACCATTTAATAGAGAAAAAAGTGCTGGGATTGGTTTGCTAATGAAAAAAGTATGTTAATATTTGTTAAGAACAGTTAAGTGAACATTGGAACTCATTCAAGATTGGGAGTCACAGAAATTTAGAAGGGAGGGAGTGTATATTGCACATTCCGTTGAGGGAGGGCAGAATTTCCCCTCACCCTACGCATTTCCAGGTTGCACTATGTCGAAAGGGACATGTCACGGGGTCAGACAAAGCTGTTCCAGGGGAAGGGAGGCACTGGCAGAGCGGAGGTGCCTAAGTCCTGCCCCTGGTCTGTCTTTAAGACCCCTTGTCTCTCTGTGGGGACCAGAGCTTCATGAGTTCTACTTGCCATACTTCCTTGTCTCTTCAGGGTTTAGCTAAGGTGGTCATGGGTGATCTGCTAGACAGGGTGTATGAAAAGCCCCTACGTCATTATTTGTGTCCACTGACAGCCCTGAATTTTAGAGAACACTGTAAACTTGCCAGCACGGACAATTCAACAAAGCGAGATGCTCAGACAGCTGACAAGCATCAGCGTCCTGTTAAACCGCATTTTCTAAGAAATCAGTTGCTGGAGAGAACTGACATTACACTGCTCTAAGTTGAAAAAGGAAGAGCAGACTGCATGCATTATAATCCCAAGATCACTCATTTTCTCCAAGCACATTCTATGAACACATTTTATCTGCTCCAGCTTCAAAATGAGTGTTGAATCTGAGTACTTTTCGCTTCCTCTAGCATCTTAGCAGAGACCACTGCTGTCTTTCATCTGTACCACGTTGGTAGCCTTCCAAGGGGTTTGCCTACTTCCACCTTGTCCTCATACTTTTCTGTTCTCTACACCAAAGGCATCCCTTCAAACCCTTAACTTGAAATAAAACAATATAAAGAAATAAAATAAAAAAAGAAATAAAACAATAGTGTTTCATATTATTATTTATAAAATAATGCAAATTCCCTCAGGGCAAAACCGTTTCTGTCTGTTCACTGCTGTTTTCCCTTTCCCCATAGCAGCACCTGGTCCTCAGTGGCCCTTCCATGCATCCCTCTTTTTGCATGTTGAATAGCCATGGTGTTACCTGTGTGCACATATGGCAGTGCTTATTGAAGCCTAAATTGATACTTTTGTGAAATAAATTAGTGCAGAGCTAGTAGGCTAACTGAAAGTGCTACACTTTTCATAAGAAACCCAGGGGCCTCACGAGAAAAAAAAATCTGTTACTTTTTTCCTAAATGTAAAGGATATTTAAAATTTTGAACTGACACAGATCAAAGGAATTAGCTATGTGATATAACAAGCCTTCTGGAATAAAATTTTGTGAGCATGTCCAAAAACAGAAATGGTAATCTGATCCCAGTGCTACGACCAGTACCAGAAAGGGAGATATCCTAGTGGTAAGTCTGTGAGTGAAACAGCAAATCAAAGATCCCCTGGCCACTCTGCCCTGGTGGTAGATTTGTGTCCTGGGGAACACCTAGTCGTATCAACAAAAGTGCTCTATACAGAGGGCAGAGGACAACATGACATGATTCATCCATGGCTCTAAGCCGCCAGGGAAGGGAGACGAGGGGAAGCCTTGTCTTCACCACTTCAGTTTCATCACGAGAGGCAGTGCCTCTGCCTTCAAGGTCCAGAAGTGGCAGCAGCAGCAGGCCTGGGGCTTTGTGAGCATGGACCACACACCTACTCATGGCAGATCAACCCTTTTCCAGTTGCAATGACGAAAACCTCCTGAAGTTGAAATCTACAGGTTCAAAGAAAATCATGTGTTTCTTGCTTATCAATGTAAGAACCTGTGGATTTGACTGTTGTAATCAGTACCTACCTGGGGGACCGCCAACTAAGAAGGAGAGATGGAAAAGGAAGGAGAGAGATTTGATCAGATACCAGTGGATACGGGTGGCATTCCATGTCCTCTGCTCTGGGACACTGCTTTGGATGGATATCTATTTCCCAACAGCAAAGTAAGATACCTAGGATTTCGTACCACACTTCTAAAGGGGCATGATTTTGAAAATGTGTTTCTTCTTCACATGTCTCTGATGTCTCAAAATTGGGAGTAAATCTTATTTATAATAAAAACACAATAATAAAAAAATGAGATGTTTATAAATACGTGACTTAAGTTCTATCTTATCTCTTCAAAATGAAACCGGTATTATTTTTTAAAATGGGACATGCAGTTCAAGACTCCAGGGATATTTATATAGGCATTTATGAGGAGATATTTAGAAGAAGTGGGATCATTTGAGAAACAGTTCCAGAAGCATCAGTTTTGTGAAGCGAAATATTTGTTGTGTTTGCAATTGTACGAAACAGAGGCAATACAGATCGTACCAGTGATGACGCAGCTGCCTTCAAACAGATTCTTCCTGGGTTTTTTTGGTTTTTATTTTTGACCTACACTAGGTTGCCCCATCTATGGCATTAACATATTTACCTTGTAAAACATGAGGCTTTAATATATGTAATTTAATCATTACTTATACTTCTATTACTTCACATTTGTCAAAGAGCTTCAATAGTTGACCAAACAGACAACATGTGTACTTTCCTGAGATGACTGTTTAACCCGACCTCAGGACACTGCTACATCATTTCACAGAGGTCACGAAACAGGGCCCCGGACTGGGTGGCCACGATTCAGTCACAGCTCTGTAGCTTACTTTACGTGTGATTTTGATAAAATATGTTCACTTTAGAGTCTTTAATCCTCATCCGAAAAAACAAGGGGGGCTCCTAGTCCCCAGTTCATCATGGACGGAGCTTAGAAGCCTTCACTCTGCCTTAACAATAAATGAAAACCTGAACAAACTTAAAAATCAACGGCTCTTCTTTCATCCAGCAGAACAGTGAGGTCACGGTGAATAATACTGCCCTCCCAACTGGAGAAACACACAAGCAGATACAGAGCATCATAACTTACTGGAGGAGAAACCCATGAGCAGAAACCTCTGTGAGAAACAGGACCAGGGTAGTAAAACCCAAACTGTAATTGATGAATTGCTGGAGACTCAGTGTGGACAAGCCTGGCAGATAAGAGCTCCAGAAGGACCCAGTCATTGGGGTTGCAGGGGAGGGTTTACACGCTGGTGAGTTTTACCTTCAGGAGTTCTACCGGGTTCTCACATTGAGTGTCAGGGGAAAATCCCCTGTCCTTTTTAACAAGGGCTGCCCCCAGAACTGCAGCTGCAGGGTTATGTCAGACCCTGGCCGATCTGGTGTAAAGCAAATACCCAACCCAACTCCTTCTAGGCTTCCAGGTAGAAGAAGGAAAATCACAACTCCAGCCCTTCCGGCCATCCTCCCCTACCTAAGGAGGGGAGATAAGGTGCACTGGTGAGGCTGATGGTCTAGGGATGCACATTCACCAAAAGACTGAGATCTAACCATAAAATGATAGGTTCCCCTCCCACCTTAGGACTATATTACTAAAGACCTAGTTATCACAATTCTTTTTACCAAATACATCATGTCCATCTTTCAATAAAAAATTACAATGCATACTTAAAAGCAAATAACACAATTTGAGGAGACTAAGCAAACATCAGAACCATAGAAAAGTATGGCAGGAATGCTGAAATTATCAGAGCAAGAGTTTTTAAAAAACACTCTGATTAATGTGCTAAAGGATTTGATGGAAGAAGTAGACAGCATGCAAGAACCGATGTATGATGTAAACAGAGAGATGGGAATTTTAAGAAAGCATTTTTAAAAATGCTAGAAAACAAAAACACTGTAATAGAAATGAAGAATAACTTTGATGGGCTCCTTAGCAGAGTGATTAGCAGGACTAAGGGAAGAACCTCTGAGCTTGGGGATGTAACAACAGAAACTTCCAAAACTGAAAAGCAAAGGAAAAAGACTGCATAAAATAGAACAGAATATCCAAGAACTGTGCAGCAACTGCAGAGTTGTAACATGCATAACGGGAACGCCAGAAGGAGAGGGAAAGGAATAGAAGCAAAGTATGAAACGATAATGATTGATAATTTCCCCAAATTAACGAGACACCATCCTACTGATCCCTGAACAAAGTGTGCTGAACAAACTGTGCAGGTCCACTTGTACACCGATTTCTTTTTTCACTAAATACGTACTACAGAACTACACAATCCACAGTTGGTTGAATCCAAGGAAGTGTCATTGCTGATACGGAGGCCTACCGTAAAGTTATACAGGCATTTCTGACTGCAAAGAGGGTTGGCACTTCTAAAACCTTTGCTTTGTTCAAGGGTCAAATGTACACATATGCTTATGTATAAGTGAAATAAATTACAGCAATGATCTGTGGAGCAGGGAGAGGAATTGGGAAATTTTGTTGTTGTTGTTGTTATACGGTACTTAACATGAAGTGGTATATAGTCTTACCTGAAAGTGGACTCAGATTAATTTTAAGGGTATGTTGCAAAATCAAAAAGAAACCACTAAAAATGTTTAAAGACAACAAAAAAGGAAGAGTAATTGATATATTAAGAAAGGGGAAAAAAATGGCATCATATAAAATTTTCAATTAAAAGCACAAAAGGCAGAAAAAGGTCAAAACTAGAAACAAAGAATTACCACATGATACAATTCACCTTCCATGTATTTTTCCAAAGAGAATGAAAACACTAATTCAAAAAGACATATATGCACCCCACGCTAAGTTCATTGCAACATTATTTACAATAACAAAGATATTGAAGCAACCCAAGTGTCCATTATGAGATGGATAAAGAAGATGTGTTTGGTGTGTGTGTGTGTGTGTGTGTGTGTGTGTGTATACACACACACACACACACACATACACAATGGAATACTACTCAGCCATAAAAATAATGGAATCTTGTCATTTGTGACAACGTGGATGGACCTAGAGGGTATTATGTTAAGTGAAATAAGTCAGACAGAGAAAGACAAATACTGTATGATTTCGCTTGTATGTGGAATCTAAACAAAACAAAACAAATATAACAAAACAGAAACATAGTTTTAAATACAGAGAACAAACAGGTGATTGCCAGATGGCAGGAGATGGGGGGAACAAGTGAAATAGGTGAGGGAAATTAAGAGTAAAAACTTCCAGTTACAAAATAAATGAGTTACAGGGATGAAATGTACAGCTTGCAGAATATAGTCAGTAAGTATGTAATATCTTTGTATCAAGACAGATGGTAACTAGACTTAACATAGTGATTGTTTTGTAACGTACAGAAACATTAAATCACTGTATTGTGTAACAGGAACTAACATAGTCGTATAGGTCACTTATACTTCAAACAAACAAACTCAGAAAAAGAGATCAGATTTGCGGTTACCAAAGGTGGGGGGGGGGTGGGGGGAGCGGGATTCTATGAAGGTGGTCAAAAGGTACAGACTTCCAGTATAAGATAAATATGTTCTAGGGACGTGATGTACAGCATGATTAACATAATTAACACTGTTGTACATTATATATGAAAGTTGTCAAAAGACTAAATCCTGAGAGTTCTCATCACAAGGAAAAAATATTTTTTTCTTTTACTTTGTATCTCTATAAGATGGTTGGGTGTTCACTAAATTTACTGTGGTAATCACTTCATGATGTAAATCAAGTCATTATGCTGCATATCTTAAAACTTATACAGCGCTGTATGGGACTTCCCCGGAGGTCCAGTGGTTAAGATTTCACCTTCCAATGCAGGAGGGGCAGGTTCGATCCCTGGTCAGGGAGCTAAGATCCCACATGCCTTGGGGCCGAAAGACCAAAACACAAAACAGAAGCAATATTGTAATAAATTCAATAATGACTTTAAAAATGGTCCGCATCAAAAAAATATTAAAAGAAAAAAACCTTATACAGTGCTGTATGCCAATTACATCTCAATCATATTGGAAGGGAAAAAAAGAAAAAATATATAGACCAGAAATCAGTGAAATTGAAAACAGGAAACCAATCATCAGGATGCCCTACAGCAGGTGGAGTGGATAATCTGTGGTCCATCCAGACCATGGAATAGTATTTGGCACCTACAAGAAATGAGCTACCAAGCTATGAAAAGATATAAAGGAAATTTAAATGCATTATTAATATTTATATTAATAATATTAATAATATATTAACATTGTATTAATAATTAATAATATATTAATATTAATAATATAAATTATTATATTATTAAGTGAAAGTAGCCAATCTGAAAAAGCTCCATACTGTATGATTCCAGCTACATTACCTTCTGAAAAAGGCAAAACTATGGAGACAGTAAAAAGATCAGTGGTTGCCAGGGGTTAGAGGACAGGAGAAATGAACAAGCAGAGCACAGAGGATCTTTACGGCAGTGAAACTGCCCTGTATACCATAATGGTGGATACATATCATTATAAATTTGTCCAAGACCATATAAGCTACAACACCAAGAGTGAAACCCTTCTCTGTGAAATATTTGGGGATATTTAGAAACTTAGCACGCTATTTAAATAAAAACACAACCTTAGAACAAAAATAAATAAATAATCTTTAGTTGCTTATTTTCAATCAAAATATTGAATTTATCCTAAATGGTTAAATACATTAGGGAAAATTTCATTTAATGAATAGTCCCAAACTCATTAATTCAAGTCACAAAACATTATTCCTTGGCTTCATGCCATTTTCTTTCATTCCTTTAATCAGCTGAACTTTCTTTAATCCAGTCCCCAAACTCTTGCTACCTTCTTTTTGAATCACTTGAAATATACCCAGTTCATTAACTAGAGTTAGTTTTGAAGAGAAGGACGTGGTATAGTGCAGGCAGACAGTGGCTGGAATTAATAGGTTACTGCACAGAAAGGTAATGAGAAACAGAACAATTTATGTTCCCTTCTCTTTGCCATCTGCTGAAAAGGGCTGTAACTTTATAATAAGGGCACAAATAGCTAAATGACTCAAATATAAACCTCAAGAAGTCAAATAACTCAATGTCTAGAATTTTACCCTTTATACTATATTTCACTTTAGCAAGAGTTCTATACTGAAAAAAAAATCAACCTTCAATTGTTGGAAAACAGTTAATGTGCGATATATATGTATCTATGCCACACACAACAAATAAATAAGTATATAGAGACATATGTTTTAAAATAGGAATGGTCACATTTGAATTAATGTTTTCAGCGTTCTTTGTCTCAAGATAAGTGAATAGGTTGTCAGACTAATGCTCTTTACATTGGAAATAACAACGAGTGTCAATTTAATTGACAGCTGAGAATGATACCAAAAAAAGTGCAGTATGCCTCATATTTGAGGATTGACTCTTGAAGTTGGCAAATTTAATCTAAGGATGACTTAGTATCCTGTCCAATTGGATTGTAGATTTATTTACTGTTCAATAAAAGGTTTATGTTAAAAATGATATTTCTCTTATTTTCTAAGTTACACACTTCTGTGGTACATCAATCAATACTATATTTCCAGTGAACAAAATGTAATGAAATAATTTTGTAATAAAAATAATGATTATTTCTTAGCTCTCAATTTGTGCTAGGAATTGCAGTTAAGACTTTATCGGCATAGATTCAATTTTAATCTTGAAAGTAACCGTCAGAGAAATATACTGCTAGCATTTCTGAGTGAGAACTGAGACTTAGAAATGTAATTTTTAAGATAAATACAGGGAAAGGTAGAAGGAGAGGCTCAAATTCTCATCTTGGTCACTTTAGAGCTTCTACTCTTAAGGACTACACTATACATTTTACAATCACATATGCTTATCTTCCGGATCAAGTGACAATAAGATTTCCTGGATAGCCACAGCATGGTGCTGGGCACTAGAAATTACTCAATATTTTAATTTCATTGCACACCGGACAACCTTGTGTTTATTTTATTTAAAAATATTTTAGCAGCTAAAAAATATTTTTCTTTAAGATAGAGAAGACCCCATCAAATTCAAACTATATTTCAGAGGCTTAGTAAATATGAAGCGGCAGGAGATCTGCTTAAATAAATTCCAAAGCTTTCATAGATTTTCAAGATAAATATTGGAGAAATTAGAGTAAATAAAAGTGAATCTGCTCTGCTGACACAATATTATAAAAGCAGCATTTTTAAGGCATTTCAAAATACATTGCTTATGGCAGTTCAAACCTGAGAAGGACTGGAGACATTTTACAAAACTTTTTTGTTGAAAACAAGTTCATATTTTATTAGGCATCGCTTCATACTCAGAGTAAAAACAATCTTGTGTTGTTTCTAGCTTAAATATAGTCTTAAAAATAATTACAAACCACTAGCATAATAAGAAAAGGTCAAAATTTAGGAAGACAAAAGGTAACTAAATTGACTGTTTTGCTATAATATTCTTTATCTCTGGAGAATGTGATGGCATAACATCACTGAACTCACAGAATCCTCTGACTAAGTTATGAATATTCTTTAAACAGTCCTTGTAAAAATATTAGGATTTCATGCATTCTCACTGATGACTAAATAAGTCTTAGTAGTGGACCTAAAATTCTCCTTGAAAACTCACTATTCAGCTCGAGTACTTAGGCTCATCTCCGTCAAATACAAAGGATGCTATGAAATGTAGTTGAGGTAAAGAAAGAAAAACCAACAAGCAATTTTTACATTTAAATTGATCATAAAATGAAATGTTTGCTAACGTGAAATATCAGAAAGTCTAAAAGTCCCCCCAAAGTCTTACAAAGAAAACATATCCTATCTCCGTACTTAAACCATAAGTCTTTCACCGCTTATTTTCATTTGCATTGTTACAGTCATTATCTATAAACCATGCTTTTCAGCCTTCCATAAAGTTTTTTTTTTTTTTTTTAATGATTTTTTTTTGTGTGTGTGTGGTACGCGGGCCTCTCACTGTTGCGGCCTCTCCCGTTGCGGAGCACAGGCTCCGGACGCGCAGGCCCAGCGGCCATGGGTCACGGGCCCAGCCGCTCCGCGGCATGTGGGATCCTCCCGGACCGGGGCACGAACCCGCGTCCCCTGCATCGGCAGGCGGACTCTCAACCACTGCGCCACCAGGGAAGCCCTTCCATAAAGTTTTATAGTGCAAATTTCAAGAAATATCTAAAAACATTTAACAGCTTCTGTTATATCTTTTGAGAAATGTCCCCTAATTGCAAATTAGGTGGTTAGTTGTTTGCAAGAGTTAATGTGCCTCTAAAACCCCTCTTATTATCTGGGAATAATTGTAGGTGTTGGGCTCATTAGGCAACACATTGATCCTCTCCTGTTAATACAGAGACTTAACATTTATGTTTTCTCTCTTTTTTCTCAACATTTGTTTTATTTCCTTTTCATTCTTTTTAAATTGGCTAGATTCAGTTCGGTGACACCAGCTTACATTTTAGTAGGGAACTTTTAAAATTAACATTTCATGTATGCACGTGTTTTTGACCAAAGCCTTTTTGAAAATCTCTGTTGAATGATATAATTTCAATTAGAATATTTTGTTCCCTATCATTAATGTTCTCATCAACTCGTAAAAGCAAATAAATCACATCTATAGCAACATTCTAAAGGTCAGTATTATGACCTTATGACTGCGCTCTTATCAAGATGTCCAATCATTTTCTCCTTGTCCTCTAACGGTGATTATTCCCTCTAGGATTTTAAGAAGGAACTGACGGAGGCTGACATGTTTTGACACCATATCCTTTGGCGTTTACCGCTTGTATCTCCTTGCTTAATTAATACCAGTCACTATGCTTCTCTCCTGTTGTGACTAATTGATTTTTGTGTGTGTTGTTACTAACATCTGTCAAATCATGTGTGCTTTCAACAGGACAAATTCTGCTACTCCTCATGAAGGACCTTTCCTAGCAAAGTTATATAAATCTTTTCTTTCTACCACAACTCACAGTAATTCAAAAGCAGGACTGGCTTTGGAGACATCAACACAGGATCATGCTCTCAGTTCTATCCAGATTCTCTGCAAAATAAGGCTCTGCCAGTCAGCTGGACTCTGGTGGGTTTTTTTTTTTCCCACGTGTAGACCTTGAGTCCACATGATGGCTCTGGTGTGTTGCTGACACCACTGGGCTCTGGGTTCATATTCTTGTCCCTGGTATTTCAACAGAAATACTGCGTCCTCTGTTAATTAAGCAATATACGGTGTGGTTCTTTCCAGAGATCTTGAATGTTCCATCCCTTGAAAATTCTAGAAATTGTCTGTAGGTTTCTGTGTACCCATCTATAGAAACAGCCTCAAACTCAGCCTCAAATCATCTGCTTCAAATCACACAAGTTTTTTTTTTTTTTTTTTTTTTTTTTTTTTTTTGCGGTACATGGGCCTCTCACTGTTGTGGCCTCTCCTGTTGCAGAGCACAGGCTCCGGACGCGCAGGCTCAGCGGCCATGGCTCACAGGCCCAGCCGCTCCGCGGCATGTGGGATCTTCCCGGACCAGGGCACGAACCCGTGTCCCCTGCATCGCCAGGCGGACTCTCAACCACTGCGCCACCAGGGAAGCTCAATCACACAACTTTTTAAATAGATTATATCATTTTCAAGAGAGGTAGAGTCTACCTCTTTCTCTTCTGGCTTTTGTCAAATACTCTATCCAAAGAAACGTTAACTCCTTATTTATCTTCTTAATGAAACACATATGCCATAATTCTTTTTTATGACCATATCTGATGTCAAATTATGATCAGATTTTTATTCATATTAAAATATTTAAAATGTCATCAAATCTTAAAATATTTCTAAATATATAGATGCCACAAATTATAAATTAAAAAAATAGATTTCCTGTTACCCAAAATAGAAGGCTAATTGTTTCAGACTATATCTCATCCTGAAAAAATACTATAAAAACTAGAGACTTGATATATGTTAGCAATACTTTTCTTAAGCCCAACCAAGAGCCCACCTACAGGTGTTTGCAGGCTAAGACTAATTTAAAGAAAAAACATAACTCAGAGAAGTTAAAAGCCTGAAGCGTGCTTTTTCCGTGAGTCTCTTTGTCATTATGAAGAAATTTAAATTCTGCTTTTAATGATCTCTCACTGAGGATGAATGAAAGGTTTTAAAAGGAGATGTTTGCCCACAACAGAAACATATAAGAAGGGATGAATCCTAAACTGAGAATCAAGAACTGGAAATGTACCAAACCTGGAGTGGAAAAATCCCCACAAAACTACCACCTTTTTATTACCTGTGGCATTCAGGGAATCTTAAGTCTCAAAAAAGTTTTGTTATAGTTCCGAATAGAATTATACTCAGGATACTATCCTCAGGAGAGTGGCAGAGAATCAGAATCTCTCTGGAATACCATCATTAATATCTTTAATACCATTATTAACATCTTTATTTTTATTAAAAATCGTATTTTTGGAAATCAGCAGATAGAAGAAGACAAACAGTAAAAAAAAAAAAAAAAGTATCTTTTTTTCATGAACAAGACTAGCTCAAATCATGGGCAACAAAAAATCTCTAGCTCAAATCATGGGCAACAAAAAAACAATCTTCAATTGTTGATTCTCAAGCACAACCTACAAGATGAATATATTTACAATGTTTAAAGAAAGATGAGCTCAAAAGGAATTATAAAAAGCCACAGAATTCATTAGAAATATAATGATTGGATACTTTACAAATAAAGATTCAACAACCAATATTAAAAATGAATGAATGGGTTTAACAGCAGGTAAGATACCAGCTAAATATAAAATTGATGAACTAAAAGGTAAGTTAACATTATTTACATTGTCCAGCAGCCCATCACAAGTTATCAGGCATGAAAAGAAGCAGAGCAAAGTCATCCATAATGAAGAAAAAAATCAACCATAATTCAAAAAGATCCATGCACTTCAATGTTCACTGCAGCACAATTTACAATAGCCAAGACATGGAAACAACCTAAATGTCCATCGACAGATGAATGGATAGAGAAGATGTGGTACATATATACCATGGAACATCACACAGCCATAAAAAGGAACAGAATAGTGCCATTTGCAGAGACATGGATGGACCCAGAGACTGTCATAGAGAGTGAAGTAAGTCAGAAAGAGAAAAACAAATATCGTATAGTATCACTTACATGTGGAATCTAGACAAATGGTGCAGATGAACTTATCTGCAAAGCAGAAATAGAGACACAGATGTAGAGAACAAACATGGTTTCCAAGGGGGAAAAGGGGATGGGATAAATCGGGAGGTTGGGATTGACATACTTACACTATTGATATTATGTATAAAATAGATAACTAATGAGAACCTACTGTGTAGCACAGGGAACTCTACTCGGTGCTCCGTGGTGACCTACACAGAAAGGAAAACCAAAAAAGAGTGGATAGATGTATTCATAGAGCTGATTCACTTTGCTGTGCAGCAGAAACTAACAAATTGTAAAGCAACTACACTCCAATAAAAATTTATATTTATATATATATATATACATATATATATATATATATATATAAACAGACCCAAGAAAACAGAAATGATGGAATAAGCAAAGAATAACGTTAAATCCAAAATGAGCTTCCATCACATGTTTGAGATGCTACAGAAAAAACATGAACAGAATGAAAAGGAGAAATGAAAATTATAAACAAAAAGACCAACATGGTACTTCTAGAGTTGAAAAATATCTGAAATAAAAACTACACTGTAGTATGTAAGCTGAATATTAGATTGCCAAAGATTAGTGCACTGAAAACTTAGCAATAGAAATGATCCAAAATGTAGCACAGGAGAAATAAATAGTGAGACTGAACACGTGTTGCCATGTAAACTGGTGTAACATATGTTTACTTGAAGGCCCAGAACAAAAAGTGGTGGTGGGAGACCAAAGAATAACAGTAGTAAACTTCCCATAGGCAATGAAAACTATAAACACACAGATCAAAAAGCACAGCGTGTATAAGCAGAATATTTTAAAGAAAATTACACCAAAGCACATAATGATCCAACTGCTAAAACCATTAAGAAAAAGAAAATCGTAAAAACAATCAGAGAACTAAAACCTACTACATACAGAGGAACGAAGATAAGAACTACAGCAGCCTTACACTGACATAAATATACTACTACGTGTAAAACAGATAGCTAGTGGGAACCTGTGGTGTATCACAGGGAGCTCAGGTCGGTGCTCTGTGGTGACCTAGAGGAGTGGGATGGGGGGTGGGAGAGAGGTCCAAGAGGGAGGGGATATATGTATGCACATGGCTGGTTCACTTGGTTGTACAGCAGAAACTAACACAACATTGTAAAGCAATTATCTCCAATGAAAATAAATAAATAAACAAGAAACTATGCAAGCCATAAGGTAATGGAGGGAAACATTGCTGATGGCTTTGTAAACTACAGTGTGACATTATCCTATAAAGTTATATATATTATTCATGTACTATTTGATCAGGAGTCCATTCTAGGTATTTACTGAAGAGGAAAAAAAAAAGTGTACAATCCTAATTAGCATAAGATAACATTTAGAGTGATAAAGACCAATTAAAATTTAGCTTTAAGAATCAAATGACATATAATCCTTTGGAATCAAGTGATAAAAAATTCACTATTTTCTTAAGAGAATTTTACTGACAAAGGAAAGTTCCTTGGGACCAAAGGCAAGAATCAGATTGACAGATTCTCTTAGCACAGGTAAGGCATATTTTCAAGCAACTATTTTCCTTGGAACCAAGGGGAACATTGGGACTGGCAGAAATTCCCAGAGGCCAGTCCACAAAGAACAGTGAATTGAGGATTCTGTCTGAAGTCATAAAACTGAAGCCTACCCAAAGCACATTATCCTCTACCGGAGCAGAGAGTCTTGGAAATTCCGTACTTTGAGATTTCAGAACAGCTGCAGTCCAGTAATTTCTGTGCATCTCTCTTCTTACCTCTTCAATAGGAATGTTTATTTTGTTTTTCCTTCCCCTACCCCATGATAACATTTTTAATATACTTTTTGAGGACAAAACATCTTTTCATGTCACTGTTTTCTGGATTCAGAGGCATAACAACCAGATAGGATGAAAAGACCATCTTAAAAATAATGTATCCCTTATTTAGAGATTACTATGAGTCATGCAGAAATCTTAGCATTTGAGATCATATTGAGACTGACTTGGACTTTTTCGAATTTTCTCTGTTTGGGGGTAGGTGATTATATTTTGCCTATAGGACGGAGAGAGGGCCAAATATTTGGGGACCCCAAGGACTGATTGTGGTAGTTTATTAGTGTAATACATTGAATATCTCTGCCTTTCCATCTCCTCAGCAGACAGTAGGAATGTATTTATTTGCCTTTTGGTGATGAGGCGGGGTTACCAGCTCAGCACTGGTCAATAACTGGTGAGCCGAGTGACATATGCTTTTCTCAGGCCAAATAGTCGATGTATAATTCAAGACTCTCCAGAACTGTCTTTCTTTTTGCACAATGACAGATAGTGGCTACTTCCTCAGCCTGGGAGGCTGAGAACAGATGACTCCAGTCTAGGGACATGTGATACAAGTAGTAACTAGACATTTATTTGACTGTGTGGCTTTCTATGTTACCTCAGCGTAACCTCCTCAGGTCATCTCACTTCAGCACTCTTTATATTTGGGCTGGAACATTCTCTGTCATGGGGGCTGTCGCATGCTAGGCTATGTTTGGCAGTTTCCCTGGTGTCTACTCACTCATATCAGCAGCACCCCGTCCAATTGTTAAGACCAAAAATATCTCCAGACATTACTACATGTCTCCTGGGGGAGCAAAATCACCCCCACTGAGAACCACTGCTTATCCTGACTTACGCAGTTGACAGAGTGAAATAAGCATGGTTACATAAAACAATAATTATATTATCTTCTTAAAATCAAATACAATTAAAATTTATGAATAGTAGTCAGGAGGAGAAAAATAAGATTGAAACTTCTCTAAATTTCTTGTATTTTCATATACACACTCGGATAGTACATTTAATCCCTAATATAATATTAGTGTTATATTGGGTTTTTAACACTCATGTTAAAAATACTAGCAGCCTGGATAAAACAAAAAGCCCCATTACATATACAGGTTATAAGTGTAGTAAGTTAGACATAGGTTAAAAACATGGCAACATAAAAGGATCAAAATATTGTTAATAAAAATTAAAGTTACTGGCTTGATTATATTAATATCAAACAAAATATATGTCATCAAAAAGTACTAACTGAAGCCAAGGTGTTATCTATCATCTATCTATTTATCCATCTTAATATATATATGTATATTTATATACATATATCCCTAATATTAGGACAGATGTAATCACTTTAAATTTTGCATCACTTAATAAAATAGCGTCTCTCTCTTTCCCTCTATACCCATACACACACAGGGCAAAAAATTGGAAAACTACAAGAAAAAATAGACAATACTAAGAACCAAACATACACACCATGGGGAGTTTTAACACATCACCTCTACTAATAGAACAAATGCATAAAGAAAAATATAGTACAAATATACAGAAGATTTGAGCACCGAGTTTAACAAACATGACCTAAACATGACCAAACGTGACATAGAGAACCCTATACTCACAAAGTACGGAGCACACATTCTTCTTTCAAGTCTAAACACAAGATTTATAAAATTCAACATATACTGAGCTATACAGTTTTAAGAAAATCTCAACAAATTTCATATTATTGAAATCACAGAACGGTATTCTCTGGCTAAGTGTGTTTATATTAGCAATCAATAAAATAATACCCCCCAAATTATATTTGAAAATTTCAAGTATACTCGTAACGTAAGTTATAGATAAACAACTCATTAATCAAAGAAGAAATCAGAAAGTATTTTGAGTTAAACATTAATAAAACGCTACATAGAAAAATTTCTGGCATCCTAATACAGTAGTATTTACTAGGAAATTTATACCATTAAGGGCTTATATTATATTGCAGCAGAAGGAAAGCTAACATTTAATGATCCAAGCAATCATATGAAAAATAACATCAAAATAAACTCTCAAACAGTAGTAAAGAATTAACATAAATGAGAGGAAAAGAAAACATAAAAACTTTCTCATTTAAAATAAATAATGAAAGAGTGGAAGGATTTAAAATGATCAAAAGAGAAAATGTATAAAAAGTAATAAAATTTTAGACAGACACGAAAAACATAAGTAGGAAAAGTATAAGTAAGTGTTACTCATAAAAGTTTGAAAGTGACTACATCTTTGAAGGAGGAAACAGTCTTCCTGATAAGAAGGGACTTACTAGGCCTGGGTAGTGGTTACGTAGTCTTTACTGCTCTTCACTCTGCTGTACATTTGTATTTAATGCAATCTTCATTTTGTCTCTTATATTTTCTAATCAAAATATAAGTAAAATGTATATATATTTTTTCGGTACGCGGGCCTCTCACTGTTGTGGCCTCTCCCGTTACGGAGCACAGGCTCCGGACGCGCAGGCTCAGCAGCCATGGCTCACGGGCCCAGCCACTCCGCGGCATGTGGGATCTTCCCGGACTGGGGCACGATCCCGTGTCCCCCTGCATCGGCAGGCAGACTCTCAACCACTGCACCACCAGGGAAGCCCAGTAAAATGTATTTTTGATCTTTAGTTAAAATTAGAATGCATTTCATCACTATTGATAAAGACATTTTAATTATCATAACCCTGTATCTGGAAGATACAACACTCAATTTTATTCAGAACTAAATTACTCATAAATAATCAGATAAAGAATTATATTACATAAGTTTAAATGCCAAAAATGATTACAGAGGTTTAAAGGCAGAAATTTAAACACCAAGCCAATGGCCAAGGATTATTTTAGGAATTACTAAGAGCCCAATTGATGCAGTTAACATAGGAGACCTCACAAAATATATATTAATCACAATAGCCCATAATGTTAGGACGAGGGGTATAAGCCACATAATATAGAATCAAAACATCAATAACAAACAAACAAAACTTCAGTAACATGCTCACTTTCATTAGTAAGTATCAAACCAAGGCTTTGAAACTATCTTTGTCTTCAAAAGACCAGTTTCCTTATACTTCATGAACTATGCTGTTTACAGATCAGTTTTGATAAATTACTTAAGAGGTTATACTCCCAAGTCAATTTTTGAAAGTAGCATAGCCTTGATAACAACATTTAACAAAAAGCAGTACCTAAAGGAAAACTGTCTTTTGAATTTCCTGATTATAGTTTGTGAAGTTAATTTCTATATCAATTCATTTGTATGACTCAAAAACCAAAAGAAACCTCTAGTAATTATTGGAATTGAGCTATGCACAGTAAAGGCTTATTTTTCTACCCATTCTTTTCTTGCCTCCAGAAAACATTTCAATGATATTTTTGTAAAAGTGTGATCATAAAATGTAGACTCAATATAAATATAAATGAATCTAAACACTAAATATGTGAAATGTATTGTAATTGACATAAGACTACATACATCCTACACTTTGCAGTTCCAAATACACCTGTTACAATACTATGCAATGCTATTAAGATTATATTCTGGTTTAGAAGGATGCAGCAAAACACATAATTTTTGCTTTTTTTATACTTTTACACTTTATGTGTTGTTTGTCAATAATTAACTGTATACAAAGAAAATACAATTGAGGCAGGCTGAGAAATGCAAATGTATATAAGTACACTTAGCATACAAATAATTTCAGAAAATATTATGACTACAATGCTGCATTTGCCTAATACCTTTGCAATCAATTTTACCTTCTATATTCTCAATGACTTCCATGTAAAAATTCATAATCCTTCATTTGTAAGGCCAAAATTAGTAAAATAGTCAACAGCTGCTCTTCAAATAGAAATACAATTTTTCCTTAAAAATAAATTGTAGGGTGGGTGGCAGGGAGGCTCAAGAGGGAGGGGATATGGGGATATATGTATGCACATGGCTGATTCACTTTGTTGTACAACAGAAACTAATACAGCATTGTGAAGCAATTATTCTCCAATAAAGATGTAAAAAAAATAAGTAAAAGATAATTATAAAAGACAAATGGCATATTTTGTGACATTTGAAAAATGTCCATCCTTTAATAAGGAAAGTAACATTTAAGTTTTTCTTTTCTCCAAGTTACAAAAAAATGTGTTTCTCGGGCTTCCTTGGTGGCGGAGTGGTTGAGAGTCCGCCTGTCGATGCAGGGGACATGGGTTTGTGCCCCGGTCCGGGAAGATCCCACATGCCGCGGAGAGGCTGGGCCCGTGAGCCATGGCTGCTGAGCCTGTGCGTCCGGAGCCTGTGCTCCGCAATGGGAGAGGCCACAACAGTGAGAGGCCTGCGTACTGCAAAAAAAAAAAAAAAAAAATGTGTTTCTCCCGTAAAAAAATAATAATGTAATCTTAGTGTTTTGAGGATATATATATTCAGACACCTCCTGAGAAGCTGAACAGCCACTTTTTCTTGATGCCAAATCTCAGAAAAGATTTTTCAGAGATCAAATGATTTTGCCTTTCCTATAACATAAAAATACTTTTACTACCACTTAAATCTGGAAATGTGAAGGACGAAAATGAGAAGCAAAGGATTAAAATGAAGTTAACTCCTTCTCTGGAGTCCTGAAAGATTCTCAGAGAAAATTACCTAAAACGAGTCCCTGGGTCCCAATGTGTTCTGAAAGAAAAATAGATGACTAAAATTGATATAGATTCCTCTTTTTGTTTTTATTATCAAAGGCTAAGAGAGACAAATCATTTAGATCCATGAAATGATAAGGTTAATGATAGAACCTATGTACCTAATGCCACTAGCTTGTATGATTAGCATTCCTTGTATGTTCCAGATTGCCCCTTTTAAACGAATACCAGAGAATGTGTCTCTAATATGCCAAGGTTTTGCCCTATACTTCAGGGACTAAATTTCTGCTTTAGTTCAAGAACCAAGCAATTCCATTAAAATTCTATACTTGCCAAAAGATTCTGATTAACATTTGACATCAATTTTGAGCTCTGAAGCATTTTAGTAGAGGTTACATAGGATTTAATATCTTAGAACGTACACTTAAGTGTATTACCTAAGAAGGCATGGGGACATTGCAGTACAAAGTCATATTCTGAAATATTAATTTGATTTAGTGCCTTGGAAGTGTTGCTAGAAAGGCTTTCTAATAAGAGAAGAGGGGGCAAATAAGATGCATTTGTTCTCCTACAATATTATTTAATTACTGTCATTGAGTTCCCAACTCACTGAATAACAATCACATCTGTCCATCTAATTGTAGCTATTTGATATGATTTGTAGTTTAGCAATATAATTAAAAATCAGGCAACACATTCTCATATGTCTCTGTAAAGAGTATCACCTATTAAAGATTCTAGATGCATTTTCTATTTATAGTCATATTTCTAAATGAATAGAATCATTTGCAACAGCAATTCACAAAGCTGATATCCGTTTTTATTTGCAAGAGATACTGAATAACCTCATAAAAACAATCCTGGTCAAAAATAACTGTTAAGGTTAATAAAAATTCACCTGAATTGCTACAGGTAATGAAACATCTGAGTTTCTACTCATCCAGTGCGTATCAACTAATGTGGGTTTTCCCTTGCTGTCAAAAGTTTTAAATTCTCTGAGGTATCACAGATGATAAAAATTGGGATGGGGGACAAGATAACTGCTCTAGAAAAAAAAATTAAAGACAAGAGAAGATAATAAAAGAACTCATTAGAAAGGGAAATATTTTTGCATTTAATTTACCATTAAAAACTATTTGTTTATATGGTAAAACATTAAAAATGATACAAAAAGTATACTGTAAACCATAAATCTTTGCTTTGTCTCTACCAGTCACCCACTTCCCTTCCCTGAAGGTAAATATTTCTACCAGATGCTTTTATATCTATCTTTCTAGAGATATTTTATCATTTAGAGGCAGGTATTTATATTTTTAAACCCAAATGTTAGCAATAATCCGTTATATGCCTTGCTTTTACTTAATATAACTTGTAAATTCTTCAATATTTAGATGTAATAGTATCCTCATTTACCTCTTAAGCAAACATTGTTGGGAAGACTGGATATCTCTATGCAAAAGAATTAAGTTGCATCTTTATGTACACCATATACAAAAAGTAACTGAAAATGAATTAAAGACCTAAAAATAAGACCCCAAACTATAAAAATCTTAGAAGAAAATATAGAGAGGGTATTTCACGACATTGGCTGTGGCAATGATTTATTGGATGTGACACCGAAAGCACAGGAAATGAAAACAAAAATAGACAAATGGGATTACATTAAACTTAAAAACTTTTGTGCATTTCTGTTTCTGACCCAACATGTAAGGACTTGAACATTGTCACTCCATCCTAACAATGCTGAAAAGTTGAATAAACTGAAAAATCAACAACTCTTTTTTAATCTTTCAGAGATGTGAGGTCACAAGGTAAACCACAGATTCCAAAATTGGAGGCACAGGTAGGCAAATATAGAGAATCACTGCTTACCAGAGCAAAATACACATAAGCAGAAACATTTATGGAAACCAGTCAAGAAAACCTGACCTATAACTGATGAATTGTTAAGTGTGGCCAAGCCTGGGAAATAAAAAATCCAAGAGGACCCAGCCATTTGGGGGAGGGGGGCATCCTTTTGTGAGCTTTACTTCCAGGAGCTCTACCAACTTCTCACAGTGAATATGTGAGAAAATCAGTCCCATCATGTTTCTGGTAGGGAGAGGATAAAAGGAACCATTTTGAAACACACGAGTATTCTGTTCTTTTTAACAATGCCTGTCCTCAGGAGAAACTAATTTTACTAGAGCCTAACTTACTGGGGTCTTATCATAGCCTCACTGATCTGGGTTAAGGGAGATAACCAACTCTGGACCTCTCCAACCACCAAATCACATGGGAACCTGAGAACCACTCATGAAGTTCACAGTCCAGGGACACAGACAGGCTCAGCAAAAGACTGAGACCCAATCATAAGACTATAGAACGCTTCCTGCTCACTCCACACCTTGTGACTGCATGACTGAAGGGCTATTTAATGCAGTTGCTTAACCCAGTATATCATGGCCAACTTCCAACAAAAAATCACAACACATACTAAAAGTTGTCAGCATAGTTTGAAGAGACTGAACAGGCATCAGAACTAAAGTCAGATATGGCAGTAACAATGGAATTATCAGACCAGGACATTTTTTTAAAACTATAATATGCTAGGAAAAAGCAGACAACATGCAAAAACAGATGGACAATGTAATCAGAGGCCTGAGAAGTCTAAGAAAGCATCGAAAAGAAATGCTAGAAATCAAAAACACTGTAACAGAAACGAAAAACGCACTCATGGTCTTTTTAGTAGCACAGACTAGACATGGCTGAGGAGAGAATCTCCGAGTTTGAGCACATGACAATAAAGCCTGCCGAAACTGAAAAGTAAAAAGGAAAAATGATTGACAAAAAACAGAAAAGCATATATGAATTATGTTATATATGCCTATGTGTATATATATGCATATATATATGCTTATTATATTTATGCTTACATAAAATGAATGACAGCAATAATACGAGTGATACAGGGAGAAGAATTAGGAATACTTTGTTATTATAAGGTACTTGAATCACCTGTGAAGTAGTACACTGTTATTTGAAACTGGTCTTGGATTAATGTTAATGTATATTGCAAACTCCAGGGTAACCACTAAATAAGGTTAAAAAAAAGAAGTATATCTGAACTGCTAAAAGAGGGGAGAACACAGAATAGCATAAAATAAGCCAGTCAAATAAAGACAAGTACTATCTGATCCCTTATATGAAGCATCTAAAGTAATCAGATTCATAGAAATAGAAAGTAGAATGGTGGTTACCAGGGGCTTGGAGGAGGCAGAAATGGGGAGGTGTTCAATGGTACAGAGTTTCAGTTTTGCAAGATGGAAAAGTTCTAGAGCTCTGTTGCGTAACAATGTGGATGAACTTAGCTTCTGCAGACCTGTACACTTTAAAAATGTTTCTGATGGTAAAAAAAATTTAAAAAGCATCCTTCTTTTATCAGGTATATAATTCAGAGTATTACGTTATATGGATATACCATAATATATTTAATTAATGTCTTGTTCATGAACATTTACCTTGACTTACATATCACATATTACAAAAATATTGCAGTGAAAAATTGTGATATGATGTACATGCAATATGTGTACGGGAAGGAGAAATCTGACCGAAGGATTGAGTAGTAGGAGACAGAAGTGAATTAAAGGATAACATGAGAGATGGTATCATTTAAGCAAAGTATATACAGTATTTCAGGAAGGAGAGAGTAAACAACTGTTTAAATTTCTGCTATTTAGTTTGAATAAAATGAAAAACTAGAATTCATCAACGAATTTGGCAAGACTGAGCCTTTAAAGATGGCCATTTCAGAAGGGGGAAGGGAGTGAAAACTCTATCATAGAGGGTACAGTGTGGGTGAGACAGATGGAAACACAAACAAGAACTGTAACTGACTATAAACAAGCCTTTCACAAGCCTTTCAAATCATTTATTATGAAGGAGAATTAAGAAATAATGCAGTAGCTAGAGCAAAATGAGAGGTCAAGAAAGGCTGTTTGTTTGCTGTGGTTTTACCTTTTAATTTTTAATTAAAGTTTTACTGTGAAATAAATGTAGATTCACATGCAGTTGTAAGAAACAATACTTAGAGTGGGCTTGCTGGACCATATGGTAACTCCATTTTTAGTTTTTTAAGGATCATCCTGTTTTCCACAGTGTCTGCACCAATTTACATTCCCACCAATAGTGTAGAAGGGTTCCTTTCCACCACACCCTCTCCAGTATTTACTATTTGTAGATTTTTTTGATTATGGCCACTCTGATGGGTGTGAGGTAACACCGCATTTTAGTTTTGATTTGCATTTCTCTAATAATTAGTGATGTTGAGCATCTTTTCATATGCCTCTTGGCCATCTGTATGTCTTCTTTGGAGAAATGTCTATTTAGGTCTTCTGCCTATTTCTTGATTGGGTTGTCTGGTTTTTTTGATATTGAGTTGAATAAGTTCTCTGTACATTTTGGAAATTAAGCGCTTGTAGGTCGCATCCTTTGCAAATATTTTCTCCCAGTCCGTAGGCTGTCTTTTCATCTTGTTTATGGTTTCCTTTTCTGTGCAAAAGCTTATCCTGGCCATATATCTGGAAAAGATGAAAACTCTAACTGGAAAAGACAGATGCACACCAACGTTCATAGCAGTGCTATTCATGATAAATAAGACATGGAAGCACCCTAAATGTCCATCGACAGAGGAACAGATAAAGAAGATGTAGTACATATCTATACAATGGAATATTACTCAGCCATGAAAAAGAATGACATAATGCCATTTGTAGCAACATGGATGGACCTAGAGATTATCATACTAAGTGAAGTAAGTGGGACAGAGAAAGACAAATATATATTATCATTTATATGTGGAATCTAAAAAATAAAACAAATGAGCAAGACATGGTACAATGGAATTAGACCTGATGTTCTCTGAGGGGGTGGGTGAATAATTAGGTCTAATGGGAGCCACCTTATTGGCTATAACTGGGCATCTTTAGTGGTTAGACAGGCAGCCTTTCTAGGAACCTGAGGGGGGTTGTTTGATTATAAAAGTGTGAAGAGGGGATTGTTGCTAATATATATCCATTTAATGAATGTGTTATGTCTCATTTCCTTTATTTGAAGGCATTCAAGTGTGAATTTGGTGGTACTTAGTAGAAAATGAAGTTCGTCATGTACAGTCTCTCTTTTTGCTAGCGTTTCTTCCTCTAGACTCTTATTCTCCATATAAGCTTCTAACTCTGTCTATATAAATGGTGGGTCAGTTAGGAAATGTATTTAGACAGACGAATGCACTTTGGAAATATGGCACTTTGGTAACCAGCTATTTATCTATCTTTGGGTGTTCATTCTTGATGCTATAACTTTAAATCCCACAGTGAACTTTCTTCCCAAGAATAAAGGCCTTCAAAAAAAGGAAGCAGAACAGGTTTAAAAAAAACAATACAGATTGTATGTGTGTACATATGTATATGTGTATATGTATGTACTCAATTAGCCTATTTTTTGGTTTCAGTATTTTAATGAGTGACCATCTGGTAGTAATTTAGGTACTACTTAGTAAGCATAGAGCCATCTGTTGGAATATCACATAGAAACCTTAAACTCGGGATGTTAAAAAACTGCCATATGTCTCCTGAAATCCCAACCTTATTGAACAGGAACAGCATATGACCATCTGTCTAAGTCTGGCACCTGGACCTATCTTTGGTCTCCCCTTGTGTTCACAATGAAGATTTAGTTTTACTGGTGTTTCCCTAACATCTAGCACATTGCATGAGACGTGGCAGAGCTCAGTCATTTAACACGTAGTGAGAATGCAGTGACAAGACCAGCGAACTGACAAATCACTACGGCATACAAAGCCGTGCCTTAGGACAGGTGCTGGGAGTTGCCCAAGGTGCTGTTGATGCATAAACCCAGACATTCTGTCGATTCTTGAGCAACGACACCAGGAAATCGACAGCTGAGCGGGCGTTGTACACAAGTTCACCATCTATCACATTCACACGGCTGACTGCCCCACCATACACAGCACCCTCTTCATCAGGAACTTGACTGTGGACTTCACTTCCCTGACTCCGCCCACCACATTCTCATTGTGGTACATCAAGGAAGGGAATTTGCCAGGTTTATGCTGGCCAGGGCCTACGATTGGTGAGATCTGTCCCATCTGAGACTCTGAAGCCAAAAAGGCATCTCACTTCTGGACCAGTTTCTTTTCTTTTCTTAGAATTTTATTTTATTATTATTTTTAACATCTTTATTGGAGTATAATTGCTTTACAATGGTGTGTTAGTTCCTGCTGTATAACAAAGTGAATCATCTATACGTATACATATATCCCCATATCTCCTCCCTCTTGCGTCTCCCTCCCACCCTCCCTATCTCACCCCTCTAGGTGGTCACAAAGCACCGAGCTGATCTCCCTGTGCTGTGCGGCTGCTTCCCACTAGCTATCTATTTTACGTTTGGTAGTGTGTATAAATCCATGCCACTCTCTCAGATGTGGCACATATATACAACTGAATATTACTCAGCCATAAAAAGAAATGAAACTGAGTTATTTGTAGTGAGGTGGTTGGACCTAGAGTCTGTCATACAGAGTGAAGTAAATCAGAAAGAGCAAAATAAATACCATACGCTAACGCATACATATGGAATCTAAAAAAAAAAAAAAAAAAGGTTCTGGACCAGTTTCTTCCTCTTGTTGAGTTTCTTTAGCTCCTTGATGTCCTCGTGGGGGTATCCACAAGCTCTCCTGCAAAACTTGCTCATGAGGAAGAAAAGGAGTCAGCTGGTGAAAGTAAGTTGACAGACATACAGCAGGAATGTCGGAACTGCAGTCAAAGAGGGAAAAAAAGAAAATCTAAGAAGGGCTGTATTGCAGTAAGTACTTTCTGGAAAAAAAAAAAAGATAAAGAACATTCAGTGAAGAAGAGCTGTTGTTTTTGGAGATTAAGAACTAATTTGTGATTTCAGAGAAACTAGTTTCAGTAGAACATATGTGTGAGGGGTGGTGCATCTGTACAGCTGATAAGTCTCTTGGGGATGAGAAAGAATAGACGATTACTTCAAGAAACAGAGAATGAGAAAGTCAGGTTGGTAGTAAGGCAGTCTACAGGAGAACGCAACTTCTGTAAGTCTAATATCATGGATGGGGAATTAATGAGTTTATGCTGTGTACACTAACAATTACTCATTGTTGTCAAGTGCACTTATGCCTAGTTTTAATATACAGAATTACTTGGAGCAATACTTGATCCTAACTCACTATGCATTTACTCTTTTAATAGATAATTAAAGACCTACTGAGTGTGAGGATTTTTATAGGCCAGAAATCAGTGACGAATTAAAAAGTCAATGTCTCTGAATTATATTCTGGTAAGGATTGGAAAAACAAAGCAAGGAAGCAAATAACACGATAAAGTCCAATTGTAATAAGTTATATGAAGAAAACAAAATAGGATGATGCTATAGACAGTGAAAGGGAAGGATGAGTGTTGTAGATGGGATGATGAAGACAGGCCCTCGGATAAAGTTGCAGTTCCTGGTGGTGGTGGTGGGTAGGTGGGTTTTTTAATCAATACCCGAATGACAAGAGAGCCATGTGGATGTTTGCAGACAAAGCATTTCAGGCAGCAGGGACAAAATATGTAACTACTTAGAGGTGACAGAAGCTTAGCTTAGAAAAGGAAGAGAGAGAAAGCCAGCGAGCATGGGTGATTATCAACAATTTTATTGTAAGTCCAGTTCACAAAACATAAATTCTGGAGTCAAATGACATTGAGATTGAGCCCCAGCTCTGTGGCTTACTATTTATACAAAGGTAAGTAACATAAACTCTGCAAGTCTCAGACACTTTATAAATAATGTAGGGGAAATGATAACTCTCAAACAGGTCTTCAGCAATAGTCAGTGAGATATTTCGCATAAAGCACTTAGCAAAATTTATGACCAATATATTATTATTAAGATTTTAGGGGACTTCCCTGGTGGCAGAGGGGTTAAAAATCTGCCTGCCAATGCAGGGGACATGGGTTCGAGCCCTGGTCTGGGAAGATCCCACATGCTGCAGAGCAACTAAGCCTGTGCGCCACAACTACTGAGCCTGCGTGCCACAACTACTGAGCCCACGTGCTACAACTACTGAAGCCTGCATGCCTAGAGCCCGTGCTCCACAACAAAGACAAGCCACTGCAATGAGAAGCCCACGCAACGCAATGAAGAGTAGCCCCCGCTTGCCACAACTAGAGAAAGCTCAAGCACAGCTACAAAGACCCAAGACAGCTAAAAATAAATAAGTAAATAAATTTATTTAAAAAAAAGATTTTAGAAGTTCAGTCTTATTTTATCACGTTGATTAATCAGTGCATAATGTTCTAAAATTAAACTTTCAGAATGCAAACACCTTAGACATGGAAGCTGAGTCATACACACATAATATAATTTTATAGAATATTGTAAACAGTATATTTTATTATATTTTACAATATACATACATACACATATTTTTTAAATGCCACATTTATAATCTTACCGAATGTGTACATACATTAAAAACTTCTGGACTTTGAAGTCTAATCGTCTAAAACTTTTAATTTTTCATCCTGGACTTCTGATGACAAAATGTGAGGTTCTGTAGAGATACTTCTGAAGGTGACAGCGTTAGTTCTCCATACCTCCAGAAAGTTCTGTCAACAGATGTAAGAGAGGCATGGTGCCAGAAACTCCATAGCTACTTCATTAATTTCAAAATTCAGGTTCAGGAAAAGATGGGAATTGACCCTTTTAAGTTAATGGAATTCCTGTCCACATGGTAGAAACAGGTTAGCTTACTAGGTCCTAGTATATTCTTATTTGTAACATTCTTTTTCCAAGGTGTCAGAGGAAATGTTTCATCTTGAGACAAGCAAACAGTTACCTTCTTTTCAGCCAAATAGCATTCCCAGTGCAGCTCGCCTGTGGACAAGCTCACGTCTATGTTGTTTCAGATTGGCTGGAAGAAGCAATGCTACAATCACCAGTGTGTCTGCATTTTCCTCAGCTGCCAGAGACCGCTCTGCTGGAAGCTCCTTCTGTGGTGCTTGAGCCCTGAAATTAACAGAGCAGCCACACATGCTGCTGGGAAGAGCTGTAGCATTTTCCTTATCAGCTCGTTTTCCCCCAAATAGTGTTGACTTATGTACTTGTTACTTGTCAAAAATTCCATATAAAGGAAAAATGGTGGAGAGTATGTGAAGTTATGAACATAGATCATAAAAAAAACTTTCATGGTAAGGTTTTATTGGGGTGGTAAACGGAAGATTTCAAGAGAAGTGAAGAAAAAGTGAAGAAAGGAAAAGGTAAGAAATGCATTGTCAAGCTGGCCACAATGACATAATAATGTTCCTGACTCCTCGGTCTCACTGGTACATATTCAGACAGGACTTCTGAAACCACTGCACATCAGAACATGCTGGTGGAATAGATGAGGAAGATGTGCAAACCATCTTTGCTCCCTCTTCATCCTCCAGGACTGAGTCCAAGCAGCTGTATCCCCAACTCTCCTGCACTTTGGGGTTGTCATCTAGCACCTGGAGTCAGGCTCTGGAGAAGCCAACACTTCGGGGGGTCAAGTTTAGCTGGTGTGTGTCCGTCTCTCCTTGTAAGCATAGGTACCTATGTGCATGGGTCTTAGGGGCAACTGACATGTCAGGTGCAGCAGCCTGGGCTTTCTAACCACAGAAATAATGTAAATTGTCACTAGGACCAGCAGGACAAGTTGCCAAACCCTGGAGGGGAGGTAGGCAAGACTGTGACAGTCTGGGTGCCCCATGGGCTGAATCCAGAAGAGCCGTTGTGTCATCGTGATTCACTGGACCCCTCTTAATATCCTGAAAGCTAATGAAAAAACATAAATAATTTATCAAACCTTACGTATGAGTCTGATGGTTCAATTCCATGGGAACAGTATAGGAAATTACAAAGAAGTTCTCCAAATACACGGGCACACATAAACATTATCCCCACCTGATACACACATACACCCACACACAGAGAAAGAATTGAAAGGGCAATGATATACGTAATAATAGACATGATTGGAATTTATATTCAGACATACATACACAGAAGGAACTCTGATGTTCTGCCTCCCAGCTATGGGACAATGGACAAAGGACTTAGCTTGTCAAAGTCTCAAAGTCATGACGGTACATTGGGAATAATGCTATACTCCTCATAAGAATGCTAGGACAGTGTCTTCTTATGAGTACATTCCATTATGTAATGGAGAAAAGAAGATGAGAAAGTCCTCAATGATCTCATAGTTGAGTGGAAGGGCTAGAAAATAAGTACCAATTTATAATAAATAACAACAAAATGCTTTGGTATCTGACATGTCAGGACATTATGAGATAAAAAAGAAGGAAAACCTAACAATCTTGAGGATAGAAAAAATTCTGCAGTAAATTATAATATGAAAGTATAGTATCAGGTAATAAAAGTGCTAGCGCAGTAATACTGAAACAGTTTTAACTCTACAAGACTAGAAATATGTTCCTGAGGATATTACGTTGCACATACATATTCCTCAAAATTTTAAACAATATCCAAACACACCCACACCCTGACAAACAGAATTCTGACCCCTCTCACAGACAGTGTCCCTGTGAGAAATAACAAGTACTCATACGTGCAGATTGGCTTAACTAGTGAATGGAAGGAAAAGAAACATTAGTATGCAGTGTGTGGTATTTCAGCCTAGAAAAGTAACTCATGATCATATATCCGAGCTCCTATTCTTTCCTTCATCCATCATTCTACAGTTTGACTGCTAAAAAGAATATTTAATTCAATCTTGTCAACATATGAGACTGGGAAAGGAAGAATTAAGCTAATTACTTTAATCCTTGTTACAATGTTTATCAATTGATGTGAAACTGTGCTTAATCCACCAAATTACTATATGTCAATCAATTGTATGCGGTGCAATGAGACAGTGTTTTCTTGGAAAACAAACCTTGCTAATGTACTAGTTTATATCTCAGTTTTTTTTCTCATTGGTTTATCACTCAGGAACCTTGGATTTCACGGCTTCATATATGTTTCAAGTAATTAAAAAACAAAGATCAGGGAAAGACATGAATGGGAACAAGTAAACTATATTGGGAACATACTACTTATATATTTAAAAACACATTTTTGAAAAAGTGTTCATGAAGACAAATACTGTATGATCTCACTTACATGTGGAATCTAAAAAGACAAAGCAAAACAAAAACAAGCTCACAGATGGAGAACAGACTGGTAGTTGCCAAAACTGGGAGGTGAGGGATGAGCAAAATGGGTGGAGGGTGTCAAAAGGTACAAACTTCCAGTTATAAGATACTATAAGTCATAGGGATGTGATGTACAGCATGTTGACTATCGCTAATAATGCTGTACTTTATATGTGAAAGTTGTTAAGAGAGATCTTAAAAGTTCTCATCACAAGAAAAAAAACTAACTATACATGGTGATGGATGTTCACTTAATGTGGATCATTTCACAACATATATTCATATCAAATCATTATGTAGCATAACTGAAACTAATATAATGTTATATGCCAATTATATATCAATTTTAAGAACAGTGTTCTATTTGGGACAGTCTTTATTTGTATTTTAGGTTTGCATTAGTTTAAAAGACTTAGAAGGTAGAAAATTTAGTGTTTCTGGTTAAACTACCAATTCTCTTGGTAGTTTTCATTTTTGTATTCAATTAGTTTCATTTGGGAGATGAATGTGTTTATGTATGTGTATGCTTGTGTGTGTGTGAGTGTGTAGGTATGTTTGTCTTTGAAATCATGAATATATATGTCTTTAATCTGACTTTTGGAAAATAGTTTCCTTAAGTCTCTATACAGAAGCTGGCATTCAAGGTAGGCAACACTGGGGAAACTATTTAGTTCCTCTAGACTCAATTCCCTTATAAATATAATTTAAATGTTTGTTGAAGGACAATTTTGAGGTTCATGGAGATAACAAAACAATAATCTAAAAGTTAATTTATTATATGTTTCTTTTTTTTCTAGGACAACGTACTGCAACAGCCTCTTTTCCATTTCTATTTTGAGTTCATTTTACTAGAAAGCCCAGCCTCTTTACATAACAACAATGCAACCAGTAACTGAAACACCATGTATTGTTGTTGTACTGTTTATATATTCATAAATGCACTATTTCTGTGACCACTACTGGTTATGCTACAAACCATCCTTCAACGTGAATGCAATTATATTTTCAATATGTCCTTCTCCTTTGATGTGGTGACAGTAATAGGTACAGAAAGAACGTAATTTTTTAGGCAGCATTTTTGACATGACTCGTGATGCAGGAAAACCAGTGCTCAAGTGTCCTTTAGCTATCATTTTCTGGCTGGACTCCTGAGTGAAAATGAACAGAGCAAAGAATTTTGAGGGAGGTAGTTACAGACTACAAATTTCATGGTCAAGTGGTTGACAGCGTTTTAGATTTAATTGGGAATAATGCTATCTAATGATTTTTTTTCTAGAATTCTATTTTTAGCAGTTTAGTAATGAGCTACATCATTATTTATAAATAATTGCATGCTCTGCTTAATAAAAAGTTAAAATGTATTTCTTATATATTTACTGAGAAATATAAAATTATCTTTATATTTTTATTCCCCTGACTAAAAATCACCATCTTATAATCTAAGGTAAATAGAGCATTTCTAAGGTATATATTTGGGGGATATAAATTTTGATTTCTTTTCCCTTTGCACATATTTTAGGTACTAGAATTCAAGGATCCAATTAAAACTTCCATAATATGTTATTAACAAACAGAAATGTTACACTAAACCTGCAGGTTAATGTATAGATACATAAGAAATGTTTCTTTTTTTACAACCACTGAACAAGACTCAATATTCACCTATTTCACATACTGAAGCAGAAACATAACTTTGAATTAGACTGAAGACCCTTTATGTTTTATACTGGAAGGAAGAGTCCAGTCAATAAAGCCATTTTTATAGAAAATACTATTTATCAATTATTACTTTAGAAGAAGTTCAAAAAATTACATTTGCATACACTTCACACTACGTATCAGGTACTTTTTGCTCATAAAAGGGAGGGGCTAATTGTGACCTCTTTTATTTTTTTTAACATCTTTACTGGAGTATAATTGCTTTACAGTGGGTGTTAGTTTCTGCTTTATAACAAAGTGAATCAGTTATGCATATACATATGTTCCCATATCTCTTCCCTCTTGCATCTCCCTCCCTCCCACCCTCCCTAACCCACCTCTTTAGGTGGTCACAAAGCACCAAACTCATCTCCCCGTGCTATGCGGCTGCTTCCCACTAGCTATCTATTTTACGTTTGGTAGTGTATATATGTCCATGCCACTCTCTCATTTTGTCCCAGCTTACCCTTCCCCCTCCCCATATCTTCAAGTCCATTCTCTAGTAGGTCTGCGTCTTTATTCTCATCTTTTTAAAAAAATTTTGTTTATTTAAAAGTAACATTTCTTCTGAAAAGAATAGGAAGATTGAGAACCTTCTTTGTAATTTTCATCATTTTGAAATGATGAGAAATATATTCCTATATAACGTATTTCATTCAAATTAAACTATAAATTAATTACAGCATTCAAATTCAAATTATTATAACCTGTCCAAATCTGCAAATTACTAAAACTATAGAAGGTTGTAAAAGATAAATTGCTATTTATAATTTTAGAAAATAATTTAACATGGCTTAGTATTATTAACAGAGCCAATGGTAGAAATTTAAATTAGAGTCTATAAGGAAACTTTCTTCCTAGTGTCCTATTTTTTGATTAGACATTCAGCTGTGTCACCTGCCTGTCTCTTTCACATAACTGTAGGGTTCTTAGGGCAGATACTGTATTACGTATTCGTGTATCCTTTGCATCTACTTCAGCACTGGCCACACAGAGAATACATGGTGACTTATGGGAAAATGAAGGAATGAGTAGAAATACAGACAGATAAATAAGCAGAGGAATAGAAAGGCAGATGAGGTAGATGCAAAAGTTAAAGAAATCCTGCCTAAACAGGTGATACAAATATGTCATAATTCGGTTACTTCATAAAGCTGCATCTCTAAATCAGTCCATTAAAGTGATAAGTATTGACACATATATTGGATGACGGACACTTCATATTGTGATAGAAATTTCTAAATTACAATTGACTGCTGAAAAGAGTTCAAATTTTATCTAGCCTTTTTACACTACAGAGATCCTCTTACAAGCAGGCTTTCAGAGGCATGAAAAAATACATGTATTTCCTCAAACAATGCTGGAGTTATGCACAAGACAGTAATAAAATTGCAACTGGAAAATAGAATTGACACACAAGTTTTCCTTAAATATATGTAAAACGTGCACACAGAGAGTCTGTTAGCAAAAAAAATATATGCGCACCACTAGCTATCCAAACAAGAATCTGGATTTTTCTTCTTTTGAGTAATATAATTAGTATAATTGTTTTTGAAATAGCCAGTATGTACATTTAAATGTTAAAATTATTAAGAGTATCTTTCAGAATAAAAGAATAGAGATACATACATATATAAAATAAAACCTGTAATCTTTGACTTAGAAATATCAGTATGAATTCATGGTTAACATTTTTCTTAAAAATGCCTGTGTATTAGCTTTGTTCACTGTAAAGGTTTATAAGAACAATGAACACCTGTAATGGACAAATAATACAAATAATGAATAAACAGTGCACAACTTGTGGTTTCCAAATTCCATTCACCACTAAAAGAAATGTTCTTGGGGAAATAGCTGATTTAAGGTCTCATTAGGAGTGTACAGGATGAGATTGGGACTCCTTACCGTGGTTATAAAGGCTATCATTTAAGTGGAGACTTAATCACATCCCATTAGAAAAGACAGGATAACTTGAGCTCATAAAGAACAATGACAGCAATGAACTGAAACATGTATAATATCTAAAAATTTATTATTTCACACTAATAAATGTGAAATCATTAATTTTCTTTGCTGGATACAAGATTCATCATTCTGGAAATGGCTATAAAATAAAAAAGGGAAAGAATTTAAGTATCTATTTTGCCTTTCCTATAGGGACTGTGTTTCAGGACAATCAAATAATTCATGAAGGATAGCTCTACTTTACAAAATAATCACAGTTAATAAATGCAAAAGGAGTCATAGAATTAAAAAATAACAAATACTTTACTCAGGCAATGATTATTAGTAGATGTTAAAACCATTAGGTAAAGTGCTGATGAAGGACATTTCAGTAGAAATATCAGTCTGCCATCATCTGAACCCACTGATTTTTACATCATTGAAAGAAAGACACACAGACATTTAGTACATCCTGATATGATAGAATGAGATGTACACAGCACTACATCTTAGTTCTTTCAATAAAAGAAACTTTTGTTCTTAGAAAAATATATATCATGCCACATTGTTGTGTTCTACTTTGTTTTCCAATATTTATGCAACAGTAATAATACTGAGTCATATCTTTTTTTATTTTACATGAAGTATTTTAATCTTTATTTGTATCATTTTAAAACATTATATTGGGGGGACCTTGAAGATGGCGGAAGAGTAAGACGCGGAGATCGCCTTCCTCCCCACGGATACACCAGAAATACATCCACACGTGGAACAACTCCTACAGAACTCCTACTGAAGGCTGGCAGAAGACCTCAGACCTCCCAAAAGGCAAGAAACTCCCCACGTAACTGGGTAGGGCAAAAGAAAAAACAGAGACAAAAGAATAAGGACGGCACCTGCACCAGTGGGAGGGAGCTGTGAAGGAGGAAAAGTTTCCACACACTAGGAAGCCCCTCCGCGGGCGGAGACTGCGGGAGGCAGAGGGGGGAGTTTCGGGACCGCGGAGTAGTGCACAGCGACGGGTGCGGAGGGCAAAGCGGGGAGATTCCTGCACAGACGATCGGTGCCGACCGGCACTCACCAACCCGAGAGGCTTGCTGCTCACCCACCGGGGCGGGCGGGGCTGCGAGCTGAGGCTCGGGTTTTGGTTTTGGACGGAGCTCAGGGAGAGGACTGGGGTTGGCGGCTTGAACATAGCCTGAAGGGGTTAGTGCACCACGACTAGCCGGGAGGGAGTTCGGGGAAAAGCCTGCACCGGCCGAAGAGGCAAGAGACTTTTTCTTCCCTCTTTGTCTCCTGGTGCGCGAGGAGAGGGGTTTAAGAGCGCTGCTTAAAGGAACTCCAGAGACGGGCGCGAGCCGCGGCTGAGGGCGCGAGCCCCCGAGACGGGCGCGAGCCGCGGCTGAAAGCGCAAACCCCAGAGACGGGCGCGAGCCGCGGCTGAGGGCGCGAGCCCCCGAGACGGGCGCAAGCCGCGGCTGAAAGCGCAAACCCCAGAGACGGGCGCGAGCCGCGGCTAAAACCGCGGACCCCAGAGACGGGCGGGAGACGCTAAGGCTGCTGCTGCCGCCACCAAGGGGCCTGTGTGCGAGCACAGGTCACTCTCCACACCCCTCTTCCGCGGAGCCTGTGCAGCCCGCCACTGCCAGGTTCCCGGGATCCAGGGACAACTTCCCCGGGAGTACGCACGGCGGGTCTCAGGCTGGTGCAACGTCACGCCGGCCTCTGCCGCAACGTCACGCTGCCTCTGCAGCTGCAGGCCCGCCCCGCACGTAGTGCCCCTCCTACCCCCATCCCCCAACCCCCGGCCTGAGTGAGCCGGAGGCCCCGAATCAGCGGCTCCTTTAACCCCGTCCTGGCTGAGCGAAAAAACAGACGCCCTCCAGCGACCTACACGCAGAGGCAGGGCCAAATCCAAAGCTGAGCTCCTGTGAGCTGTGAAAACAAAGAAGAGAAAGGGAAATCTCTCCCAGCAGCCACAGAAGCAGCGGATTAAAGCTCCACAATCAACTTGATATACCCTGCATCTGTGGAATACCTGAATAGACAAGGAATGATCCCAAATTGAAGAGGTGGAATTTAGGAGCGAAATCTATGATTTTTTTCCCTTTTCCTCTTTTTGTGAAGGTGTACGTGTATGCTCCTGTGTGACATCTAGTCTGTATACTCTAGCTTCCACCATTTGTCCTAGGGCTCTATCCGTCCATGACTTTTTTTTAAAAATTCTTTTTCTTAATAATTAAGTTTAATTGTAATAACTTTATTATACTTTACCTTCGTTCTTTCTTTCTTTCCTTCCTTCCCTCCCTCCTTTAGACAACGAATCACCCCAAATTGAGGAGGTGGTCTCAGGGAGCAGGATTTATGATTTTTCCCCCTTTACCTCTTTTTGTGAAGGTGTATGTGTATGCTTCTGTGTAAGATTTTCTCTGTATAGCTTTGCTTCCAACATTTGTCCTAAGGTTCTATCCGTCCCTTTTTTTTTTTTTTCTAAATATTTTTTAATTCAATAACTATATTATACTTTATTTTATTTTTACTGTATCATCTTTCTTTCTGTCTTTTTTTCCTTCTTTCCCTCCTTCCTTCCTTCCTCCCTCCCTCCCTCCCTCCCTTTCTTTCCTTCTTTGCTTCTTTCTTCCTTCCTTCCTTTCCTCCTTTCCTTCTTTCTTTCCTCATACTTCTACTAATTCTCTCTACTTTTTCTCCCTTTTATTCTGAGCCGTGTGGATGAAAGGCTCTTGGTGCTCCAGCCAGGAGTCAGGGCTCTGCCTCTGAGGTAGGAGAGCCAACTTCAGGTCACTGGTCAACAAGAGACCTCCCAGCTCCACATAATATTAAACAGCGGAAATCTCCCAGAGACCTCCATCTTAACACCAGCACCCAGCTTCACTCAACGACCAGCAAGCCACAGTGCTGGACAACCTATGCCAAACAACTAGCAAAACAGGAACACAACCCCACCCATTAGCAGAGAGGCTGCCTAAAATCATAATAAGGCCACAGACACCCCAAAACACACCACCAGACGTGAACCTGCCCACTAGAGAGACAAGATCCAGCCTCATCCAGCACAACACAGGCACTAGTCCCCTCCACCAGGAAGCCTACACAACCCACTGAAACAACCTTAGCCACTGGAGACAGACATCAAAAACAACGGGAACTACGAAAGTGCAGCCTGCAAAAAGGAGACCCCAAACACAGTAAGATAAGCAAAATGAGAAGACAGAAAAACACACAGCAGATGAAGGAGCAAGATAAAAACCCACCAGACCTAACAAATGAAGAGGAAATAGGCAATCTACCTGAAAAAGAATTCAGAATAATGATAGTAAGGATGATCCGAAATCTTGGAAGTAGAATGGACAAAATGCAAGAAACAGTTAACAAGGACCTACAAGAACTAAAGATGAAACAAGCAACGATGAACAATGCAATAAATGAAATTAAAATCACTCTAGATAGGATCAATAGCAGAATAACTGAGGCAGAAGAACGGATAAGTGACCTGGAAGATAAAGTAGTGGAAATAACTACTGCAGAGCAGAATAAAGAAAAAAGAATGAAAAGAACTGAGGACAGTCTCAGAGACCTCTGGGACAACATGAAACGCACCAACATTCGAATTATAGGGGTTCCAGAAGAAGAAGAAAGAAAGAAAGGGACTGAGAAAATATTTGAAGAGATTATAGTTGAAAACTTCCCTAATATGGGAAAGGAAATAGTTAATCAAGTCCAGGAAGCACAGAGGGTCCCATACAGGATAAATACAAGGAGAAACACGCCAAGACACATATTAATCAAACTGTCAAAAATTAAATACAAAGAAAGCATATTAAAAGCAGCAAGGGAAAAACAACAAATAACACACAAGGGAATCCCCATAAGGTTAACAGCGGACCTCTCAGCAGAAACCCTACAAGCCAGAAGGGAGTGGCAGGACATACTGAAAGTAATGAAGGAGAATAGCCTGAAACCAAGACTACTCTACCCAGCAAGGATCTCATTCACATTTGATGGAGAAATTAAAACCTTTACAGACAAGCAAAAGCTGAGAGAGTTCAGCACCACCAAACCAGCTTTACAACAAATGCTAAAGGAACTTCTCTAGACACGAAACACAAGAGAAGGAAATGACCTATAGTAGCGAACCCAAAACAATATATAAAATGGAAATAGGAACATACATATCGATAATTACCTTAAATGTAAATGGACTAAATGCTCCCACCAAAAGACACAGATTGGCTGAATGGATACAAAAACAAGACCCTTATATATGCTGTCTACAAGAGACCCACTTCAGAACTAGAGACACATACAGACTGAAAGTAAGGGGATGGAAAAAGATATTCCATGCAAATGGAAACCAAAAGAAAGCTGGAGTAGCAATTCTCATATCAGACAAAATAGACTTTAAAATAAGGACTATTAAAAGGGACAAAGAAGGACACTACATAATGATCAAGGGATCGATCCAAGAAGAAGATATAACAATTGTAAATATTTATGCACCCAACATAGGAGCACCTCAATACATAAGGCAAATACTAACAACCATAAAAGGGGAGATCAACAGTAACACATTCATAGTAGGGGACTTTAACACCCCACTTTCACCCATGGACAGATCATCCAAAATGAAAATAAATAAGGAAACACAAGCTTTAAATGATACATTAAACAAGATGGACTTAATTGATATTTATAGGACACTCCATCCAAAAACAACAGAATACACATTTTTCTCAAGTGCTCATGGAACATTCTCCAGGATAGATCATATCTTGGGTCACAAATCAAGCCTTGGTAAATTTAAGAAAACTGAAATTGTATCAAGTATCTTTTCCGACCACAACGCCATGAGACTAGATATCAATTACAGGAAAAGATCTGTAAAAAATACAAACACATGGAGGCTAAACAATACACTACTTAATAATGAAGTGATCACTGAAGAAATCAAAGAGGAAATAAAAAAATACCTAGAAACAAATGACAATGGAGACACAACGACCCAAAACCTATGGGATGCAGCAAAAGCAGTTCTAAGGGGGAAGTTTATAGCAATACAAGCCCACCTTAAGAAGCAGGAAACATCTCGAATAAACAACCTAACCTTGCACCTCAAGCAATTAGAGAAAGAAGAACAAAAAAACCCCAAAGCTAGCAGAAGGAAAGAAATCATAAAAATCAGATCAGAAATAAATGAAAAAGAAATGAAGGAAACAATAGCAAAGATCAATAAAACTAAAAGCTGGTTCTTTGAGAAGATAAACAAAATAGATAAACCACTAGCCAGACTCATCAAGAAAAAAAGGGAGAAGACTCAAATCAATAGAATTAGAAATGAAAAAGGAGAAGTAACAACTGACACTGCAGAAATAAAAAAAATCATGAGAGATTACTACAAGCAACTCTATGCCAATAAAATGGACAATCTGGAAGAAATGGACAAATTTTTAGAAATGCACAACCTGCCAAGACTGAATCAGGAAGAAATAGAAAATATTAACAGACCAATCACAAGCACTGAAATTGAAACTGTGATTAAAAACCTTCCAACAAACAAAAGCCCAGGACCAGATGGCTTCACAGGTGAATTCTATCAAACGTTTAGAGAAGAGCTAACACCTATCCTTCTCAAACTCTTCCAAAATATAGCAGAGGGAGGAACACTCCCAAATTCCTTCTACGAAGCCACCATCACCTTGATACCAAAACCAGACAAGGATGTCACAAAGAAAGAAAACTACAGGCCAATATCACTGATGAACATAGATGCAAAAATCCTCAACAAAATACTAGCAAACAGAATCCAACAGCACATTAAAAGGGTCATACACCATGATCAAGTGGGGTTTATTCCAGGAATGCAAGGATTCTTCAATATACGCAAATCTATCAATGTGATAAACTATATTAACAAATTGAAGGAGAAAAACCATATGATCATCTCAATAGATGCAGAGAAAGCTTTCGACAAAATTCAACACCCATTTATGATAAAAACCCTCCAGAAAGTAGGCATAGAGGGAACTTTCCTAAACATAATAAAAGCCATATATGACAAGCCCACAGCAAACATCATCCTCAATGGTGAAAAACTGAAAGCATTTCCACTAAAATCAGGAACAAGACAAGGTTGCCCACTCTCACCACTCTTATTCAACATAGTTTTGGAAGTTTTAGCCACAGCAATCAGAGAAGAAAAGGAAATAGAAGGAATCCAAATTGGAAAAGAAGAAGTAAAGCTGTCACTGTTTGCAGATGACATGATACTATACATAGAGAATCCTAAAGATGCTACCAGAAAACTACTAGAGCTAATCAATGAATTTGGTAAAGTAGCAGGATACAAAATTAATGCACAGAAATCTCTGGCATTCCTATATACTAATGATGAAAAATCTGAAAGTGAAATCAAGAAAACACTCCCATTTACCATTGCAACAAAAAGAATAAAATATCTAGGAATAAACCTACCTAAGGATACGAAAGACCTGTATGCAGAAAATTATAAGACACTGATGAAAGAAATTAAAGATGATACAAATAGATGGAGAGATATACCATGTTCTTGGATGGGAAGAATCAACATTGTGAAAATGACTCTACTACCCAAAGCAATCTACAGATTCAATGCAATCCCTATCAAACTACCACTGGCATTTTTCACAGAACTAGAACAAAAAATTTTGCAATTTGTATGGAAACACAAAAGACCCCGAATAGCCAAAGCAATCTTTAGAACGAAAAAAGGAGCTGGAGGAATAAGGCTCCCTGACTTCAGACTATATTACAAAGCAACAGTAATCAAGACAGTATGGTACTGGCACAAAAACAGAAAGATAGATCAGTGGAACAGGATAGAAAGCCCAGAGATAAACCCACGCACATATGGACACCTTATCTTTGATAAAGGAGGCAGGAATGTACAGTGGAGAAAGGACAGCCTCTTCAATAAATGGTGCTGGGAAAACTGGACAGGTACATGTAAAAGTATGAGATTAGATCACTCCCTAACACCATACACAAAAATAAGCTCAAAATGGATTAAAGACCTAAATGTAAGGCCAGAAACTATCAAACTCTTAGAGGAAAACATAGGAAGAACACTCTATGACATAAATCACAGCAAGATCCTTTCTGACCCACCTCCTAGAGTAATGGAAATAAAAACAAAAATAAACAAATGGGACCTAATGAAACTTCAAAGCTTTTGCACAGCAAAGGAAACCATAACCAAGACCAAAAGACAACCCTCAGAATGGGAGAAAACATTTGCAAATGAAGCAACTGACAAAGGATTAATCTCCAAAATTTACAAGCAGCTCATGCAGCTCAATAACAAAAATACAAACAACCCCATCCAAAAATGGGCAGAAGACCTAAATAGACATTTCTCCAAAGAAGATATACAGAATGCCAACAAACACATGAAAGAATGCTCAACATCATTAATCATTAGAGAAATGCAAATCAAAACTACAATGAGATATCATCTCACACCAGTCAGAATGGCCATCATCAAAAAATCAAGAAACAATAAATGCTGGAGAGGGTGTGGAGAAAAGGGGACACTCTTGCACTGCTGGTGGGAATGTGAATTGGTTCAGCCACTGTGGAGAACAGTATGGAGGTTCCTTAAAAAACTACAAATAGAATTACCATATGACCCAGCAATCCCACTACTTGGCATATACCCTGAGAAAACCAAAATTCAAAGAGAGTCATGTACCAAAATGTTCATTGCAGCTCTATTTACAATAGCCAGGACATGGAAACAACCTAAGCGCCCATCATCGGATGAATGGATAAAGAAGATGTGGCACATATACACAATGGAATATTACTCAGCCTTAAAAAGAAATGAAATTGAGCTATTTGTAATGAGATGGATAGACCTAGAATCTGTCATACAGAGTGAAGTAAGTCAGAAAGAAAAAGACAAATACCGTATGCTAACACATATATATGGAATTTAAGGGAAAAAAATGTCATGAAGAACCTAGGGGTAAGATAGGAATAAAGACGCAGACCTACTGGAGAACGGACTTAAGGATATGGGGAGGGGGAAGGGTGAGTTTTGACAGGGCGAGAGAGAGTCATGGACATATACACACTAACAAACGTAGTAAGGTAGATAGCTGGGGGGAAGCAGCCGCAAGGCACAGGGATATTAGCTCGGTGCTTTGTGACAGCCTGGAAGGGTGGGAAGGGGAGAGTGGGAGGGAGGGAGACGCAAGAGGGAAGACATATGGGAACATATGTATATGTATAGCTGATTCACTTTGTTGTGAATCAGAAACTAACACACCATTGTAAAGCAATTATACCCCAATAAAGATGTTTAAAAAAAAAAAAAAAAAAGAAGACACCCAGACTGGGGGAAGATGGTAGGCAAGGTCCCTACTGTGAATACTGAGACCTACAGTGATTGGTGAGGAGAGCAGCTGAGTTAGGTCAGGGATAAATGAGTCTGCTAGTGGGATAATCCATAGCCTGGAACTTGAATATAGGGATTGCTGAGGGCATGCTGGTATCAAATCCTCAACTCTAGCAACAATTACTGATTTCTTTATAACCTTCCTGCCCCCAAAACACACCCTGGTGCTGGGTGACAGCCAGGAGGGGACAAAGCCTATGGATGGAAGACGGATACTCTAAATATAGCCAATATTGGCAACATCGTAAGGTAAAAAAATAACAAAAATAAACAACACCTCTCTCAAAGAAGACAGCCAGGGTTAAATAATAGCATACCTAATAGCTAACTGAATAAGGAAAAGTGTACTTCTTCTTCCCAGTCCATATTTCAAAATGTTCTTTTGCAATTAGTCTGTGTGAGAGATAAGTTATCTCAACCTTCCAAATAAACTATCAATTATTAACTGAAAAAAAAAAAAAAAAAAAAAAAAAAAAAAAAAAAAAAAACATTATATTAAGATGAATCCCATTTATTGCACACAGCATCTCTTGGACCTAGAGTCTGTCATACAGAGTGAAGTAAGTCAGAAAGAGAGAGACAAATACCGTATGCTAACACATATATATGGAATCTAAGAAAAAAAAATGTCATGAAGAACCTAGGGGTAGGACAGGAATAAAGACACAGACCTACTAGAGAATGGACTTGAGGATATGGGGAGGGGGAAGGGTAGGCTGTGACAAAGTCAGAGAGTGGCATGGACATATATACACTACCAAAAGTAAAATAGATAGCTAGTGGGAAGCAGCCGCATAGCACAGGGAGATCAGCTCAGTGCTTTGTGACCACCTAGAGGGGTGGGATAGGGAGGGTGGAGGGAGGGAGATGCAAGAGGGAAGAGATATGGGAACATATGTATAACTGATTCACTTTGATGTAAAGCAGAAACTAACACACCATTGTAAAGCAATTATACTCCAATAAAGATGTTAAAAAAAAAGAATCTGGATATTTTAATAAGAGGCAGTGGATAAGCTATAAATACTTTAAAATATCAGTAAATCATATGGAGTGTGATTTATCAGACGACAATTATAACCTGTAATTTTCTATCTAATAAAAGAAATTTATCCAGCTTATAATAGTTTCTCTGCTAAATTCAAATCAACATTTGTTAACAAACTGATGCATTGTTGTGAAATGGTCTTTTACTGGTCATTTGAAAAGTCACAGGGACTTCCCTGGTGGCACAGTGGTTAAGAATCCACCTGCCAATGCAAGGGACATGGGTTCAATCCCTGGTCCGGGAAGATCTCACATGCCGTGAAGCAACTAAGCCTGTGTGTCACAATTACTGAGCCTGTGCTCTAGAGCCCACGAGCCACAACTACTGAGCCCACGTGCCACAACTACTGAAGCCTGTGCACCTAGAGCCCATGCTCCACAACAAGAGAAGCCACCGCAATGAGAAGCCCGCGCACCTCAACAAACCCACTCGCTGCAACTAGAGAAAGCCCACGTGCAGAAACAAAGACCCAATGCAGCCGAGAATAAATAAATAAAAAGTGACAGAATTTGAAAAAGAAATTCTGACCTGGTCTGGGGTCCTAGAGGATGGCCACAGAATTGAGTTCTGTGGACTCTATCCTGCAATGTTTATAATATTTTTAAATATTCTGTAAAGCTATTTATAGAAAGGTTTCTTGGGGGAGTGGATTCTGAGTGCTCCTATTATCACAACTTTATACCACCTAGAAGTACCTCAGATTCAACAACTCTTCAGAAGGTCAAGTGAATTTTTTTTTTTTATTGCGGTACACAGACCTCTCACTGTTGTGGCCTCTCCCGTTTCGGAGCACAGGCTCCGGACACTCAGGCTCAGAGGCCATGGCTCACGGGCCCAGCCGCTCCCCGGCATGTGGGATCTTCCCAGACCAGGGCACGAACCCATGTCCCCTGCATCGGCAGGCGGAGTCTCAACCACTGTGCCACCAGGGAAGCCCTCAAGTGAATTTTAATAGAAAATAAGTAAGAAAAAAAAATAAGGAAGTTGAAAAGGACAATAGCCAAGGGGTGAGTAACTAGGCACACAGACTTTGTGAGTGTCTGGCTTTAAGTGCATCGTGAAAATTAAAAAATATCTAGTTATCAAAGTAGTTGCTGGAAGGGGAGCTCTAGATGGACCACCACAATTAGCATTAGAAACACTCTGATTCAGCAAAAACCACTTCTAGGATCTGTTGACACCTTCAACCAAAAAGAACACACGGTTCTCAGGCAAATCTCTCAGGTGACAGCAACAATAATTCACCTGCCAGCATATGAAAAATGCTAACTCAATGCATTATGTATGTATGGATCTACAAACCCTTATTATTGTTCTAAACAAAATAGGACATGGGTGAAAAGAGTGACAGTGTCAGAAGATTTTGTTGTTGTTATTTGAGTGTGTTGCCTACTCTAATCATCAGCTTTCCAAACCCTCTGGATGATATTATGTCCACTATGAATATTGGTAATAATGACCTTGACCTTTAAATTCTCTTAAGCTTATAAAAAAGTTTAGAAAACCTCAATTGTTCTACGACTGACAACACGAGACCTAAATAAAACAATCACCATGCTCTTCAAATGTAACTGTAAAAAACAAGTGGCCGAACCTGACCATTTTATACCAAATTAGAGATAAAGCTCCTGAGCCCACTTGGTAGAGAATTCTGGAGACACCACTTCAGACAGTGCTGAAACTGTTCTCAAGGAGATCAATACAATATTTACAATAGCCAGGACATGGAACCAACCTAAATGTCCATCAACAGAGGAATGGATAAAGAAGATGTGGTATATATACAGTGGAATATTGTTACTCAGCCATAAAAAAGAACGAAATAATGCCATTTGCAGCAACATGGATGGACCTAGATATTGTCAAACTGAGTGAAGTTTAAGTCAGACAGAGAAAGACAAATATCATATGGTATCGCTTACATGTGGAATCTAAAAAAAGGGGACAGACGAAGTTATCTACGAACCATAGCTGCATAGTTTGCAGAAAGCAAACTTGTGGTTGCCAGGGGCGGGTAAAGGGAGGGATAAACTGGGAGATTGGGACTGACATATACACACTACTATCTATAAAATAGATAACTAATAAGGACCTCTGTACAGCACAGGGAACTCTACTCAATACTCTTTAATGGCCTGTATGGGAAAAGAATCTAAAAAAGAGTGGATATATGTATATGTATAACTGATTCACTTTGCTGTACACCTGAAACTAACACAACACTGTAAATCAAATATACGCCAATGAACATTTAAAAAATAATAATACAAATCAGAGGTTGTACAAGCTATTTTCATCTGTAGATTATATCCTCTGACACTTTATGGAACTTATGGTATAGTTGTATAAAAATTAACTTTGACTTTAATAATTTCATGTTACTTAAGGGCAGCCTTAATCCTGACATAATTTATTCCATACTGTATCTTTCATTATGGCAGACAAAAAGGAGACAATCAACAAACATTTGATTGACTGTAAATGTGTAAATGCTGCTAAAGAAAAAGGTATTATCTGGTGATCAATCTGAACCACCTTGACTATGGCTGTTGAATGGTTGCAGAAAACGGGGCTACTTTTGATTCTCCAAATATTAGTATCAACTTCCTACTTAGGTGAGCCAGTGCTATTATCATCAATATAAGTAATTTTCAGAATATCACATCGCCAACATGGTTTAGAATGAGTGAATTAGAGTTCCTGCCGGTGAATGTAAACCTCTCTCTAATACCCGTCAGAAAGCTGCTAATCACAGCCCGGCTCCTAATTCTCTCAGTGACTTTATTAAAGTCTCTGTACTGTCTTGATTTTAATTTCCTCAGATGTAATTTCAGGGGAAGGGGTGATCAATATTCCAATAGTCTATGATTCAGTAACCTTTGCATTGATTGCCTTTGCCACTCAGCACAAATAACTATATTCAGTAATTATAGAGAAATGAACAAGAAGCAAAGCAGAGATTAAATTTCCTGATGTTATTTTAAGGTTAACTTGTAATTCCCAAGGAATAGGCATACAAGCAATGAAAAATTGCCTTTTTCTACTACTCTTCTTTACTGCTTATTTTATTGATTTAACATATTCTGATGAAAAGCCATTTGGGTATGTTTTAAGTTTCTTTAATCTTAACTCAATTTACCCTCCATGATAAAAATAAAGATAAAAAGTCCCCACCTTGCAAATGGAAAAAATATCTAAATAACTCATCTGTTGTATTATTTTTTAGTTAATAGCCAAAGCAGTATTGTAGTTTACAGTATCATTTAAAGTAATTTATTGATCAGATTTAGAGGTATTTTATGGTAAGTATTTCTCTTCAACAGGGCAGATTTTGTGAAAGACTGGGCTTCAGTTTGATTTAGCATTTCATTTAGGTTCTAGAAATTTTTACCTCTCATACCAAATGTTAAAAATTAGAATGAATTTTTGATGCAAATCCTAATTTATTCATATAGAATTAAACATAACATTCACCAGATTTTCAACACTAAAATAACTATTAAAATAATAGCATTGATACCTTTACGATTATTATTTAATTCTATATTTTTCTTAAACAATATTCTACATTTTTTCTTTGACAATATTAGGCAAGTAATAACAATCTGCATGATTTTATTAACAATATTTTTGTATTACAGAAAGCAACAGAAAGGTAATTTTAGCATGTAAAAGTTAAAGGATAACAAATTTTAGTGTTACTTTTCAATTTATTTCACAGTAAGAAATAAATAAAATGCAGATACCATCCTCCAATTATAATCACAATAGTGATATATGTTCTGATCTTGGAGGAAAAAATGGGTTTTAAATGATACGACGTCTTGTCTTTCACTTAAACTCTAACCTTTACATTTTGGAAAGATTGCTTCGAATCTTTTAAGCCATGTTTATCCATTCTGAAAGCTGTTCCTTTTCTCAGAAGCCAGTCTCAAACTTTCAGACCAGTTGGAGAACCACTTAAGGAAGTGAATCTATCCTGTTTTCACTCAACTGAAGTTTCAAGTGCCAAAACAACGCTGGCATTCCACAAGGTACCATCAAAATTGCCACCCTGAATACTGGTCACTTTTTACTGCGCTGAGCTCGAGAGAGACAAATGTGTGATAATATCTTTCCTGGCCTCTAATTCTGTAGTTACAAGAGTTTTTCCTCAGTATTGAGAGAGAAGGCTACAGCCCTTCCTTGAAAATTACTGAGACAGAATCAAGGATAATAAAGAGATAGTTCAGAAAAGGAGCAATCAAGTTTGAGCCTGATTTAACCAGGCAAGGATCCAAAACTCCGTTGTTTCTGATCTGTCTTCTAGACGTCAGAGGCTAACCATGATTTCACGTGAAGAAACGCGTGAACAGGTATACCCAAGGCTTCTGACTCAGCCTGGCAGCCTAGCTCTGTTTCATCCCTAAGTGAGGTAGCCTATGAGTCAATCTTAAATTTTGTGTTCACAAAGCATAACCATGAGTTTTTATTTTAGTTTTGCTGCTAAGTTTCATTCTTAGAATTCAGTCTCAGTTTTACAATATGGTAAATTAAAGATAATAATAAGGAAATAGAAAAATATGCAATCATCTATTTTAGGACTAAGAAAAGGAAAAATAAATTTAGAATATTAACAAAGATGTATATTTTTCCTAACAGCTTGAAGGATTTATACGTACTACTGTAAATAACAGATGGCTCCATACTCTTTTTTTCTCCATAACATGGCTTTTTCATACATTTATGTCGATATGAATTTCCAATATTTCAATTACTTTTGTGATGGTCTTCTTTTCTTTTTTACACTAATTATTTGAACTCTTTATTTATGAAGTCCAGGTAAGATTGAGGTGTATGCTCCTTAGATGCATTCACCCTCATTCCTGAGGGTCAAAGAATCGGGTTCCATCCTTGGTTCCACGGAATTAGTGGCTAACAGTTTAGGGATCAGTCAGGTGTCCAGAGTTTCCTTAATAGCAAATACATGTATAATATCAGCTTTATAAACCTCACAGGATTGCTACAAACACTGAATGAAGTAATATACCAAAGGCATTCTTTTAAAAATTAACTTGTAAGTCATACAGGCTGGAAGTCAATATCGTAATACTGTCAGTTTCCTGATTTTTAAATGGGCAAATCAAAGCAATAGGCTGATAGCAGCTTTGTTCATAAAACCTCTTTCTCCTTTTTTTTTTAACAAATAATTCCTGATTTTAATGCAGGTTACTATATTTACGTAGCTTATAATTTTCTTTTCAGGTATGATGTCCTGCTCAGGGTTTCATTCATTTTAATTGTTCTTTTTCTAAATATAACATTAAGGTTCCTTGAAACTGAAATAAATATTGGCTGTGACTCAGTCTTAATTCAATGTCATTAGCAAATTCCCTGAGTACATTCCAAGGGTATTGATAGAAATTTGAAATAAGAATGATTAAGTAAAAGCTTTTAATGTCTCCCCTGGATGACACTGAAATACTGATAAGAACATTCTGGGTTCCTTATCTAATAGTACAAAGACTGAGGTAAATTTTCTTGTAAGTCTTCTTATAAACATTTATTCATATATCGGGATTATTGTTAAGAAATGGCAAAATATATTAAGCTGTTTGATCAACCAGGAATTTCACTCTCTGTGACACTAATATTATGTTGTGATGTGATGTTGTGAGAAACTAAATGAGAAAATCAATCATAGAAGTAGCTATAAATATTTAAAGATTTGGGCTACCTACTTTTTCCTTTATTTCATTCAGGTCTTTTCATATCATTTTAACAGTCCAAATTGGAGACATATATAAAATTTATTTCATTTGTAGTTTTACCAATACTTATTTTATTTAACACAAATTACTTTATGAGTACTAAATTACACTCATCAAAAAAATTAAGGTATGATCTAACAGACTTTAGAATATAGACAAAGAACAAGTGTATTTCAATGTCTCTATTCAGCCATCAAACAAGTTGACCATACAGATTATCTAACATCATCCTATAATGTGGGTTCTGCTTTGAGAATATACTCAAAGAAAAAAGTGCAAGATATGTAAAATTTAAAGCAAATATTTATAAGATGCCTAATATATTTTGAAAAATCATCTGACACTAAATTAGACACTGATTGCCTGAAAAGGCACAAAGCATGCGACTCTGAAGAAAATAATTCATTTACAGAGCTCAGAGTACTTACTGTGAAGTATCACACTGTGTGTGTGTGTGTGTGTGTGTGTGTGTGTGTGTGTGTGTGTGACTTTTGCTGTTATTGTTGTTTTCTTTTGTGGGATACAAGACCTACTATGATTCTTCTACACGTCTCCCTAAGTTCTTTTGGTGGCACTATTGTTCATCAACTTGTCTTCTTTTCACCCTTCACCAGTCGTGATCCCAGCATATCTGATTCCAAGAGTGGATTATTTTTTAACACTACCTGCTTCTACACAACACAAGTATTTTCAAGTAACAAACACATCAAGTAAGTAATGTTTTTTTCTAGATGTATTCCTTAGTTTCACTGTAAACAATTAACAAGTTTAAAAGAATACATTTCAACTTCAAAACATTATTAGCTTTCAATGAAGTAGTTCAAGTATGAACAAAAATGTTCACTTCCCAAATAAATATTACACCTTGCTGTTCAAACTCTTATCTCACGGCTTTAAATGTTACACAGGACGTTTTGGGGTGGTTAGAAAAAAATGACAGAAATCAAATGATAAATCAAGACTCTTTCTTCCCCTTTACAATCAGTCTTCTGTCATTTTTTTTTTTTTTCATATCTACTCTTTAAACACAGGACCATGCACAATCACAGGATGGGGATCCAGGAACTCCAGTCCTCTCAAAAGGAATGCTAGCAGCTGGGGCCACGTTTGATGGCTGAGTGTGTAACTGGTACAACTGGAGGCTTTGAATTAACCTCTGGGTAAAATACAGCGTTTATCAAAAGAAACATGTTTGAAAAGTGCTGGTTTGAAGCTTACACATGTGTAATTACATGTGTGTATAACTAAAACTCAACAGCAATGTCAGCAAAAGTTTAAAACTTAGAATAACAAAAAAGTTTACATAGGGGAGTATCTTATCTCTGTCAGAACTGCATAACCTTTTGATAACTGAAAGTAGACCGAACCTTGGTCAGCTGTCTTACTGATTTTAACCTCTCTGCAGACCACACGTACCCTGATTGCTCAAGGAAATTCAAGTAAATGGGGCACTTTGCAGGGTAAATTATAAAGATGTTTTCTAAATATAAAAATGTGTTTTGCTTCAGTGGTCACCCAAGATTCTTGTGAACATTAAGTTGTCTTTTCTTTGAAAGTCATTTGGCAGTCACTGCCAAAGGAATTTTCCTGGTGTTCTTCACTTTTTTGATGTCTTGATGAATTAAGTAAAAAGAACTTTTGCACCGTTCACTTGACAACACATGTTAGATACAAAGTTTAAGTCATTTTTCTTAGTGAAACTGACCTAGAGCACCACACAAAAATGTTAAGCAACTACTTACTGCCGTATTTAAATTACCATACAACATTTTAACATAATTGTGATGTAAATAACTGTTGGATCCATTATAATCACCCAGGACTCCCCCTTTAACACATAAAATGGCTAAAATAGCATGCTTAAATCAGAAGTCATCAGGATTAAAGACGTAAATGTAAGTTCGGAAACCATAAAACCCCTAAAAGAAAACATAGGCAAAACACACCGATAAACTGCAGCAACATTTTTTTTTTGGATCTGTCTTCTAAGGCAAGGGAAATAGAGCAAAAATAAACAAATGGGATCTAATTAAACTTAAAAACTTTTGCACAACAAAGGAAACCATTAACAGAATGAAAAGACAACCTACTGAATGGGAGAAAATATTTGCAAATGATACGACTGATAAGGGGTTAATATCCAAAATATAAACAGCTCATACAACTCAACATTAAAAAAAACAACCCAATCAAAAACTGGACAGAAGACCTAACTAGACATCTCTCCAAAGAAGACATACAGGTGGCCAACAGGCACATGAAAAGATGCTCCACATTGCTAATTATCAGAGAAATGTAAACCAAAACCACAATGAGATGTCACCTCACACCTGTCAAAATGGCTGTCTGCAATAAGAACATAAACAACCAACGCTGGCAAGGATGTGGAGAAAAGGGAACCCTCCTACACCGGCGGTGGAAACGTAAATTGGTGCAGCCACTGTGGAAAACAGTATGGAGGTTGCTCTAAAATATAATTACAATATAACCCAGCAAATCCACACCTGTGTATATATCTGTAAAAAACAAAAACACTAATTTGAAAAGATACATGTGCCCCAGTATCACAGCAGCTCTATTTATAATAGCCAGGACATGGAAGCAACCTAAGGGTCCATCAACATATGAATGGATAAAGAAGATGTGGTACATATATATGCAATGGAATACTACTTGGCCATAAAAAATGAATGAAATTTTGCCATTTGCAGCAACATGCATGGACTTGGAGGGCATTATGCTAAGTGAAATAAGTCAGACAGAGAAAGACAAATACTGTACGATATCACTTATATGTGGAATCTAAAAAATACAACAAACTAGTGAATATAAAAAAAAAAGGCTCACAGATATAGAGAACAAACTAGTGGTTAGCAGTGGGGAGAGGAAAAGGGGGTGGGGCAATATAGGGGTGGGATTAAGAGGTGCAAGATATTATGTATAAAATAAGCTACAAGGATATACTGTCAACACAGGGAACATGGCCAATATTTTATAACTGTAAATGGAGTGTAAGCTTTAAAACTTGTGAATCATTATATTGTACACATGTAACATATTTTGTACATCGACTATATTTCAGTAAAAAAATTTTAAAAGACATCAATTACAGTAGTATGTTGCTACATATGAAATATAATTACCATGGTATCAATAATATAAAAAATTTAAATGCAGCTTAAATTCTATTATTTTGAATTCATTAAATTCTATTAGCAGGTAAAACAAAATTTTCAATTTTAAGTTATACTTTAATAAAGAGAATATTTACAGTTGCTTCGATTTCAAATAAAATACATTTATTTAAGTACTCAAATATCTTAGGGAAATAGAAGCCCCCAAATAAAAGCTCTGTATTTCATATAAAGTTAAACCACTGTGTATATATACACAATGATACTTACGATACAAGATACTATGATTGGTTTTCCCAATGATAAACTTTTCATATGGAAAAGTTATAAACAGAGGATGAGTTAATGTTAGCATACTGAGTTGGCAATTATTTTAAGGCTATTTTTGGTTTGAATTTGTTTCCAATTATACAGAACAGTTTCCAGAAATAATACTTATGGAAAACTATGGTGCACAACTAACTGCATATAAATGAATATATTCGAGCACTGTCACATTCTCATCAGGTACAATGCAGTGTAACATAACTTACCAGTTCCCTAATAACTTTCTGATTTTATAAAGAAATATTGTGTGCATGACCTTGCAATAACAATCAAGGACAATATGCTTATAGGAGAGGAATGAAAGTATATGAATTAAGTGGTAGATTGGATGCCCATAAATCATTTACACAATTTAGTGCTTAGTCAAAATAGCTACATTTATTCTAAAGAAATAGCATTTATATTTCACTTTTAATAATGTTCAAAGATATTCTTCAAAGGTGTAGAAAAGTGAAACAGAGCAAAAAACTTTAAAGGATTTAATTAGAAATTCTCTACAACATGCATACATACTTGACATAATAAAATTGATTTCCTTGTGCTTTCAAAGTTGCCCACATCTTTTTTCTGAATACTTCGACTTTGTACTTTATAACCTGCCAGCTTAAAGGTTTTGAACCAAGTCTTAACATCTGTGCAAATTTCAGAAGCATATATTTAAATATAGCCTAGTTATTTCTGATAGCTTGGGAGGAGATATGGGGATATATGTATATGTATAGCTGATTCACTTTATCATAAAGCAGAAACTAACACACCATTGTAAAGCAATTATACTCCAATAAAGATGTTAAAAAATAAATAAATAAATAAAATAGGGCCCTAAATAGAAAATTGGACAAGCTCAGTACAGTCTATGAAAATTATTGTGCAGAAATTAAAGTGAAGTTCTTTTGGTGTGAATATTTTTTGTATTCTAAACCTGTTTGGCTCATGTTTGTAAATTTATTAGCAAAGAATTTTCAATTCAGCCAACTTAGCATTTTTCTTCAACCTTCCCTATAATTAACAGAAACAATTTTTATAAATATATGCTAAAAATTTCTCTGCAATTCAGAATTACTTCAACCAGTTTCTTAAGATCTCCTTCAATCACAGGTATCTGAAAATATAAAGAGCCTTCTAGATTTCCTTGTTGACTAGTAGTGTTCCAAACCAGAAGAAGAAAAGAGCCTACTGCATATCTAACCAAAAGGTGCCGGAATCTACTCAAATACAAATATCTACATTTTGATAAATTCCAGAGAATCAAAATATCCTAACAGATGTCTGGGAATGTGGATATAAAAGGTAACATTTACAGAATTTTAATTTTTATATTAATCTAATTAGTTAATTTTCTATTTCATTGTTGACATTTGCTGTTTTCTTTTTACTATTATGAATACTTCCAAGTTGTAAACATCTCTAATAGTCAAGAAAGATAGGGAAAGGGATTTTCTTTATCACCTCAGGGATAAAGACTATTAATATCTCTTTTATTTTCTTCCAGAATGTTGTATATGCACACTTGTGTATATGCACACTTGAGTATATGCATAAACACACACACACATTTTCAAATAACTAATAGCATGTTTTCTGTACCTTGTTTTTCTTACTTAATTATGTGTCTTAGAATATTTTCCAAATCATTAGAACACTCAGAAGTCATTGTACTTTATGACAGGTATGTTGAATTCCATTAATGGATATACAGTATTTTTCAGCCAGATATCTGAGCTGTTTGTATTTTTACAGTAATCAATTATGTAATAAATACTCCGCTACACGTATACTTGAGCATAACTATGTCTCCAGGATAAAAACGAAGTCATGATTGAGTAAGAGAGAACCTCTGTTTAGTATTTTTGAGGTGCTGCAAAATGTCCCTCTAACATTTACCAAGTTATACCCCAAGCCATGGAGTTTGTGCATGTCTATTATCTGTAAAGCCCTAATCTTTTGCTTTTTTTTCAACTTTTTATTTTATATTGGAGTATAGTTGATTAACAATGTTGTGTTAGTTTCAGGTGTTCAGCAAAGTGATTCAGTTATACATATACATGTATCCATTCTTCTTCAAATTCTTTTCCCATTTAGATTGTTACATAATACTGAGCAAAGTTTCCTGTGTGTGAAGCACTAATCTTCAGCCCCCCACCCTTTATCTCTTGGTTCTCCTTTCTCCAATTCCTCCCCTCAGTTCACATGTCCCCCAGTCTCCTTAGTATTCTTTGACAAACTGGACACTCTTCCAACTCAAGGCCTTTGCCTTTGCTATTCAATCTGTAGTTCCTGAAATTCAGTCACATTTACTTCAACTGCTCTTGTAGGTACTAAATTCCTCAGTTCTGTAACTGGCATGAAGGCCAAAGCTAATATTTATAATTTCCATTTTACTTTGTTCTCAACCAGAACTTGAACTGGAGGGGTCCCTACTAGAGGGGTGACCCAAATCTAGTTTTTGGAGAGACAGAGCTCTCTGTGGACCTGCATTCTTGCTGTTGTCGCTACAAAGATCTATTAATTTTACTGTTGGGCATGGAAGTACAAAGAAGCGCCTCCGGTAACTCCTGACCTCACTATCTAGGAGTAACTCAATTTCCCCTTGGTAATGAGGATCATTCATTTCACCTAGTAGGGCAACATCCCTCCTTCCTAATTTGTTTTGTCATGTGATGTTTGTGGTCCTCCCAATGGCGAGGGGTGTAACCGAGCAGGACCCTACGGGGTCTTCCCAGAATGGACCCCCACCCGTGTCCTCCATCTGTCTTTTGTCAGTAGAAAAACTTTAGTCAAAGAATACATTTAATCAGAGAAGTGAGAAAACGCAAAAAGTAAGAAAAACAGTCAAGCAAGACAAAAAAATAATAATAATTATGTTTTAGCCATTCAACAAAGTCAAGGACCTTTAGTTCTTCCTCCAGGACTATAGATAATATTCTGAGCCATGTCCTTTGAGCTGTTTTGCAGACACTGAAGCCCCTACCAGGTGCGAGAAGTTAACTGCATGCTGCTCACAAGCACGGAGACCTCAGACCAGCTGGAAGCAGGTTGATGACACCGACTCCCGCTTACCTCCCCACCAGCCAATCAGAAGAGTGTCCACCGGCTGACCACGCCCTGCTCCTTGAACACTGTAAGACCCCTCCCTACCCGCTCCAGGGTGGGACACACGGTTGGAGGGCATAAGCCCGCTGTGGCCCCCTGTGCCTAGCAAAGCAATCAAACTCTTCTTCTCTACTTCACCTCAAACTCTGTCTCCGAGTGAAGAGAGGCTGAATTTCGGCAACAGGAGGCAGTCCCGACTTACAATTCAATGAAACTGATTTTCCTCGGCAGAAGTGCTCTTCCCCAGGGACCTAAGACCTCCAAACCAGCAGAACGCAAAGCTGTGGGAGCCAAACTTCTGAAGTTGGATTACTAACTTAATAGCGGGAGAAGTCATTCCATTTTCATGACTTTTTCTAATACTTGTGTATCCTGGCATAGAAGAGATACTAACTGCTACTTCAAGCGTATACTGAACCCTGTAAGACTGAACCCCATGTCCTCAGGGTCTTTTCTGCAGCCAGTATCATAATAGTGCCCTTAGTAGGCCATTCCACTGGTCTATTAGTTTAGCTGCTTTTCGGTGATAGCATAGTGGTAAGCAAATCCCTTAAATGTGGAATCTGTTGCTGCACTTTTTCTGCTGTGAAATGAGGAAAGCATTAGTAGGCAGAATAATATAAGCAAATAACATATTGCATACGTCCACAAGTATTTCACAAAACTGGCAGCCTTACAAGTTATTTGGTAAATGGGTCTAAATACACATTTAATATGTTACGTGTTGCCTCTGAAATCAAAAGTGGCTCACCAAGCCCTTATTCTTTGGTCCTGGTAAGTGGTGCAAGGTGCAGAGACCCAGCGTTCACTCAAGGGTGGACAGCTCTACAACAGACAAACCACTGGACTGCCAGAATCATTCCTGGGACTTGAGGCCCCTGAAAATCACTGGGTTTACCTCCCGGTCTATGGCAGGGATGTCATACCTTGACACCTAAAGCACTTGCCACTTTCTAATCAGCACATGACAACGATAAAATGATCCAGTGTAATGTTATGGGAAATCTGAAGATAAACAAGGTCTGTCCAGATTATGGCATGGCAGGGAGTAGGAGAAATGATGTACATCCAAGGAAAGACTGAAGGTAAAAGTAAACGCCCTGGCTTATGGTTTTCCTGTGAAAGTTTATGAAGAAAAAGCACTTTCCAGGTAAATACCTAAATATCAGGTGCCAGCAACCTACATCTGGAGGAGCAGCTGAAGATGGAAGCTCTCTGATTAAGTTCAAAATATCCTATAGTTCTGAAAATCCTGTATGATTTCCGCACAGGCAAACAGAGAAGCTAAGTAGTGAGGTGCTAAAGTATTACCACCACTGTAGCTTTCAAGCCTTTGAAGATGGCACAAATGTGTACATTTCTCCCAGAGATGGAGTCCTGCTTTTACAATGCTAACCTGGTAAGGAAGAGACATTCTAGACCTTCAGTGTATACCTTCATACTAAATGTCCTTATCCCTGGGTCAGAGAACCAATGCAGCCATTCTACCTGCTCCTAGGTATGTCTATTCCAATTATACGTTCAGCCCTGAGGACGGAACTAGAGGAGAAGCCCATTCCAATTGATCCATGGTGATGCAAACTGTGGCCAAGCTTTACCATTTAAACACTGTACACTCCCAGGTTAATTCGTGGACTGCAATTTTACTTTGGGTCTTCAAGAATCTGTGCCACTTCAAAGGCAGTGTTCCGTAATACCGAATAAATCAGGGCCTCTCCTTTACCTCAGAACACAAGCACTCTAGGAAATGACCTCAGATCATTGCAACTTTTGCTTATGGGATGAAAAGGAACTCAGTTTCTCCTTCAGTGAAGGCCGGTCGCTGAACTGATGTAAGGTCTTCTGGAAGCATGATAAGCAACTGAGAATACCTACTTGGGCATCTCAAATTGGGTTTCTGTTCACTTGTCTTGGAGTTGTTTTATATATCTGGTGACATTTTAGTTGACAAATAACCTACTTTGTTCCTACCAACATAGACATCAGTTAGCTGTAAGTGTGATCTCAGGGCATCAAAGCACCCTAATCACCAGTTTCTCTCTGCTGCCCCTGGCACCAACCATCACTTCACGGTAGGAAGTTAAGAGATGATGTTGGCCTTTGCTATCCTGGGATCCTCTTGTCTCTCTTGAAGTCAGAGAGCTTTTACGATTGACAGTATCTCCCACTGTCGTACCCCTGGTCAGAGCAGAGCCAGTGGGGGTACCTCAGAGCATGTCAGGGAGGCTGGTACCACCCCACTAATGATTCCCAAAGCCTTATGAAGGGAATGTTCTCCAGGCCCTCCTGTGATATGTACTGTGTGAAGTATTTGTGTGGGTCACACATAATAAACCCACTCTGACATTCCTATCCCCTTACGCCTTTGGATTCCATCCTCTACATTACACCAGGAAAAGTTCTGCCATAACGATTTTTTAACCATAGGCCACTGTGGAGTGCAAATTTCAGTCAACCAAACAAGTCATGTGGTAGGGCCATTTGCAGCTGAATGAGCAAACATATTAAATCCAGAATGCCTGGTAACACATCATAATCCATCAATTCAGCCAAATCTGGTGTTCTATTCAATTCTACCCGCTATTCATTCCCACACATACTCTTCAGGGCTCTGTTAATATAAATTAGCAGAATATTTGAATTATTTTGATATATTAACCATTTTTTCTTGTATCAGGCTTTTACTTACTCTGCAAGAAAATACTAGGATATAACCCTAGTTTTAAGTCTAATGGAAACAAAGAGTATTCAGGGTATATTTTGAGGAGAATGGGGATTTCCTTGAAAGGAAATACCCCAGGTGTGATTATGACTATGTTTTGCGCAAAGGAGGTATGAAGACGCACAAACAAGAAAAGGAAAGCTGCTTCCAACCAAATGTCCTAATTCAAAGATTTAGGGTCAAATTTCTTACTAAAAAAATGCACTAAACTTCATATGGGACTTGATGAGACATTGGATTAAAACTACGTTTTCAGTCTGCAAAGTGTGAAATTACATTTAAAAAAGTGTTCAGTGGGATTAGTCCCGGTGGCTACAAGAAATAAAGAAGCCTTTCGTGAATACCACAGATACACCCTAAGTCTCTGACTGCAATTTAAGATGAGAGTTTGAAGAGCTCATGCTTGACACGTTCCTTCAGGAAGAGTTTCAGTGCCCTGAAAAGAGCACATCCCGCACGACTGTCTTTGTAGTCACTGAACTGAACAGCAGCTGCCTGGTTCCCCCCAGGGGGTTGTCTCAGTGAAGACTTCATCCCAGTGTTGGCAAGGGGTGAAAATCAGATTAATCAGAATCCTCCGTGTGTCACGGACCACTCGCATCCTGTTTCAAATTTGCAAGGGGATCAACACTGAGTTCAAAGCACAAGGGCAAACCCAAAGAATCTCAGGACGCTATATTTCAGAGTCTGTTTCCTGGGATGGCACCTGGCACCAATTCCTGCTACTGTCAAGATCCTGTCCCAAAACAAGGCCACACTGGTTGTCTGAACAGAAAAAAAAAAAAAAAAAAAAAAAAAAAAATATATATATATATATATATATATAAAAGAAACTGCTAACCAGGTATAAAATTGTTAACCAGACAACTTGAACAAAAAAACAAAACAGGGCTTCCCTGGTGGCGCAGTGATTGAGAGTTCACCTGCCGATGCAGGGGACACGGGTTCGTGCCCCGGTCCGGGAAGATCCCACATCCCACGGAGCGGCTGGGCCCATGAGCCATGGCCGCTGAGCCTGCGCGTCCGGAGCCTGCGGTCCGTAGTGAGTGAGAGAGACCACAACAGTGAGAGGCCTGCGTACTGCGAAAAAACAAAACAAAACCAAAAATAACACTAAGTTATCAATTAAAAAAAAAAAAAATTCCAGGAAGGCAGATACAACCCCTAGGGTTCCTGGAACAAAGGGAAGAGGACACACATCCAAGTGTAGGTGTTTGGCAAAGGGGCCCTCGGAGCTGATCCCAGACCTGACGAGGTGCATCTCTGATCTGGAGCAAGGCGGTGCCTTGGAGAAGGTTCCATGGTTTAGGATGTGATGGGGGGGGAAATGCATGGGGATGGCCTGGTGCTGCAAGATAAAGAAGAGTGTGAACCTAACAGGAAAGAGGGACGCAGGGAGCATATGGGCAGCGCCCAGGAAACAAAACAGGGAAGAGTAAGTTCCTTCTTTCCACAGCCTCGGAGCCCCCCTCCAGCGCACCCTCCCGCAGAGCCCAACAGCCAGATGACGGAGAAGAAAGGTCAACAGGGTCTCAGCACCAAGCAAAACACAGCAAGGCTGATTTGAAAGGAGAGACAATGTCTTTCCTGCCACAACAGGCAGGTAAACTTTTCAGGTATCTCCCACAAGTCCTCCAAATAATCAAAACTTCATGGAAACCTCATTTTTTGAACGTGTGGTCTTCAATTTACTTTCCAAACTATTATTTTAAAACCGAGCTATTTGTAATGAGGTGGATAGACCTAGAGTCTGTCATACAGAGTGCAGTAAGTCAGAAAGAGAAAGAGAAATACCATATGCTAACACATATATATGGAATTTAAGGGGAAAAAAATGTCATGAAGAACCTAGGGGTAAGACAGGAATAAAGACACAGACCTACTGGAGAATGGAGTTGAGGATATGGGGAGGGGGAAGGGTGAGCTGTGACAGGGCGCGAGAGAGGCATGGACATATATACACTAACAAACGTAAGGTAGATAGCTAGTGGGAAGCAGCGCATGGCACAGGGATATCGGCTGGGTGCTTTGTGACCGCCTGGAGGGGTGGGATAGGGAAGATGGGAGGGAGGGAGACGCAAGAGGGAAGAGATATGGGAACATATGTATATGTATAACTGATTCACTTTGTTATAAAGCAGAAACTAACACACCATTGCAAAGCAATTATACCCCAATAAAGATGTTAAAAAAAAAAAAACACACTCTAATACTGCTGAGGAGTATCTTCTGTGGGCATAGATAGTTGGGATTTGTTTCATCTTAGGTAAAGACTGGTGTCAGCAATTTTAGTGAATATCAGAAATGTGTCAAATTAGCACAACATTGTAAATCAAAAACAAAAAAAACCCCGAGCTTCCTAAACTGGTCTTAGTCTGTCCATTTGCACATCTTCCACCCTCACAAGACTCTTAAGAGGGAGGTTCACTAGTAAAACAAGAAAAGGGAATTTATCTACAGGGAGATAAATAAAGCTTTCATTAATACATCGGGATATATCAAGTTCCGGCCAGGAGCTTAATCACTTTAGTTCACTGAAGAGGGAAATTTAATAACATATGAATTGTTAAGTAATTAAAGAGGTGAGTAACTACTAGAAGTAGTAAAAGATAATTCTAATAGGACCAGAAGAAGCAAGTGCAATAAAGAAAATAATAGTCTAGGCTGAGCAACATGGACAGAAGAGGCAATTCTAGGAGCGCACAGGAACACACCCCTCCAGGAACTCGCCAGTGGGCTCGGGCAAGCGGGAGTTAGTCGATGTAAGATGCTGGGGAGCAGAGCCCTCCTCCCCAGGAGGGGACAGCTCCCGGGGACTGTGGAAGCAGTTGCCAGGAGACAGGAGTGGGGCGAGACACTTGCAGGACCCTCCCTGGCTACGCACTGAAGATTTACAGGGTGTGGCTGTGGTATGAGAAACAAAGCAAGGAAGGGTGGCTTTAGAGCTGAAAGGCAATGAATTCATCACTGTCATATCTGTTTATGTTTAATCTCAAATAAAAAGAAAAGCAATGGAAAATAGGTCCAGACACCTTGACCGACACATCACTGCAGTGGGTCAAAAACATCTTCATTTGTAATTAATTGTGTTTGCTACTTCATGAAGGAGTCTGAGCTAAAGCACAATACTGTATTTGTTTTACAAGAATTCTCAAAGTACTTTCCCCAGCCTAGCCACATCAGCATCAACAGGGAACTTTTGGAAAAGCAAATTCTTAGATCCTACCTCTGACATCCTTCAGTAACTGCCCAGCAACCTGTGTTTAAGCAACTGTTACTGGTGATTCTGATGTATCCTAAAGTTTGAGAACCTTTAATCTATACATTGAAAACTGATCTTCATGAACCTCTGACTGTCTTTTCATTCTCTGGAATGTCTTATAAGCTTGCACAGATATGATTCAAAAGCAAGGTGGGGATTTAATAAAATTATAATTTTATTTGCATTTGCAATTGAGGAGCTATTTACCGCATAAAATATCACATTACTTCTCTTCTACATGTACCAGACCAGGAGAGAGAGAGAAAAAGAGACAGACAGCAAACAAGAAAAAAGAACAGTGTTTACTTACAGTGGTTACTTAAGTAAGAGATGATAAACGTCCCTTTTTTTGAAAAATATTAGAAATGAGTTTTAAAGTTAATGAAATGTTCAGATCAGAAATTATTAAGAACATATTTGAAAAAGAGATAGCTGTCTTACTATTACCTGATGCAAAAAGATTGACTTTCTGCAACTATCATTAATGACAAGATAAATTAATACACAAAAGGTCAATCAGATAAATACTTCCATTATCTTTCTAATATCAAAGCCCTACAACATTTCCATACTACTCTTTTATATCAATATATTTCTTTTAGCAGCACCTTTTGGTGATGGTCAAGACAATATGAAAGGTTGAGTTGTGATTTGGGTTTCCATTCATTTTTGTGTGCTAGAAATACAAACAACATACCTTTCTTTTGGAAAATCTAAGTTTACTGAATGCAAATTTAATGTTTTAAAATAAATCGAATGATGTGCTATTATTTGCACGCCAGTGACAATATTAACTTTGGCATTTCAGTTAGTATATTATTCAGTTACATCTTTTATTTAGGACCGACCTTTTTTTCCTACGGCATTAAATGGCTATCCTTTTTCATAGACTTTCAATTAAAGCATACGAAGCTAAATTTTAGTATGATTTCTGAATGGCATGTAATCAGTGTAACTTGTAATTGTCTTGACTTAGTATGTAAGGGTCACATCAAATACGTTATAACCTCCAGATACTTAAAAGTTAACAGCCTCATAAATATGTCGCAGTGACAAAGCACCTATAAAGTTGATATAAATTTAATATGAATGGTCACCATTCTCAAATTTTGTTCTAGTATGGGTAAAAATTTTATTATTATCATAATTTTAGATAACCTTAGTGCAGTAGCTAGTTTATATTATAATATATATTATGATATATTATAAAGAAATGTGTCTAAACAGAAGTACACAATAGAGGCAATTTTAAAATGTTCTTTAAACAGAATGGAGGTTCCTTAAAAAACTAAAAATAGAACTACCATATGATCCAGCAATCCCACTACTGGGCATATACCCTGAGAAAACCATAATTCAAAAACAGTCATGTACCACAATGTTCATTGCAGCTCTATTTACAATAGCCAGGACATGGAAGCAGCCTAAGTGTCCATCGACAGATGAATGGATAAAGAAGATGTGGCATATATATACATAGAATATTACCCAGCCATAAAAAGAAACAAAATTGAGTTATTTGTAGTAAGGTGGACGGACCTAGAGTCTGTCATACAGAGTGAAGTAAGTCAGAAAGAGAAAAACAAATACCGTATGCTAACACATACATATGGAATCTAAGAAAAAAAAAAGGTTCTGAAAAACCTAGGGGCAGGACAGGAATAAAGACACAGACGTAGAGAATGGACTTGAGGACACGGGGAGGGGGAAGGGTAAACTGGGACGAAGTGAGAGAGTGGCATGGACATATATACACTACCAAATGTAAAATAGGTAGCTAGTGGGAAGCAGCCGCATAGCACAGGGAGATCAGCTTGGTACTTTGTGACCACCTAGAGGGGTGGGATAGGGAGGGTGGGAGGGAGATGCAAGAGGGAGGAGATATGGGGATATATGTATACGTATAGATGATTCACTTTGTTACAAAGCAGAAACTAACACACCATTGTAAAGCAATTATACTCCAATAAAGATGTTAAATAAATAAAATGTTCTTTGAAAAATAATCAAATATTTTGATATCTATGGACATGTACTACCTCAAATAGAGCTAAACATTTTCTGGGGGGAAATTTTATCCTAGAATCCTGTTACCTTTAAAGATAATCAAATCTTTGGGAAGAAATACCTGAAGGGTTTTGTTATTGAGTCTTAAAAGATGTTTACAGAATTGTAAACAATAGAGAGTACTACATTTTTGTTCACATCTGTAAAGTTTTGTTTAAAGTCACAATTAACGTTAGGTGGCTACAGTTAGCTGGAAACCACAGGACTTCAATTCTCTTTTTTTAAATTTCTAACCGTTAAAATGAAACAGAATTGGTAGGAGGGAGAGTTTGCCAGTAGTTTCAAATATTTGATTTACCTGAGGTTCTCAATTAAGGATCAACTTTATGGAACTGAGTCAATTAATAAATTTAAATTAAAAATATAGAAATTTATAAAGATTACATTTAATCTGCTTTTAATCTAGACTGGGGCATTTACAATGAAAATGACTTTGCTGATATCCAACTGAAATATGTTTTAGCATATTGTGAAAGGATTTACTATTACATAATTAACATTAATGCCCCAAAGCGTAGTTCTATCTTTGATGAATAGAAGCCATTTCTTTTCACTCAGATGCTCATAAATTGAAGACCAAGAGTTGTGCCATGACACCTAAAATTAAACTTCTGTTTATTTTAAAATATATGTATTTTTAAGTTCTAGTTAATACCATCACAGACTCTTGGGGGTAAGGGAGTTATCAGAGCATGTCAGTAACCGGTTTACCACCTCTTATGAAGGATAACTTTACAACATCAATGGGGCAGAAGTTAAGGAAGCCGTAGGGAAGGTAAAGCTGGGGGCTGGGACAGTGCTGAAAGCCTTAGGGAGAGTGAAATATGTCCTTAGCCAAACACCAGTTCATCAACACAGGGGGATTTTTAAACAAAACTTTCCTACTTCAAAGTGGTTAATAACTGCCTTAAAGAACTATTCCAGCAGCTCCAATGAGGCTAAATATTTCCTTTACTTTCCAAGTACAAATATTCGCTGACTGGGTTGGACTTGATGTGCAGGAGGATAAAAGGAAGGAGAAATTCCCTGCATCTCGAGTGTTCCCCACAGGTAAAGCAATTCATCGGGCAGAACTCACCTCATGAAAAGGTACTCACTTCCTGCATGGGATGACTCTGTTTGAGAGAAATATTTCCTTACTTTGAGATAAAATTAAGCTTTCTGAATACTAATTCTGACTACTTTGTTGAATGTAAGTCATTTTATTTCCCTTTCCTCATAGAACTGTGTTTCCATGTAATTTTATGTGCCACCTCTCTGTACCTTACTGTATTAATTAACAACTGGAAAACACTTAATAAGCAAAGACAAAAATTAATTACCATAGACTAAGAACTGGTTTTTTTTTTTTAATATGGTCCAGATATTAGCCACAATGTAGTTTTTTAAGCTTCTGGTAAAAATACTTTTGAAGCTACAATAGAATTATTAAGGCAAAAGATCAAATGAACCAATAAAAAACTCATTTAAAAAAAACCCCACAGTACTCAGGCAAGAAAGGAGAGGAAGAGAATGATAATACGAGCAGGATAGCTGTCAAAAACAAAATAAGACTGTATATTTAAACCCAAGCCTATCAAAACTCATACAAAATATAAATGGAATAAATGCTCCAGATGAAAAAGGAATGTTGGACTAGACAAAAAAGCAAAAACAACAATATGCTGCTTACAAGAAGCAGAGCTAAACACACAAATTTAAAAACTCTGCAATGAAAGAATGCAGAAAAATAAGTCCTACGAACACTACCAAAGAGGAAGCTGGTATCGCTATATTAATATTAGACAAATAGAGCTTCTGGGTTACTTCATGATGATATATTGTTCAATTCACTATATAACTTCATTATATAAACAGCAAACATTGATAGATTAAATTGTGAAAAGACAAGTCCACAATGATGTGAAACCTTTCTTCATTTCCCATAACTGATAGATCAGATACTAAAATCAAATCACTAACGCTATAGAGAAGTTGGTAACAAATTACAAACTTTGCCTAACCTAAGAGACATATATAAACAGTACCCGCAAGAAGTCCAAAAATGCATTCTTTTCTCATATATGGAACGATTATCAAAACTGAAAAGACCCAGGGCTATAAAGCTCATCTCACCAAATCTTAAGAATTAAAATTATACAGAATACGTTATCTGCACTGAAGTTAAAAGTCAACATAAAGGCACCTACTAAACACGTATGTTAATTTTTTTAAAGCATGTACTACAAATTAACATGAATGAAACTTGTAATGGAAATTGAAAAGTACTGTAACTGACTATAAACAAATATATGAACACAGACTCTATGTATACATCACACCACAGTCACTTTCCTCCAGTAGGGAATGTTCTCGGCTAAGTGCAGGGAGAGACGGGGAGGCTGGTCCCCCCACTGTCCTACCTGTTAATGAGAGACCACGGAGAACTGTCTCCCAACAATACCCGCTTCTCGTTTCTCTACCATCTTAGTTTTTGGCAAATTTCCCCACAAGCACCTGAGGCTACTGATCACGGTATTTAGTGTGCCCATAGGGGTTGGGACCAACTCTGTTCCCTTTGTTTCATACAACATTTAATTCAGGCAACAGCCAACAGGGCTTCAAGCTGCAGGATGAGAACACATTGCAGTCCTGGCCTTAGCTGTGTTCTTAAGTCCCAGGAGACAATGCAGAGACACCCAGGTGGATGCGGTGCACACAGTGGGTCTAGGTCACAGCTGAGAAAGCCCAGACACAGGGACCCTCAGTCTTCAGTGGGCTGGAGGCACACCTACACAAGCTCTGCTTCTTAATGGAAGAAGTCATTAGTTTTATCATCCTGGACAGCAAAAGTCTCCCCGATGCCCAAGCAGAAGGCACTGGCTCCATCTTGCAAGTCTGCTCACCAACCAGACATCCTTAAGAAGGTATTTCAGAACAAAAGCAATCAATGCCTGTACCAAGAAGATGTGCAGACATGTGAGACCCTATGGAGACGTATCTCCCAGCATTAGCAAGGCGGCTAGGTCTAGAGTCATACACGAAAATCAGCTCTGCATCTTCCACACCAGATACCAACTGCTCAAATGTATTTCCATAAAAATAATGACCAGTGTGTACCTACAAACAAATATACGCAGAAAAAAAGATATTTTAAAGTCATTACTGGAGAGATACCCTGTATTTCTGGATAGAAAGATTAAATATAAACATTTTTTAAACTTTATCTACAGATTTAATGAAACTCAGTGATAGGTTTCAATGAAACCTAAAAATATGATTTCAAAAATTTTACAGATTAGAAAAGGTCCAGTAATAATCAAGATACTTCTATTAAACAGAGAAAATAAGAGGAAATAGTCCTAATAGATATTAAACTTTACTATAAACATATAATAATTAAGACAGTTTGGATTTCACAGGGATATACAAATACATCAGTGGTACAGAATATCAATCCTACAAATCAGCACACACAATAAAACATGAATATAAGATAGAAGTATCTTTACAAATAATAATAATAAACAAAAACTATGCCAGATGGATTAGATACATAAAATTAACCCTCATACTGGATGTGATGAAAATTCAGCCCTCACACAAACAGGCCTGCACAGTGTAAACATAAAATTCATTAGGGAAACACTCATACACAGAGATGCAGCACAGAGCTCTCATTGCCCCAGCTTGTATTATCCACAGAGACATACGGTTAGGTGAGGAGCCTCTGATTGGGGTCCATGGAAAGAGGTCATTTCCTCACAAATGGGTAGGGCCCCCCAAAAGAAGCTAGGCCCACATAACACTGCACGGTTTTAGGGGCAAGGGAGGAGCTGGTCTAGGTGCCTCTGTGGTTGTAGGAGCTTTCTTTTGACAAAGGCTGTGTAAGAAATTAGAAGGCTGAAGAATGCAGTCTGCAGAAGGGAATAATAGAACTAAATTCAAGTTGTCACTGATAAATATTGTGTGTAACAAGTATCACCCCAACCCTGAGCAGCCTAAAATCAAAACATTTATCACTCCGCAGTTTCTGTAGGTCAGGAACCAGGGTGTGCATTAGTTAAGGTCTCTGCTTCAGGGCAGTCACCTCGAGGTTCAGCTGGGGAAAGGCCAGCTTCCGGGCTCAGATTCATCTGGCCGCTGGCAGGACTCGGGTGCTCACGGGTTTCTAGAACTCAGTCCTCGCTAGGTCATGGCCAGAGACTTCCCTAAGGGTCTTGGTACCTGGGGATGTCCACAGTATGGCTCCCGACATGGCATCTTCCTCTCTAGGGTGAGGAAGGACGAGTCGGACCGTGAAGTAGTCAAGGGGAAAGGGAGTGGGGAGTGATGGTTTTGCCCAGATCCTGTTTCTCAGTGGTGAAGGTTCATCCACAGGGGACTAACTTGCTCCTTAGTCCAGGAGAATCAATTGGCCCATCAGGAACCTCTCAGGCACCAAGTTGAGTGTTCCACCCAAATCTGAAGGTTGGGGGCAACCCACGCAAAAGGCATGCCAAACAAGGAGAGGGAAAGAGCAGAGGAAATTCTGAAGAAGCACATAAACTCTGGGCCCTAACATAAATGCTTACATGTAGTATCTTACAGAATGTTGTATAATCCCCTCCCTTATGTTTTCAGAGGTTAGTACTAAGTGGAGAAGAAATTACATACTTCTGTCCACAACTCAGAAGACAAAAAGAGAAGTATATGTTGATTTCATTTGGTTTACCTTGGCACTCCAGGCTCTGACAAAGATAGAAGTTCATTGCCCACAAAATCTACAAAGGAATATGGGATTGGTCCTAAAAACAGATCATAATGGCCTCTTAAACTGCATCACGTTGATGTAAATAAACATTATATACAACAGCTGCTTTATAAAATTAAATAAGTCAACTGCTCCAATGAGCAGAATAAGAAGAGCCCAGAAACAACAACAAAAGTCAGCACTGAGGACACGACGCTTCAGCCACACATTCCGTTTTTAAAATGTAAGCATCACTAATGGCATCAAACAATGTGTTAATATTCCCATCCTGTGTGACTGTGACCTAAACTCACACCACTTCAAGTGAAGTGCAAAATACAAAAAGGAAAGTAAGAAATGGACACTGAAAAATCAGATCAAACGTGAAGGCCCTTGATTCTACTGGGGTAACGTAACCCTCTCTTGCTGCTGAACAAGAGAAACATTAAGGCTTCATCTCTCAAGTGCATGCGGGCATCACTGTGACCAGATGTGAGAGTCCATGGCTGTTGGAAGAAAGAGGTAAAATGGTGAAAGCCAGGAGGGTGCTGAATTCTCTCTCGTTTCCCATTTGAACGTCTCCATTCTCCTCAACACACTGGTCGTCTCATCGTCACTCAGAAGAGTTTCTCAATGAACAACAGAGATTTGATGCTAAAGTAAATTAAAGCTTAGACTGGATGTGGATTTTGCAAAATTCCAACACATAGATTCACATTCCAAATAACTGTGTTTCTTCAGGTCGTGCATACAACTGTTGTATAGTTAATATTTGTTGTGGCATAATTTCAAAGAGGTATACAGATGGAGTCATTTAAACCTCAGTCAGAAGCATGTAAAGATTAGGAAAATTATCAAGATACCAGAGGGAACAAGAATTATAAAGCATATTTTAAATCAGGAGATTTTTCTTGCACCATAAGTGCAATTCCAATAAGCACCGTATGGTTTAACCGATAGGATCAGATGAATGAGAAGATTCATATCATTAGTCTTTCTAATGTTTAGGGTTATAACTAAAAGAAACTACCTTCTGTTATTAAAAGGAAGGATTGCACTTGGATAATTATGGGCTCTTGATATCATAAAGATTATTTCTATTTCTTCATTTCTCTATTTTCTATTTTTCTTTGCTCAAGTTAATCAGTGGAATTGTTTTTTCAAGTGAAAATATGTTTTTATTGAGATATAACTGACATATAACATTGTCCGGGTTTAAGGTGTACAATGTGTTGATGTGATACATTTGTATATTGCAAGGATTACCCCTGTAGCATTAGCTAACACCAATATCATGTCACGTGATTATCATTAAACTGTTTACGGTGGGAAATTTTACAATCTAGTGTCTTAGTAACTTTGAAGTTTATAATACAGTATAATTGACTATAATCATTATGTTGTACATTAGACTGCCAAAACGTATTCATCTTCTAGTTGAGAGTCTGCTCTCTTTAGCAACATCTCCCCAGTTCTCCCACCCCCCAGCCCCTGGTAACCACCATTCTACTCTGTTACTGAGTTTGGCTTTTTTAGATTCCACGTATAAGTGATATCATACAGTATTTGTCTTTCTCATTTTGACTTGTCTCATTTAGCGTAATGCTCTCAAATTCCATCCATGTTGTTGCACATGACAGGATTTCCTTCCTTCTCATGACTGAATAATAGTCCATTGTTTGTGTATGTTTGTGTGTGTGTGTGTGTGTGTGTGTGTATCACATCTTCTTTATCCATTCATCCGTTGATGCACACTTAGGTTGTTTCCATAGCTTGATTAGTATGAAAAACGCTTCAATGAGCATGGGAGTGCAGACATCTTTTCAATATCCTGTCTTTATTTCCTTTGACTATATTTCCAGAAGTGAGACTACTGGATCATATGGTAATTCTATTTTAATTTTTTAAGGAAATTCCATACTGCTTTCTGTAGTTGCTGAACCTATTTACATTCCCACCAATGGTGCACAAGGGTGCCATTTTCTCCACACCCTCACCAACACTTGCTCTCTCCTAGCAGAAAACATAGGGAACAAGCTCCTTGGCATAAGCCTTGACAATAACTTTTGGATATAACACCAAAAGCACAAGCAACCAAAGCAAAAATAAACAAATGAGCCTACAACAAAGTAAAAAAACCTCCCCAGAGCAAAAGAAATAATCAATAGTCAACCTACAGAATGGGAGAAAATATTTGTAGACCACAAATCAGATAAGGATTTAATATCCAAAATATATAAAGAGCTCATACAACTCAATAACAAAACCCAAACAATCAAACTGAAAAATGGGAAGAGGACCTGAATAGGCATTTTTCCAAAGAAGACATCCAAATGGCCAAAAGGTACATGAAAAGATGCTCAACATCACTAATCATCAGGGAATTGCAAATCAAAACCACAATGAGATGTCACCTCACATTTGTTTGAATGGCTGTCAGCAAGGAAAATATTATTTTTAATGTGAACATATTTTTTAAAGGAATTGCTTAATCCAATATAGGAATTTTAAAATCTATTTTGGAAACTTTTCTGACCGTTATTAATACCTACAGGTTTCCTAGCTAAAATACCCCTTTCGATTTAATATTAAGAGAATTTGTAGGAGAGTGTCTACCACTGAATTTTCACCTATGTATGAAAATACAGATTTCATCAGAGTGGAGTTTGTCTAAACAATAATAGAACCATTTTACAAATTTGCATTAAATATGTTAACACAAAAAACTGCCATTTTTGTTAAGTGCATAAATCTTTGTGACTATAAAATAAGGAACTGCATTTATAGTCTAAAATTCTGAATAGACTCCGAAATTCTATTTATAAAACTTCCAAAAGTATCAAATGGCCCCTAACCAAAACCAAAATGTTATAAGATAATGGGATTTTCAAATATAATGTGCATAAGATGTCAGGTGTTCTAAGAACCATGAGTACATTAAAGGGCTAAAGTTGAACAATCCACATTTTAAGAATTAATACTCTCAGCTCAAATGAACTAATTCAATAAAATGGAAGAAAAGGGAACAAAACAAATCCCCTTGATTCTACCTCAATTCACTTTATGATATTGCTGTTATTTACTAATATTATTAGTAAAAATGATCGATGGCAGGCTTTTATTTACACTTTCTATGTGGGCTCAGTTCTGTTAAGTACTTTAGAAGTTTATCTCAATTCATCTCTGTAACGTCTCTACGAGGCAGGTCATCTTATTTTCTCCACTTTATAAATAAGAAGTCGGAGGCTTATTTTTTTCAACCTTATACAGCCAGCACTTTATAAATAAGAAGTCGGAGGCTTATTTTTTTCAACCTTATACAGCCAGCACGTGGTGAAGGCTGGATTTAAATCAATGCAACCAGATACTAGAGCCCCTCATTTAATCCCTACCCTACAATGACCCCAGGCTGCGCGTGCTGTGCGTTATGTGTGTGTAAAACACAGAGAGGCACTGCTCTTTTCCCTTTTTTTTGCAGAGTTGCTAATGAAGCAATTAAGCAGACCTTGGTAAAGCATACTAATTATAAAGCTGCAAACCTCACTTCTAGGTCCCTATCTGCTTCTGGATAAAGACAAATATTCTCAACACCTTTTTTCTCTTATTTGAACATAAAGTGTGTCATCAATGTTCCGAGAAGTAAAAAATATATACTCGAATTTGGATAATCTGAGGAGAATTTAACAAAAGGAGTCTTTACAAACTCTTGGCAGGGTGTAGGGAACCACAGGGAACAGGGCAGTATCCTAAGGTCATATAAGAGGGGAGCAGTCACCTCCCCCATTCCTGAAGAGGGGAGTGCAGGGGACATTCATCTGAGCTTGGGTGGGGTTGCCTGATATAATCTGTGTCTTCATGTCAAGGGCTAAAATCACCCGGGACACCCTGCAGGGGAATCAATACCACAACCTCACTCTCACCCTTTCCTCTGATCTTCCAGGCAGTCATTGCCTTTGGATAAGGGATCCAGTTCCTGGGGTCCACAATGGCCCAACTTTGGTGGCACACAGCAGTGGGTAGCTGGGGGAGTAGGGATGGGAGGTAAGTCAGGTGGGGCAAAAAGAAGCTATCCAGCGTAGAGGGCTTGTAATAGCTGAGACGAAGGGCACTTTCTCTTCCACAACTTAAAATAGAAAATTTAAAGCTATTTCAGTACCATAACAAACATATACAATATATAGGTACGTCCAGAATTACCTTATAATCGCAAACAAGTAGACTTGAATTTCTCATTAAGAGAGTATGAGCCCACATTCATAGGTTTTATCTTTCATTTTAAGTATTACTGTGAACAAGATAACAGTAATTAAAATCTATTTAAGTGGAACCTTAAAGCTATTACAGCACCACGGTAAGAGTTTTGAAGAGGAAAAAGCCAACATTTTTTATTAAAGAAGAATAAATCCAGGCTCCCTTTATAATTCTAATCAAGTAGAATTAAATTTACTATTAACACAGTAAGAGCCTGTGCTTTTTAAAATTTTAAATATTATCATGTATTAAATATAGTAATTAAAAACACTGTGAGAGTCCACATTAATTTAATTAGTGTTTATTTAAAATATAATTAGAGCTTGTTAGTAGTAGTAGATAACTTCTACTGAGTGGATAGAACAGACACGGCTGTAAGTGCTTTATAAGTAGGATCTCGTTCAGTCCTCACAGTAACCCCGTGAAACGTTATTTATAGTGACCAATGGTGCCTATGAACAAACACACAAGACATACAGAAGAGAACTCCATCGGTGGTGAGGTGCACTTACAGGGGCCTTGAACCTGTCACCTGAGATCCAAATCCCCCAAAGCAGTGACTAAGGAGGGGGTACACCAATCAAGAAGACACACCGGCTGCCCTCGTGCAGTGACTTCCTAGGGGAGGTACCGAGCACTTCAGATACAAATTAAAGGTAAATGTCAGGTATACTCAAAACCCTGACACCTGTCATAAGGATGAAATGCCTCACTGTCAAAGAGTAACAGAAACAAATAAAAATGCCTTCTTACTTGTATGCTTTTTAAATCCTATTTCAAGCAAAATGTACTTAGCTTTTAAAACTCAGCTGGAGGTTAGACAGGCTGGGACCCGGGACCCTTTGCTGCAGGGCTTGCACTGGACACACCTCTCCTCGAGCAATAAAATACAAGGAAACTGTAAGGGACTAAAAACAACTGTGTGCATGCACCGTCAGGGCAAACTCTGGACAAAAGATACAAAAGACCAAAAAACCCAACTGCCACTTCTGAAGAGCTGGGAGAAAAAAAAGGGGGTTGGGAGCAAAAGCAGGTACTGTGCATGCCCCCTGCACACACCACCACCTACAGGGTGGGCAAAACTCCTAAGCCACTTCTCCGGCCCAACCCCTGGACGCACCCCTACCCACACACCATATAAGGAACAAGCTCACCGCCCGCCCCCCGCCAGGGAGCGAGCCAGCAAGGGAACCTGTTGTTTGTTCTTGCTTCACCCTGCTGCAGCAGGGACCCCAGTAAAGCCCTGCCTGAATTTCTTGTCTGGCTTCTGATCAATTTCTACTGATTAAGGAGACCAAGAATCTTGGTCACTATGGCTTCATGGTATTCTTTCTAGGGTCCCTGTGCACGTGTCTGCATGCTGCCCCCATCAAATGTGTATTCTTGGTGAAGGACAGGTTGATATCCTTGATCTGAACTGAGGCCATCGATTCCCACACTGTGTGTACTGGGGCAGTGCCTGGCACTCTCCTTCTAGGACAGCAAGAATGCTACAAATAGCAATGACTAGCATTAAGCCAAGCACTTCCTAAATATTTGTGCCAGTGACCCAGTGACAGGGTAGATCATCTTTCTAGAGCTTGGGTTGGGAAACTATAAGGTCCTGGATCAAATCGGCCTACTGACTGTTTTCATAAATACAGTTGTATTGAGACACAGCCTCACACATTTATTTACTTATTTTCTTTGACTTTTTTCATCCTGCAACAAAGTTGAGTAATTGCAACACAGACTGTAGGGCCCACAAAGCCAAACATATTTCCTTAATGACTTTTTACAGAAAAGTTTGCTGACCACTGTTTTAGAGTAAAACAAAGATCGAAAGATTCCTTTATTTCACTCTCTTCTTACACTGGTGAACCTGTTATAGACTTTTGTGACCACAAAGCAGATTATATAAAACTGCAACCCATTTGCCTGGGCAGTCCTGGAACCAAACCCTTAGGCTTTGTGCCAACTCATCTATAATCATTTAGTTGATAATAATCTTCAAAAAAATCAAAACTTAATTGTATTTCAATGTCATTACATGTAATTCATATTCAAAGAGGTTGTTAAGTCACACAAGTTATTTATTTTTTCAGACATCATGACTGGCGAATTGGATGCCAATATCTTATTTTTATTCTAAAATATCTGGTCCATGGGAATAATGAAAAGAAAAGAAAATCATTATGCTTTAAGAAATCTTTTAAAATCAATACATATTTTGCATTTGACTCTCGAAATTTAATGACAGCAACAACAAATACTTGACCGGTTTTGATATTTAAAACAGTACAGCAGGGTTAACGAGCAAATTAAAGTCTTAACTAGCGGGAATACTGACTTGGTGTTGAAATAATTCTTATACACTGCTCATTTTTCATTACAGGTTCAGATGTATATTTACAATTTTTACAGACTCCATCCATATGCCTGTGATTGTAATAAACATAAAACTAAACATATAAACACCCGCTCACACATTTGCAAATAAATTTACACTGACTGAAAATTAAATAAATGTAATAATATAGCAGTTAACCAACTACTAGACATTTTATAATTACACAGTTATATATTATATCAGTATGCATTATAAACTTGACTGATATATGTAATTTACTGATTGATTGATTGATATCAGTTAGTAGAAATGCAGAATTGGCTTAGAAAATTCCAACATTTTACTAAGTCAAGATATACTTCAAAGAAAAGAGTGCAGTAAAGAGCAGAGAAGCAATGTGTGAATTGATAATTTTATCTCATGAATCATAGTCATCAGACTGAAACTGTACTCATGTAACAGAGCTTACTGCATCTTATGTAGTTTTGATACTACAGCAAATCTCTTGACAAAATGGTATTTTTAAAAATGTTAGTTGCAATGTGGAATCTAAAACCATATAAACAAACTTTCTATACTCTCTTCCATTAGAATCCGTTGGTCATTTTTGCTTGTGAAAGGCTCTTTCACTATGTATGGTTTTCTAATATAATACATTGGTCATTTGGAAAATATTGGTTTGGTATGTTATTCATATCTTCCAAATATTGACAGATTTCATTACACAGTATCATAACATCACGTTTCTAAATATCACCACTCTTATCAGAAAAGTGTTAGGCACAGGTGAGCTGTCAAACTCACAGTGGCAGATACAGTTTTTCTAAAATCTGATTTTCTTTGAAAGCTCAAATTCTATCATTGGCAACAAGTACTGTCAAGTGTTTACCTTGACATGATAGGCTCACTTCATTCATTTTCAAGAAAATGTCTGCCACCCACCCACATCAGAAAAATTATAGTTTGTTATTCTCTCAGGTTAAATTGTGTTCTATGAAAACAGCAACTGGTTTTGCTCACAAAGCAGACAATCACACAAGAGCTTTTCTTGAGACAAGCCTTGTGTTTCATCAAGAAAAAGTCCTGTACACATACTTCCTCTTTCAGCATACAAAATGTTAAAAAGACATGTACCTGAGGTTAAGATTTAATAAAATGTAACTTGAATCGCCAAATCATGGACATTCTTCAGCAAAACTGGCATTATTTTACCTTGAGTACGGGGTGGTCAAAAATGCAATGACTTATAAGTACAATAGATGCCACTGCCTTGATTGCGGCTAAGGAGTTATCGCTTTTGCACTGTTGTACAAATATCAATGCAATGAACAAAGCAAATAACATCTTAGTGTTACCATGAAAATAATTTTGACCTCATGGATTTGTTTTGTGGCAGGATCTCCACTGTCCCACAGACCACACTTTGAGGACAACTGCCTAGGAGAATTTAAAGCTCTAAGTATATTCCATCTAGATCAGCAAATATTATGTGGCATGCATATATGTACTATTTGGCTGCTTTAAAAAATAAAATGCGGGCTTCCCTGGTGGCGCAGTGGTGAGAGTCCGCCTGCCGATGCAGGGGACGCGGGTTCGTGCCCTGATCCGGGAAGATCCCACACGCCGCGGAGCGGCTGGGCCCGTGAGCCACGGCCGCTGAGCCTGTGCGTCCGGAGCCTGTGCTCCTCAACGGGAGAAGCCACAACAGTGAGGGGCCCGCGTACCGCAAAAAAAAATAAAAAAATAAAATAAAATGCAGACACATTTGAAAGCATAACCTGATTACAAGGGAGGTATCTATATTATATTTTTAAAGTAACAAATATAGAAATTTAAAATACTGTCATGTGGTGAACATTGGCATTCATTTTAAATGTTACAAATTGTTCATCTTACTGAAAAAATCCAGAACTAAGGGAATCTGTTGCTTGCAACAATGCTTTCACCCTTGCTTCTCAAAATGGGTTCCACACACCAAAAGCATTGGCATCATTTAGGTAAGAAATTAGGAGTTTCAGGCTCTTACTTCAGGACTGCTGGTCAGACTAGGCATTTTACCCAGATGCCCAGGTGATTCACATGGACTTTTGAGTTTGAGAAGCCCTGTGGTAAGCTACTTTGTGACAGAGAGAAAAAAAGTTTTTTAAATGCCCTCCGATTCATTCATTCCTCCATCCATTTGCTAAACCATCTATTCTGTGACTAACTATTCTATGACCCCATTGTGCAAAGTGCACTCTGACTGACATTACATATATCACAATGAACAAAATTTAGCCCCTTTTTTTAAGCGGAGATGACAAGAAAACAGGTATTTTCAAAAAGCATCAATAGTATAAAAGAGTTTTGTTTTATTTCCTTTTCTATACAGGAAAACAGAGAATCTCCCACAAAAAACCTTTGTATCAAAAGAGACACAACCTTGTTTATTGTTCATGCTGATAATAACCCCCCAGCCCCATTCTTTCCAGGATAGGCCATTTAATAAACAGGTAATGTGTCACTGGACCTAAGTGAAAGTAAAATAACAATACTCAGCTAAGTACCATCATGGAACTATATTCATAACAGGCTTCTCTCCACATAGTACTCAGAAGACTTGGGCAGGGTATTACTGGAATCACAACTCAGTTTTACAGAATGTAAGACTTCAGGCTTTTATTTGCAAGCTTTTGCAAAAATCACGATTCTTTTCCTTATAGCTTTGGCTCAGAAATATTCTCAAGTTGTAAAGGAAAACCAGGGACCGAGGAGGAAATGACAGAGTCAGACAATAAATACTAACTACGCGAACATCTCTTATTGTGACAATAGCTGCCATTTGACAGAAGCAACCTATTTAATGGAGAAAACTGGCGATCTGCTATGCAGTTGCTGAGATTTCCCAGGAGTGTGACAGCACACTGAGTCACTCTTCCAAACCACAGGGAATCTGGAAAACTTGCCATTTACGACCCAAAGTACTTAACACAGAAGGCTAAATAATATCATGAACTCACACCGGCTGGGGAACTAACCAACCACCTATGTCTCAACACTGTTTCAGAGGATTTATTTTTTATATAGAATGAATTGCCTAGGTGAGCGATTAGAACTAACAATGAAAAACAACTCCCTTTCCCTCTCTCTCTCTCTCTCCCTGGCCTTTCTCTGTCTACTTTCTTATGTAAACGCAACCAAATAGCTTCTAAGTGCATGGCCCTTCCCCAAAGAAAGCAGTCAAAGGCGCTTTCTTTTACTTTCTTGGCAGGGAGTTCTCTGGTGAGACACTTACTATCTCTGGCCACCTCGGGCTGCCCCTGAGCCCAGGAAACAGCCCCACACAGGACACAGGGGAGGTCTGAGCTCTGGAGTCTTCGGACAGACATACCTTCCCATTAATTGAGTTCTATAGTGACTAAAAACAAATTGATCCAATCATACCTTATTTCAAGAAGATTCAGGTATGAACAGAAGGAGCCTGTAAAATCCAGGGTAGCAACAGAAGCAGAGAGAGTAGCAGATAAAGCAAACCCAGAGAGCAAAACCGAAACAGAATTCTTAAATCGCTAGGGTAGGAAACAGGGGTCCCCTCTGCATATCAGCTGCTCCCTAACAGAGTGGAGCTTTAAAGAAAAGTGAACCCCTGCTTGTCAGCTGCTACTGGGTTAGTAGAGCTGCTGCTACCAATGAAATGCTGGATCTGGGAAAATGAGGAGCATGTTTCTAAGTTCAAGAGGTCTGACTCCGCGGCTGACGAAGAGTTTCCTATATTTCCTCTTCCGTGCATTTGTTAACAAACTCCTACAATCTGCATTTCCGTGTTCCTTGCATCCTAAGAGCCCCAAGCTAAAATAAAATAATCAGGAAGAGTCAATTAAGTCTGCGCTGTGCGGAACTGGAGAGAAACCCCATTTCCCAAATGCAGCTGTCCCAGCCCTCGTTGCTTCCCTACATTCTGCAGTAAACATGGTAATACAAGAAAAGGAGGGGAAAGGCCTGGCAGTTATTTCCTTGGATTACAAAAGCACAATCACTTGCAGGAGGGATTCTCCTTTAAGTTGAGCCTGTGCATACAGAATTCTACTAGGCAACAATGTAACACAACTCTGTCAAGCCTTTTCTGCAGGTGACCATCTGTCCTGGGCCCCGCAAACGGTAATTCCCAAATTTACTGAGTCCTTAGAGCCTCCTCGTACGCTTATGGGTAAAGAGATACAGACTCCCATCTTTTGAGTTTAGATATCCAAAGAGATTTTGGTTTTCTGGGTCTGGGATGGGTCCAGGAATCTTCATTTTAATAAGCCTCCAGAAATACGATGGCATAACTGATCAAGGAGACATTGTATTAAAGCATGATACGAAGTTACGTCAGGTTCATCTTTTTTTTTTTTTTACATCTTTGAGTATGATGGTTTTACAGTGGTGTGTTAGTTTCTGCTGTACAACAAAGTGAATCAGCTACACATATACATATGTTCCCATATCTCTTCCCTCTTGCGTCTCCCTCCCTCCCACCCTCCCTATCCCACCCCTCTAGGTAGTCACAAAGTACCAAGCTGATCTCCCTGTGCTATGCGGCTGCTTCCCACTAGCTATCTATTTTACATTTGGTAGTGTATATATGTCCATGCCACTCTCTCGCTTTCTCACAGCTTACCCTTCCCCCTCCCCATATCCTCAAGTCCATTCTCTAGTAGGTCTGTGTCGTTATTCCTGTCTTACCCCTAGGTTCTTCTTGACATTTTTTTTTCTTAAATTCCACATATATGTGTTAGCATACGGTATTTGTCTTTCTCTTTCTAAGTTACTTCACTCTGTATGACAGACTCTAGGTCTATCCACCTCATTGCAAATAGCTCAATTTAGTTTCTTTTTATGGCTGAGTAATATTCCATCGTATATATGTGCTACATCTTCTTTATCCATTCATCTGATTATGGACACTTAGGCTGTTTCCATCTCTGGGCTATTGTAAATAGAGCTGCAATGAACATTTTGGTACATGACTCTTCTTGAATTATGGTCTTCTCAGGGTATATGCCCAGTAGTGGGATTGCTGGGTCATATGGTAGTTCTATTTGTAGTTTTTTAAGGAACCTCCATATTGTTCTCCACAGTGGCTGAACCAATTCACATTCCCACCAGCAATGCAAGAGTGCTCCCTTTTCTCCACACCCTCTCCAGCATTTATTGTTTCTAGATTTTTTGATGATGGCCATTCTGACTGGTGTGAGATGATATCTCATTGTAGCTTTGATTTGCATTTCTCTAATGATTAATGATGTTGAGCATTCTTTCATGTGTTTGTTGGCAGTCTGTATATCTTCCTTGGAGAAATGTCTATTTAGGTCTTCTGCCCATTTTTGGATTGGGTTGTTTGTTTTTTTGTTATTGAGCTGCATGAGCTGCTTATAAATTTTGGAGATTACTCCTTTGTCAACTGCTTCATTTGCAAATATTTTCTCCCATTCTGAGGGTTGTCTTTTGGTCTTGTTTATGGTTTCCTTTGCTGTGCAAAAGCTTTGAAGTTTCATTAGGTCCCCTTTGTTTATTTTTGTTTTTATTTCCATTTCTCTAGGAGGTGGGTCAGAAAGGATCTTGCTGTGATTTATGTCATAGAGTGTTCTGCCTATGTTTCATCTTTATCAAAATAAGAGAAGCTAAGGTGTGAAGTATATTGTCTGGGGAATTTGCATCCTTGAGAAGATGATTTGCAATGTACTAGCTGGTAACAGAAAAGATAGCTATAACTTTGCACTCTTCTAAATAATTTCCGGCTTTTTAACATATGGACTCAATATGCCATTAAGCAACTTGCTAGCTTGGGGCAATTCAACTATGTTTGGAAGAAACATCCTCAGCTTCACTGCACTATGTAACAAAGGTATCTGCGGGTTAGGCCAAGCTGAGCTGCCAGCAAACGTGTTACTTTCTGGTGGTACATAGTTTCCTCTTTTATCCAGAGGTAGTCCAGGTCTCTGAAAATATGCATAAAAATGTTAAGATCCTCTTTCTCTTAGGGAACTCTACATGTGCGTGTGTAAATATATGGAGCACAAGTAATTCAGATCTAATGTTGCTTCTGCATGAAATGCAAGCACACACATTTTGCACATTCTTCCTCCTTAACGCTAATGTTAATTGAAACATTTTTCTCCTCAAAGTTTTCCTCTTCATTTTATTAAAAAAAAAAGAGAGACATTTTCAACTATCACAAGAAGTTTCATTTGCTAAGTTCTCCCCACACTTCTTTAACATGAGCTTTACTGTCCCTAATGTCTAAAACATAAAAAAAAAAAATGAATAAAGTTGGCGACCATTCCACAGAAAAATCCATAAATTGACCAAGAAGCCTGAGGATGACTCCAACAACTAAATGTCCTTAAACTCTGGGGGAGAGGGATGGTAGTTAAAAATCATTTACTAACCATAACTGTTAATTGTCAAAGTTCTGGATATTAAGTGAGTGGTTATTAAGTAAATTTACAAAACCTGTATCAGAACTCAACTGATTTGGGTAGTAGAGAATTACCAAAACGTTGGCTATTAAGTTGTTCAGGTTGTGATGCTGTACTCAGTTACTCTGAGAGTTACGAAAGTGAGGAAAACAGCCTGATGGGACATCGAGAAACTCATAGGTGGAGAGGAGGGTAAGCCACCTGGAGGGTTCAGTAAGAGAAGGGCTCAGAGGTAGAAGTTCCTAGGGATTCATGTTAGTTAGGATTCTCACACACTAAGAGACCAGTTCAGTTAATCAGAGGAGTTAACTGACCCAATGTCGGGTATCATTGTTAAGAAGGAGGGGCTTTTCTCTGGGTCATTCAGGTTAAGGGTATTTTTTCTTTTTTTTTTGGTTACTGAACTAGTGAAGAAGTCATGATGCCCAGTTACACACTGCCAGGTATGTTCCATTTCTGAGGGAATATCAAGAGTCTATGTAATGCAAGCCCAGATGTGGACCGTATGACAGAGAAGTCTCCTCCCGCATCCCTGCCTACCTAGCCATTAGGGCAAACCTACCTTCTCTGTTTCCTTTTCCTGTGAATGTGAAGGCAACAGTTCTTCTTCACATTATTTATATGTAAGATGTCGTTTAGGCTATTTGGTAGGACAGGACAATACAGATAGGGCTGCCAGAAGCCGTTACTGATTTTACTTTATTACGATTGATTTAGATTATACAATGGCATTCTCTACTGGATCAATTCTAACTCACTTGTGTTACTCACCAGGGTCTATGATTATACATCTAGATCATAACATTCTTAACTCCCCTATTTCCCTTCTTCTTCTATAACTATAAAACCCTGTAACTCTAAAGCATAGATTTTGAAGGAATGAGTTACCAAGATATAGGATTCGTTTATTTTTTCCCCCCTAACCTATACCCATTTAACAACAACTTAGTGGATTACTTAGAGAAATGGTCTTAAAATAATTTCCTGGAAAAAAGTCTCTACCTATTTTCCAAGATACAAGCAGCTGAAGAACACAGTTTTGGTTATGCAGTGGTCCAATACCTTTTAGCTCTCTGCTCACTTATATCGGGATGCTTTACTCAATGCAGTATAATAACATAGTAATAACAAAAACAATACAATAACAGGAAGGTATCAACATGCCCTGACATCGAGGATATCAACCAAGAAGAAACAGAACTATATAAAAGGAATAGTAGGAATAGTAGACGGTATGTGTCTGTGTGTGGGTGTTTGTGTGCGTGTGAATGTTCATGTGGCTGTTTTGACCTAAATGCCTCTTTCCTTTTCAGCCCTGAAGTACAGCTTCCGTACAGCTTTGAATTATAAAGGCAGTTTTTCAAAGTAACTACCGGGTTTATTTTTTAATATCAGGTTAAAGGAGAAGGAGGTCAGAGGAAAGCCAGTATACAGCATGGGACTTGTGTATTTAGTGTCTAGGGTACTATCAACAAAATGAGGTTTAATCAATCCCCCACCCCCCAAAAAATAGATGGCTTAAAATAGGGAGACTAGGGCTTCCCTGGTGGCGCAGTGGTTGAGAGTCCGCCTGCCGATGCAGGGGACATGGGTTCGTGCCCCGGTCCAGGAAGATGCCGCGGAGCGGCTAGGCCCGTGAGCCATGGCCGCTGAGCCTGCATGTCCGGAGCCTGTGCTCCACAATGGAAGAGGCCAAAACAGTGAGAGGCTCGCATACCACAAAATAAATAAATAAATAAATAAAAAATAGGGAGATTAAAAGACTGTTTTTTCTTTTTCCAATGCACAGTTGTGCCACCTACAACTAAAGATGTTGAAAGAGATGAAACTGACACCCAAGAGTTTTCTATCTCGTGGAAGGGAGGAATCTACTCCAAAGAAACTGGGCAAAACTATGAACAAACAAAAGTACAATGAAAATTTTAAAAAAATTTTTTTCCAAAGAAGGGCTAGAGACATCAATATTCAGACTGGATATTGTTATGTTGACGTCTTAAGTTAGGTCTACTGCTTCCTTCAAGAAGTTAGAGAGTGTAGAGATGAGCTATGAATATTTATCATTAGTTTAGTAGACATGTTATTACATGGTTGAAAAGTATTCTAATACTGTTTAGTTGATTTCTTTTTCCCCATAGAATTATTTCCATACATTTTAAGATGCAATTTAATAGGTTTTTTTCTTTTTCAGAGGAATATTTCAATTTCTAATAATGATGCTTCCGTATCTTTGTTTTTCCACACCACACGAAACTTACAAATTGACTTTTTGCACAAGGCTTAAATTACACTTTCTACAGTTGGAGAAACCATCTGTGACAGAGAAGAATAAAATGTGTCTTTAATATGTACGTTAATTATAATCTCTCTATCAACTTAACTCTCCATTATTCTAGTGCATAAAAACATCCTATCCTGCTTTCAGCAGGGTAACTCTATCATTAACATTCAGTTCTAGATGATTACATGTAAAACCATAAGGCATGAAGCTTCCAGTCATTGAAGTATGTCTCTCCTTGGCTTTCTTCATTATACAGGGTCTAACTAATATTCAGTAGAGATTAAGATGACTGATTTATTTAACACTTGCAAATTAGTTTTGGAGACAGTGCAAAATAGAGTAAAACAAATGTTTAGGCTACAAAATACTTAAAGGGCTTTTAGCATTTGTAGGTTCTAAAATGATTCAATATGCAGATTCAGCATTACTTGCTAAACGTATGAGGAAGTATCAACAACCTATGAATTATGAATCCACATGAAACAGAGGTTACTTTTGATTTGTTTCACAGACCGAGGCCATGTGGTTTCAATACAGGAAACCTAATTTATGCCCCCACGTTAGGCACACTTCCATATGGGTGTCAGGAATGCATAAAAGCTTAAACTGCTGTAACGTTAGTACTATCTGATGTGTAAGTTACTATGATAGGTACACTCAAGGCAGGCATTTATGAATTTCAGTTTCCCGAGAATTCACTTCCGGAAGTAAAAAGGGACTCAGGACTTCCCTTTAGTACTTTTAATTTGCATGCATATCTACTGGGAGGCAAATGTATCCAGTAATATTTTCTTAGTACCCTCAAGACATCTTTTTATTACTCCTATCCCTTAGACTCTATGGTTTTTAATAAAGTGAAGTGATAACAGCCACCCAGTGTAACACAATACACCTTAGTTAGGGCTGGCCCTTTTGTGGCATACCAGGTCATTTCATATCATTAGCTTTGGAAGAAAACTACTTTTTAGTTGAGAAGTAGGTCAGAGGAAAGCTAATAAAAGAGGAGGAATAAGAAGAGATAAAAATATGAAAAGATCTGTGAATATACTAAAGACCCCTGGATTGCACCCTTTGAGTGGGTGAATTGTATGGTGTGTGAACTGTATCTCAATAAAGCCATTAAATGAGACATAAAAGGGTTGGGAGAGTATGCAGCAGTCTGGAAGAACCCGGGGAGCCACAACAATTTAAGTAAGTGGTTACTGTGAACATCTCAGGCTCAGTTTATGTTGCTTTCAACCAAGTTTTTAACTATCTGGATTACAATAAGTGTAATCATCTTTTAAATATACTTCATATGTCACTGCTCTAATTTCTCACTTCTCTAATATTTATTTAGTGTTCTGACACAGAGTAAAGAATAAAATGAGTAGATGTTAATTGTTACAAGTATATTTTCTAGGATCTGTAAGAAAAATGATAAAAATAAGAAAACCAGACAGACCTTTTCCCTCTTTTTCAATCAGAGAGCTCCTTCATTTATGATTGTGATTTTTTCCTGAACATTTCCCATGTATTTTCAAAGATCCATGATTTTATTGATTTGTCCATTATTTTTAGGTGAGTAGAAATTAAATAAAGATATATAATTCAGTAAAAAGAAAGATGTGAAACTATAACTGTGGATTAAAATTATTCTAAATGTTTTAATTTAAGGAATGAAATGTAATGCCAAAAATCTGTCATTTTAGTGTTAAGTTCTGTGTTTTCCCTTGCCCAGTATTTTCAACGTTTTTTTTTTTTTGCTTTTCTGTATCAACCTTAACTGATAAATTTGTTAAACTGTAATTATTGTATTTGTTTAGAGATAAACTTCAGAAATTAATCTTTATAGTTAAGATCCTTGGTAATAGCAAATAGAAGTCTGAATCTGAATTAAAAGTTACTTCTTCTAATCACTAGTGACCTTAGAAACTACTAATATATCCACAGTTTAGAAAATCACTATAGAAAGTTGCACTGGTCCTGCATATTTTCCACAGTGGACTGGAGCAGGGAAGATCCTTGGGAACTCTGGAGTAACCCAGCAGAGCAATGGAAAGGACCTCAAAAGTTTTAAATAACACTTATCCTTGCTTTAGTGTGTATGATACTTTATATGCTAGATTAAATTGAAAATCCAGGCTTAAAATTCTTACTTGAATTTGTCAGCTGTTTGGGGAATGCTAAAACATTTTATTACTTACAAAGCCTGTCCAGAGTTCAGTAAATACTTTGACATTCATGTGTCTTTTTTTCTGAAATAACTGATCTGACAGAATTTTCTTTATTAATTCCTCAAATAGGTTCAGAAGAAATCTTGGCAAATACAAAATTAGTGATAAATTATTTCATGTTTAAATGAATTAAGAGATAAAATTTGCCTCATTAGACATTGAAATACATGCCACAGAGACTGGGAAATAGACCCTTTTTGTCCTATAATGACATTCAATTCGTCTCAGGTTTTAACTCAAGATCAGGAAATTAGCCTGAATTATATAAAGGGACTATTGTGGGCACTGTCAGGTAGGGCAGGTGTTAATGGAGACAAGAGTTCTAACATGGGATTGCACTGGACGGCTCCTACTATTAATCTGTATCTTTACTGTACAGCTTCTTTTGCCCTGTTCCATCCTCGAGCTCTATATTAACAGAGAATTTACAGATGTAACCATCTGTTTACAAGGTGGTTTAGAGGAAGTAAGTAGACATGTTTTAGTGCATATTCATTGAGAGTCGACAAAAATGATACAGGGTGAGTATTCCGTCACATTCGAGTTAGAGTTATCTTGACACATGTAGACGGTAATTTTAAAGTAAATTTATTTACAAGAACTCTATTTTGGAAGTGGTTTACAATCTTAAACATTCCTATAATGATTGTGCATTTGATGTAAACATGGTAGAATTATTAACAACACAGTAGGCCAAGAATGTGTTTAGTCCCTGGCATTATTATACCACTTTAGACATAAACAAGGTGAATAGCTGGCAGTAAATATCAGGACAAACTGCTCTAAAATACCATAAAATGTAAAAACTACCAGCTTTGCAACTTAATTCTTTTCATTATGGGAGTAAAAAAACAAGTATGCAATCAAGGGTAGTTCTAAGGAAAAAACGTACATTGTGATTTTCTTTCTAAAGCACTAGAAGTAAATTACAGACAGATTAAAATAGATAGAGAGTATTACCAACTTCGGATCAAGGGAAATGGGCTGAAAGTGACATCTGAACCTGGCTTTGCAGAATGTGTAATAATTTGACTGATGAATGATACTTCTGGTTGAGGGAACAAGACAACAGAAGCACCATTGTAGGGTATCAAAGAATATGATTAGGGGCTTCCCTGGTGGCACAGTGGTTGGGAGTCCGCCTGCCGATGCAGGGGACATGGGTTCGTGCCCCGGTCCGGGAAGATCCCACATGCCGCGGAGCAGCTGGGCCCGTGAGCCATGGCCACCGAGCCTGCGCGTCCGGAGCCTGTGCTCTGCAATGGGAGGGGCCACAGCAGTGAGAGGCCCATGTACCACAAAAAAAAGAAAAAAAAACCCAATCCAAAAATGGGCAGAAGACCTAAATACACATTTCTCCAAAGAAGACATACAGATGGCCAAGAAGCACACGAAAAGCTGCTCAACATCACTAATTATTAGAGAAATGCAAATCAAAACTACAATGAGGTATCACCTCACACCAGTTAGAATGGGCCTCATCAGAAAATCTACAAACAATAAATGCTGGAGAGGGTGTGGAGAAAAGGGAACCCTCTTGCACTGTTGTTGGGAATGTAAATTGATACAGCCACTATGGAGAACAGTATGGAGGTTCCTCGAAAAACTAAAATTAGAATTACCATATGACCCAGCAATCCCACTACTGGGCATATACCCAGAGAAAACCACAATTCAAAATGACACATGCATCCCAATGTTCACTGCAGCACTGTTTACAATAGCCAGGTCATGGAAGCAACCTAAATGCCCATCGACAGACGAATGGATAAAGAAGATGTGGTACATATATACAATGGAACATTACTCAGCCATAAAAAGGAACGAAATTGGGTCATCTGTAGAGACATGGATGGATCTAGAGACTGTCATACAGAGCAAAGTAAGTCAGAAAGCGAAAAACAAATATCGTATATTAATGTATATATGTGGAACCTAGAAAAATGGTACAGATGAACTGGTTTGCAGGGCAGAAATTGAGACACAGATGTAGAGAACAAATGTATGGACACGAATGGGGAAAGTGGCGGGGGTGGTGGTGGTGTGATGAATTGAGAGATTGGGATTGACATATATACACTAATATGTATAAAATGGATAACTAATAAGAACCTGCTGTATAACAAATAAATAAAATTAAATTTAAAAAATGTATTAATAAATAAATAAATAAATAAAACAGCTAAATTTGACCAATAATTAGTTCAGAATAATTAGATAGGGCCAATAAAACAGCAATTATAACTGAATTCTATATGTTCTAGAAACTAGGGGAAAAACTGATCATGTTTAGTAGAGGTGTAAGAGATACTTTTAAAAAGATCAAAATATAAATACTACAGAAAAGTATTACTATATCTAAGATGAAAAATATACTAGATAAGATTAATGGCAAATAAGACATCGCAGGAGAAATGCTTAGTAAAGTTGAAAATACAGCAATAGAAACTATCCAAAGAGTAATGGGTAACAACAAAAAATTGAGGTCTGGGGTAGCGGGACAGTTGTGAAGCAAAGTCAACCAGCCTAATATAAATATTATCACAATCCCTGAAGAAGACAGCTAGGAGGGATCAGGAAAACAACAACAACAAAAGAATCCATAGCCTAACGTTTTACAACTTTGATGTAACTCACAAATCTACAAGTTTAAGAATTTCAATAAACCCCAAGAAAAATAAACGAAAAAAAGCTACTCCATTGACCTAAACATGATGATTTTTCTGAAACCAGTGATAAAGAGGTAATTTTAAAAGCAGTCAAAGTTTATATATTTTAAAAGACACATTATTAGAGGAGAACAAAGGTAAGAATTACAGGAGATTATCCATAACAAACAACGCAAGTTAGAAAACAATGGAACATCATCTTTCAAATATCAAAAGAAAAATCAACTTAAAAATTATGTACCCAAATTCAAAAAGAGTCATGTATCAAAATGTTCATTGCAGCTCTATTTACAATTGCCAGGACATGAAAGCAACCTAAGTGTCCATCAACAGATGAATGGGGCTTCCCTGGTGGTGCAGTGGTTGAGAGTCCACCTGCCAATGCAGGGGACATGGGTTCGTGCCCCGGTCCGGGAAGATCCCTCATGCTGCGGAGCGGCTGGGCCCGTGAGCCATGGCCGCTGAGCCTGTGCATCCAGAGCCTGTGCTCCGCAATGGGAGAGGCCACAACAGTGAGAGGCCTGCATACCGCAAAAAAAAAAAAAAAAAAAAAAAAAAACCGATGAATTAAGAATATGCGACACATATATACAATGGAATATTACACAGCCACAATAAGAAACGAAATTGAGTTATTTGTAGTGAGGTGGATGGACCTAGAGTCTATCATACAGAGTGAAGTAAGTGAGAAAGGGAACAACAAATACCGTATACTAACACACATATATGGAATCTAAGAAAAAAAAAAAAAAGGTCATGAAGAACCTAGGGGCAAGACGGGAATAAAGACACAGACCTACTAGAGAATGGACTTGAGGACATGGGGAAGGGGAAGGGGAAGCTGTGACAAAGTGAGAGAGTGGCATGGACATATATACACTACCAAACGTAAAATAGATAGCTAGTGGGAAGCAGCCGCATAGCACAGGGAGATCAGCTCGGTGCTTTGTGACCACCTAGAGGGGTGGGATAGGGAGGGTGGGAGGGAGGGAGATGCAAGAGGGAGGAGATATGGGAACATATGTATATGTATAACTGATTCACTTTGTTATAAAGCAGAAAATAACACACCATTGTGGAGCAACTATTCTCCAATAAAGATGTTTAAAAAATTATTTACCCAGAAAAAATATATATTTCAATGCAGAAGTTGAAATAAAGACTTCTTCAAGACAAAGTAAACCTTAAAGATTTCATCACCAACAGACCTGCATAACAACAACAACAATACATCTTGAAATAAGCCCATAAAGTAGGAGGGAATTTATTAATTTGGGAAGATGGATCTATACAAAGTAATTAACAGCATCAGAGATGGTAACTATACAGGTAAATACAGAAACTTAATTTCATATTATTTAAATCTTTTAGAAAGACAAATGCCTGTGTAAAGCAAATGAAGACCACTCTCTATATGGAGAGTGGTCTTACAGCACTTGAAGGAAGTCTGTGAAAAGCTTATTAAATAAGCACACTATAAACCAAAAAGCACCCACAAAATAACAAAACAAAGAACTATAGCTAATAAGCCAACAAAGAAAATAAAATGGATACATAAAAAATACTCAAAAATCCAAAAAGGAAAAAAAAGAATAAAAAGGAACAAAGAATGGATTCAGGAAAAGGAAGCAAATAATATAGTAGATTTAAAGGTAAGAATAATCAACAAAAAATCAATTAAAATCACACTGAAAAATCAAAGAAACTAAAACTTGTTCGTTAAGATCAGTAAAATTAATAAACCTTTGGCAACTTGATCAGAAACAAAAGGGGAAAAAAATCTTACTATTATCAGGAATGAGAAAGATGGCATCACTACAGATTCTATAGCTATTAAAGGGATTATAAGACATTATCATAAAAAATATAAAATGTATAAAATTTCTTTAACAAATTACCAAAACTCACTCAAAAAGAAACAGGGCCCTATACTGATTTTCAAATTGGAAAATGCCAGGTTCAAATTGCTTCACTGCTGAATAGGAAGGATATTCCTATTTAAGTAAAAATATAAATAAATTATTATTTAACATTTTGTCCTGCATGCAGGTAGTAAATAATTATGTTGTACACCTGATACTAACATGATGTTACATGTTGAATGTATTTCAATAAACAAATAAAAATAATAACTTATTTTAGGGGTACTTAAGGAAAAATAATAATTCCATGAACTTTTTTTTTTTTTTTTTTGCAGTACGTGGGCCTCTCACTGTTGTGGCCTCTCCCATTGCGGAGCACAGGCTCCAGATGCACAGGCTCAGCGGCCATGGCTCACGGTCCTAGTCGCTCCGCGGCATGTGGGATGTTCCCGGACCGGGGCACGAAGCCGTGTCCCTGCATCAGCAGGTGGACTCTCAACACTGCACCACCAGGGAAGCCCACTGCGCCACCAGGGAAGCCCCCAAGTTTTAATCATTTATAAAAACGAGGATAGCAAATTCCAGTTTGGGCCTACCTCCTATGATTTCCGTAAGAAACTAATAAGAAAGAGAGAGAGTATAAAGGGTGTTGGAAATCCTGCAAAAGTACTAAGCAATTTGAATGTGTTCAAGGAATCTCTATTTTCTGTTATTCAAGACTATTGTCTGTGACACTCATTTTAGTGTAAAATGGTCTGCTGTATATTGTGATGTTCACTTGTTTAACAAATCATCCTGTGTTAATTATTTCATTTAGGCATCTTTTGTCTTCACTCTATCCCATGCATGGGTTGGTTTAACTTTCATTTTTCACATGAAAAAGTGAAGCTCAGTGAGGTTAAGAAAATTGCTGAAAGCTGACAAGTTAAAATCTGAGATTGAAGCTCTCTTTTATGTAGTTAACAAAGACTGAAGTCTTTGCATTATCATATCTTTGTGAGACTGTTTAGGTTTTAAGACACGTTCTCTGTTATTTTCCCTTTTCTCTCCTCTTTCCTCTGATCCTGACTATAAACTAAATAACCAATACTCTTTGGGTCAAAGAGAAACAAATTGCTTTTTTTTTTTTTTTTTTTGGTTTGACTACAGAATTTGGTTTATCTCAGCCCATTACTTTTTTATTTGCCTGATATAGTGACTGCATTCTCTGTCCCAACTTCAATTCTCATGCTATTTATAGCCTTAGCCTCAACCACCTCTGCTAAAAATCTACTCAATATGACATTTTCCTTTGAAGGATTTTAAATTACCTCTCTCAAGCTTATTAATCCTCTAGATTTCGTGAACAAATACAGATGCAATATGTCTTTACCCTTTATGACATTTTTGATAGAGAGGTGTGCCTATTAAACTCTATGAAAATCAAATTTGATCTGCGTAGACCTGAGTCTAACTTTTTTAGTTAATCTTTAAATGGCAGCTTCTTTCTCCCTACAAAGCATTGACTAGTTCACAGAACTTTCTGTGAACTTTCTTCCACTTAGTTCTTCCCCTTCACCCTCCTTCCTTTCCTCCTTCCCTCCCCTCCTTCAAATTCAGTGATGAAACAACACAGCATTCCTGATAAACGTGAGCTACAATTATTTCTAAGAAGGTATGTTCATCTGAACACTTCTGTGTGTTTGTTTCAAGGACTCGTTTAATATTAAAATCTTATCAAATATTTTATTTCAAACTAAAAATGTTTTAGCAAATTATATTCCCACCTTTGTACATCGTACAGAGTTCTTCCAAGCCACTCCTGAGCCCTTTCAGTGTGGCCCTATTAAATTTTTACCTCCCTTTTTTTTTCTGTTACTCCAGTTATTTTCCAGGCTCACCAGGAACATTCCCTGACAGATGAGAGCCAGCCATTTCTCCAAGGAACTCTTCTAACTTAGAGTGGGATATGTTATTTAGAAATAAAAATTGTGGCCCCAAAATGATATTGAGGATGGGATATTATCACTGCTATGTTCTCTCATTAGGTAAAGTTAGAATTTTTAAAATCACATATATATATATTTTTTTTTTTTTTCAATTGAGCTTAAGATTTAATGGTTTTAAATTGCATACAATGTCCAATTAAAAAAACCCTACAAGCCACTAAAATACAAGTTTCAAATTCAAACACGGACATTGTTTACTAAAACACTGGAAATACTGGAAAGGAAAAAAAGTCAAAATAAATTACACTAATATTCGTAACTGCAGGATATCTCTGCCTCTGCCAGGTGCCCCACTTGGAGACATTTTGCTTCAGTGACACCCAGGAGCCTGCACTGCTGCTGTAGCAATTATGACACTGTTGTCATGTTTTGCCATAAAAAATTTTGATTTATGCAAATTTATCTACATTTTTCTTCATTTCTTCCAGATTTTGAGCAGAGAAAGGCTTTCTCCATTCTTCACCTCAAAGGAATTTTGTGGCTTTTTTCCCCCTTCAGATACATAAATGGTTTCAATTTTACATTTAGATTTCTAATCCACTGGGAATTTATCTAGTGTAAGGTAAAGAAAATTATATCATTAGACAATGATTATACACTTGTCCCAACATCAATCAATTTAAAAAGCCATTGTTCTCCAGTGATTTGAGACATCATATTTCTGATCAACTAAATACTCACATGTATTTATTTAGATGCAATTCTCCACTGTCTCTGAATTTCTGCAGATCTTAGGAGTGAGGCACTAATAGCCTTTTGTTCTGGACTTTCTTGTCCAGAACGTTTGCACAGCAAACAGCTTTGGACAACAGAAATGGCATCTCCTCTGGAGCAAAGACCAGGCACGCTCACTGCCTATAACAAAAGATTTGGGCTCTCTAACTCAGGGTTCCTCTCTCCTAGGGCACTCCCTCTGCAAGCAGACATCATCTATTTCACGTTGCCCTGTGATAACTGGGACTTGGGGAACAGGCACAGATAATGATAATGATCTCTGACCTAGGAATCTTCTGTCTTCTATCACTATCTATGATAATGTAGCAGGATTCCATGTTAATTTGAAAATAAAGTAAAATCTCAGACATGCTTCTGAACGTTAACTGTTTTACTAGTTTTGTGTAAATGGACCAATACCACACTATTTGAATTATAGGGGGTTTATGATAGGTTTCAATATCTGGTAGGGCAGAACCTCTTCATGTCCCCTTTTTAGGAGTTTCCTAGCTATTACTCCATATTTGTTTTTCCATATATGTAAAAGCAACTTATCTAGTGCGGGAAGAGGGAAAATCTTTGTTGGTATTTTTACTGGATTCTTGAATAAGGTAATAAAGTTTTTAATTAGTTGGGACAAACATGTTAATGATGTTGAGTTCTTCTGAACAAAAACCTGCTATAATTTCCCATTTTTTCAAGTGTAACAGATGCAACTTTCATCATGGTTTAAGAATTTTCTTGTACAGATTTGTCCATTTCTTGTTAAGGTATTTTCTACTATTTTATCTTTCATTTTATATTTTATATAGGCCTCATCTTCTAGTAAAACATCCTACTTGCTATTATTTGCATATATGAAGGATACTGATTATTATAGGATTTTTAATGTAACACTAACTTCTTGGTTTCCCTTATTGTTTATAGTATTTTTTAATTGTTTTTCTTGAATTTTTAAGGCATACCATCATATCCTCTTCAATAGAGATAGTTTTAAATATTCTTTTACCAGAAACTTATCTTTAATTTCTTTCTCTTCTATAACTATCTTGGGAAGTTCTCTCAAAACAGTATTAAACAGTAATGGTGATAGTGGGCATTCTTGCCATTTCCTCTGTTTAGGGAGAATGCCCCATTTTCCCCATTAAGAAAGATGCTTTTCTTTGGGGCCAACATATGTAATATACAAACACTCACAGACATATACATCAGATTAAGAAAGTATCTATTTAATCTCATTGAGTGTTTTTAGCATGGATACCTGTTGAATTTTTAATGTATTAATATGATAGATTTTTAATGTACTTGTATATATTGATTTAAATAGATTGAGATGATCTTAACTTTAAGGTTTTATGGAATTCCCCTTTAAAACTGTGTAGGACTGATCCTACATTGAGGAGACTGTCTTCTGACAATTTTATGTGTTGGTTTTTTTTTTTTGCGGTACGCGGGTCTCTCACTGTTGTGGCCCTTCCTGTCGTGGCCTCTCCCGTTGTGGAGCGCAGGCTCAGCGGCCATGGCTCACGGGCCCAGCCGCTCTGCAGCATGTGGGATCTTCCCGGACTGGGGCACGAACCCCTGTCCCCTACATCGGCAGGCGGACTCTCAACCACTGCGCCACCAGGGAAGCCCAATTTTATGTGTTTTATGGAAGGACTCAGGGGTAGAATATTACTGGGTTCATACATGGTTAATGTGTTTGGCAGCCTTGATAGACAGAAGCCCAGTGCACATTTTCTTTCCTGAAGCATTCCTGAGATGTGGCCCCGTTTCACTTCAGTGAGTCTTGATGAAAAGCATGCTATCAGTGTAATTTTGTTTCTGTAGTGGTTCTTTGGATGTTTGGTTTATTTGTTTGTTCGCCTGGTGGCCCAAAGTAGTTTTTCAAAATTATCTTTAAGCTGTTCAGGTGACATAATTTTCCTAATTTGTTTTGGGTTTGACTCTTGGGTGAATTTCCCCATTGTAGGTGGTGTTCCTACAGTACCTCCTTTATGTCAGGAGAGTTGTGCGCTCTGAGTGTTGCTATCGCCTGGCTTCATGCTCTGAAAAGATGTGTTGATAGGAGGCCTGCCTACTCAGCAAGTAAAATACCAGTGGAGTGTGCTTGTCAGCTGTCTATTTGAACTGCATAGGTAAGTGGACTCCGGAGATGTCTAACATTCAGTGTTCCGGGGCACAACAGACGTAACTGGATCAAAGCAAAGGAGTCAAGTGCAGGTGCAGTAGTCCCAGTAGAGCAGGCTCTGTGAAGGGACTCTGGCACTAGGGGCACCTGAGAACACCCATCCGAAACAGGACAGGCTTAAGGATAAACAGCAGCAGGAATTATAAGAAAAAGCTTTGGTCCACAAGGTACCTGATGCACTGGCGTCCACCATGGCTTAGACTTGTAAACAAATGCTGGTTTGTTATGGTTTCAAAGGCAGCTGACATGTGCCTACACAAGGACAGGGCAATGGGAAAACTTAGCCGGGACAAGATAATCCCCCCCCACAGGGACAACAGATCTACTGGAAGACAGATGGGCCACCTAAGATACACTGGCTGTGCACAAGTAGGCCATTTTCCACATTATATAAGGCACATCTGCTTGTGTGTTTGCCAGTTCACACAAGTTCTCAGTGGCCAGTGGGGCACTTCTGAATTTTTCCAAATATTTGGGGTGCCTTAGGTCACATATCGGCTGCTCATATGATAGTACTTGTATCTACAACTTCTCTCCTTTGATTACAAAAACATTGAGCTAATGAGTTAACTTTAAACAATAATGCAACATCAATTATCCTGTAATTATAAGGTTTTCTTTTCCCAAAATGCATTCTTTGTACTTTCAGACTCTGGTCCACATCTACGTTTTGCCAATAGAGCCACCTTAGCACCCCTGGTCTGTAGTTCATCTTCATTCCTTCTCTACTAAGGTAAGTCTCCTGTGAAATGCTCCTTATGTATGTGTATTGGCCGCTGTCAAATATTTTCAAAATTAATTGCTATGTTGGTCCAGAGGGAGAAGACAGAGGAGTTCAGTAACTGTATGTTTATCCTTCCTTTTTCCATCGTGCAATATGCCACTACTTGAATATTCATGGATCAACCCTATATGCAAAACAAACAGAGAGAAAAAGTAACGACACCAGGACAAAGTAGTGATAATTGCCACGTTGCCTGAAAGAAAAATGTAGAATCAGTAATGTTTAAATCAAAATGAAGGATAAGTTTTTGTGGTAGGCAGAATTATGGTCCCCAAAGATGTCCATGTCCTAAACCTTAGAATCTGTGACTACATTACACTGTCGGCAAAAGAGTATTAAGATAGAAAATGGAATTAAACTTGCTAATCAGTTGGCCTTAAAATAGGGAGATTATCCTATATTATCCAGGTAGGCAGACTGCAATCACAAGTGTCCTAAAGTGGATGAATGGGACAGAAGGGGAGTCAGAGCCAGGGAGAGATGTCATTATGAAAGGAAAGGCTTTGAAGATGGAGGGAGGGGCCACCAGCAAAAGAAGGTGGGCAGCCTCTAGAAGCTGAAAGAGGTCAGGACACAGATTCACACCTAGAACCCACAGAGAGCAACACACTGCTAAACCCCAATCTAGCTCAGTAAGGCTTCTAGCCCACAGAACTGTAAAATAATACATTTGTCTTGATTTAAGCGCTAAATTTGTGGTAATTTGTTGCAGCAGCAATAGAGAACCAATACCATTGTGAATACTGAATCAATACTGAATAGAACCATGGAATTAAGTAAATGATGTTTTCCTCTAGATTTAAATTATTTTAACTGTATCCAGAGAAATTTTCTTTATGGAAAGTCATGTTTTGAATGTTTTATTGTTAGGTATCCTTAATCTCAACTACAATTCTTTGAAGGTATAAAACCAATGAAATTATTACAAATTTCTCCTTAGTTTTTGCTTACTCTAGTTAAAAGCCCTATTTCCAGCAAATTAAAGTTTTACTTTTTAACATCTACCTTTAGATTCAAGTTATCTATCAATTTATATTATATAACAAACAACTTTTATTTTTTCACCAAACTTGCAAAACAGACAAAAATATAGCATCAAACTATACATGTGAGAAAATGTAAAGTGCACTTTAAAACCCAGAGCTAAGATTTCATTCACATTAGTCATTAACAATTAGGCAAGAGAGATTATGTAAGGAATTTAAATCATAGAACTTATACTGTATATTTAAATGTTGCTAAAAGCACTGAGATGAAATAACTTGCAAGTGTAAGTGCTTCTTCTCACTTATTAAGAACAACACCAACCCCGAAAAAGGTATGTTATCAATTACCTAATCTTCTCACAGAAACAAGATCTTTAATTAGTGCAGCGACAGTGTTAAATGAAAAGAATATTTCACTACGAATTAGGTAAAATTTAAGTAACTTGGGCATTTTACTTTTCATGAAGCTCTACTTTAAAAACACATCAAAAGGATAAAGGATAACAAGACAACTCAAGATGTTCTGTTTTAACTTCAACTCTTAAAATTTGGCATCAACAGTGCAGAATCAGGACCTGTTTATTTCGTTTTCTGAAATCATAGAGCACAGTGATTAGGATTACAAACCATGTCAATTGGCCTTGTTGTAATGCCTTTCTTCTCTACTTTGTAACGGACTGACATTTGTTGTAACCTCTCCAGTCTGTAGCTTTCTTATATGAATACTTCTTCGTAACAGTGAGGATCACGTGGGCTGATGCCTGCTAAATACTCAGGAAGATGCCAGGCCTATACTGAGTACACATAAATTAACAAGTATTTCATTCTTATATTTTAAAAGTATCATTGCTTTGTGCGGGCATGTATTATGTAAGTGTATGTCCATGTACAGATCTAGAAAAATACAAAGGTATGCCATTAATTATATAAATGGGAAATGACGAAGCTCTTTAGTAATAAAACCTGTGTGAGATTACCTCGGAGACACCTCCAAACTGGAGGTGAAAATCACTGTATTTTGTAGGTGTATAGTTCTCCATCACCCTGCTTTTCTACTACCTGGAGCTTCTGGAAGAACCAAAGCTGCATGTCAACATAAGGTGTTTTTCTACTTCTTTTTGATCTCCTGGCCCTGATCATTCACTTTGGTTTTCCATGCTATCTGTTACTACAACATGAGACCTCTAATTTCATTTATCTAATCATTTAGTTTGTCTGTCTCATCAACCCAAATGCTTCAGGTGTGATCCACATGCCTCTTTTATTTTGTGTTAGTCAATCTCTCTTCATGAATGACCTTTAGTGAGAATGTAGTATTAGTTCAGATCATTCTCACTTTTCAGTGGAAGTATTTTATTTTGCTTCCATTTCAGTAATAATCTCTACTATATTTTCAGTCCATGGAAACCAGGACGCTACCTTATTCTACCCCAAATGTTAATGACTACAATTCCCTAATAATTAAATGGGAATAATACGCATTAGGCACATGGGATCGATCATCTGTAGAAAGGATGCTACGCCAAGATTGTTTTTAAATATGTGAAAACTTCGGAAACCACTGAAAATTCAGTCAAAATAAGGTGTGTTCGGACATGTGTTTTTTTACCCAAGGAAAACAGCATATCCAATTGTTCCTTTACCCACCCAATTAAGTGAAAAAGTTGAGCATTTAAAAGTGTCGAAACTCGATGATTGTGAGTCAGTGGACAAGAGCTGGATCATCTCTGGGAGACTGACAAAAGCAAATGTCCAGACTTACAAACATAATGACTTAAACCTGTAACGCGAGACCCACCCTAGTATATACCCATCCAAGTCCCAGGGCTTTGTGAGGCCCTGAGACAGCCAGCTGACATCCGCCAGGGTACTATTTGCTAACACAATATAGGCTATGACTACACTACACCAAGAATTTCATTTTCTATTCCCAGTAGGTATCCCTGACTGTGACACCAATAATACTATTTTGAAATATACTACATTTTAAAATATACTACACTTTAAATGTACTTGTATTTACAAAAAATAAATCTACACATGAAATTCAGTTTTTCCTCTCTTTTAAATTATCAAATACAGGAAAGATAACTGATTTTTCAAAATTTAAAATCAAATGAGTAAAATATGTATTGGCATTACTTGTATTAAATTTATAACTAAAGAGCTTGTCTATTTCCAACAACAGAATCAAAAAGATTAGGGAAAGCATTAAGCATATGAAATTTAAAGTTTCTAAGAAAAGGATAAGTAAAATTCTGGAAAGTCAACACAGAAACCCAAAATAAATGTATATCTTTGAAATAATTTCCTGATTGAAAGCAATACAAATATGAAAGATTCATATTATGTGCATTAAAGATTTATGAAAAGCCAAGTCTTCTGAAAATGTAACTTGATTAAACTGAATATTCTTTTAGATTAGAATAATAGCTACATAATAAGTTTATTCATTTATTTTAGAAATATTTGTTGAATACTTAGTAAGTGCCAGGCATTGTAACAGAGTTCGAGGGTACAATGCCCCTGTTCTTTTAGAGCTTACAGTTTAGTAGGCAATACAGATTAGAAAAGTGGCCAGAAGAAGACACTCTGATTAACGTTCTGATATTTAGTTGTTCTGTAGATGGAAGAGCAGGTAGGAGTGGCAAATAACACACAAAGGGCAATGGGACATCTTTTTACTGCATATATTGCATGCTATTAGTTATTAGTTGTTCTCCCTTGACTATTAGCAGTTTCCTACTCACATTATTTAATGACCTTGATACAGAAAACATATTATTTAATGTTTTTAAAATTTATTTGATTTTATTTGGTTATTTTTGGCTGTATTGGGTCTTCGTTGCTGCGCGTGGGCTTTCTCTAGTTGCAGCGAGTGGGGGCTACTCTTCGTTGCAGTGCGCAGGCTTCTCATTGCAGTGGCTTCTCTTGTTGCGGAGCACGGGCTCTAGGCACGCAGGCTTCAGTAGATGTGGCTCGCGGGCTCTAGAGCGCAGGCTCAGTAGTTGTGGCTCATGGGCTTATTTGCTCCGTGGCATGTGGGATCTTCCCGGACCACGGCTCAAACCCGTGTCCCCGGCATTAGGAGGCAGGTTCTTAACCACTGCGCCACCAGGGAAGCCCTAGAAAACATACTTTTAAAGAACCAAGAAATATCCTCAAGCGTGAGTACAACGTCACAACTTCTTCCTCTGTCCATTCTAACCTCAGTGGCCAAATCCTTGGACATTCCCGTATACTTGATACTCTCTTGGTAAAAATTCTAGTAGGTTAAATTCAAAGCTAATGTTTTCAGAATGCTTGTGGACAAAATCGACAAGGCTGATTTGTTTACTGAAAACATAACTGGCAGTCAGGAAGTCCTAATTCCATTTTCAGTTCACGATTGATTCACTTTCTGCCTTTGGTGACATACATCATGAACTTAACCCGTGTGAAAATGCATGATCTGTTTGTTAATGTTATTTGCACACTCACGTGTAGATGTTTTATTTTCTAGTATTATGAAATTTGGTCTTATAAGGGCATAACCAACAGGGCTTAGGGAGGCATGGCTATGACTTTATATTTATGGTACAAAGGATAGAATGATTTATAACTATGGAGGTCATAATAACGAGGGTTGCTTAAGATGTAACATGTTGGGGATTGTACCTACTGTGTTGCAGAGACCCACAGCTCCAAAATAAGGTACTTATCATCTCTTTAATAAAAATGCTAAAATTTGGGCTTCCCGGGTGGCGCAGTGGTTGGGAGTCCGCCTGCCGATGCAGGGGACACGGGTTCGTGCCCCGGTACGGGAGGGTCCCGCATGCCGCGGAGCGGTTGGGCCCGTGAGCCATGGCTGCTGAGCCTGCGCGTCCGGAGCCTGGGCTCCGCAATGGAAGAGGCCACAGCAGTGAGAGGCCCGCGTACTGCAAACAAAACAAAACAAAACAAAACAAAAAGCTAAAATTTAAAACCTTCCACTGGAAGATGAATCCCATTAAAGTATAGTTTTATTTAGTTACTTGTTTTTTTTATATGCATTTGCCTCCTCAGTTATCTTATTCCATAATATTGAAACCATTAAACTTTGATTTCTCAGGCAGTGCTTAGATTCAAATTATTCTCTTCACTGAGAATAATGACAAACAACATCTCAGAGAAACTGTTGTAGTTTCCCGTTACCAAGGTAAGAGTCCCTCGGATTTGTCTTCTTGTTCCCTAACTTAATCTTCAGCATCTAATTTTCCTGAAATTTGCCATGGGATTTGGGTTATTTGTTTAGATTTGTAAAGGGAGTTCTAGATTGGATAGTAATGCTGATTGAAGTGCACATATATGTGTGTGTTTCCAATACAAATTGGGATTCCTGTTCACTTAGCAGTGAACATAAATTTTGATTATAAGAACCCGAAGTTTGTGTGGCCTGTATAGAGGACTGAATGGGGTTTAGGCAACCCATTCTTTTTTCCTGGGGATGCCGTTCCTCTGTCCCACCTGAGGGCCACTGGGGCTGTTGCACTAGCCTGTCTCTCATGTCCCGACCCCAGCTTTGTAAGTCTCCTATGAGATCATGTCTGTTTCAGAGAACTGCATTCCTGTCTTTAATCTTAAAGAAAAAGGCCAGGGGCCCCGTAAGGCAGAAGCTCTGAGGTCTATGGATGGGGGTGGTGGAACAGCCAGGGCACGTGGAGGAGGTGTGGGGATAGCAGAACCTGCCACCTGCCCTACAGCTGCCTCTGAAGGGCACAGAGTGTCAGAAGCTATGATCAGGATATCTTAACTTTAAAATAACAAAAGACCTTAAATCTTTAGCACCACCAAGGAAAAGTAGGACAGGAAAAGAAAGCTATGAAGTTCTTCTGTTTGGTAGTTTATTAGACAATGCATTCAATATAAAAGATAATCTATATTTCTGCCTTAGTTTAAGCTCCTAAGTGGGCATGGAGGTGAGGTGCTGTCAGCCCAATTTAAATGCTGTTAAATTTGGTCTGATATTGCTATTTAGATTGGTTACAGGTTTGAAGTACAATAAAAATATGTATTAATTCTCCCTCAATATTGGTGGAGTTATATTAAAATATCGCTTGGTTAAATTATATTAAACCATTATTAGTAACATTTTTTTCATTTTCAATCCAGGTATATGCTCCTGAAATTAAATGGGGACTAATTCAGTTAATTTTAAGTCTTTATTTAAAAAAAATGGATTTTCTATATAAATAATCCAAGACTCTATTAAAGAAACACATTCTGTAGCCAAGGAATTTGTATCAATAACCAAGGGAGCTAGAGTCCTTAGTGTGTGCTTACTAGAACAATTAGAACAAGACTTAACCAGGACGTTATATTTCCATAGCAAATTGCTCCCTGATGTGGGTGGCTTAGGAGTGCAGTAGGGTAAAAATCCTCTTGCAGATCCAAGAAAAACTGGAATGACTAAAGTCTCATAACACTTTGCAAATTTTCTGAAAAGTTAGGAAAATGAAGCCCAAAACAGCACCCACTTCTAGATGACACATGGATCTGTAGTTGCCCAGTCCTGGCAAGTGTTCACATGGTAAGTAAGGGGGGTAGCGGGTTGTAAGGTGACAATTTAAACACTGGACACTCTGCAAACTAGAAGCCAAGTCCTCAGAGCACCCATTCCACATGGTCATAGATGAAAATGCGTTAGAATGTTTATAATGTTACCTTGAAATTAGAGTATTTTACATGTGCAGAGTGCAACCCTATCGAAACCACACAACACCTCTGTGACACAGCTAAGGATTATTGTCTCTCTGCAGAGGAAAAAGATGGTCACAGATGTTAAGTGACCTGCCAGCAGCCTAAGTACATCACGGCTGGAAGCTAGGATTGGTCCACGGAAGCCTTGCTTCTCAGAATGTGCTCAGACTGTACTGGCAGTAGAGGCAGGAAAGCAGTTATGTAACTCTTATATCCTCCTTTTTGTGTTCACATTTAAAGATGAGTTTTTTCAGAAGATTCCTATTAGGCAATAACACTGAGAAGTAAAGGAAGATAGAAAGAGTCGAATACTCCTCAAAGAAATACTTTCCCTGCAACATACAAAGTATCCCAAGCACAGGGAGGGCACAGCTTGATAGTCAATGTCATACAAGAACTCCTTTCTAATTATCTAACGCTACACAACAAATTGGGCCAAAACTTACTGGCTTAAATTAAGACAATTATGTTTACATTTTCTGTGTGCTAGCAATTCAAGACGGACTGGAGTGGAACTGTTTGGTTAGGGTCTTACATGCAGTGGCATTCGTATGGTGGCTGGGGTAGGTGAGAGCTGGCAGGCATCTCTCTCTTTGTATGGTGGGTCACAGGGCCTCCCCATGGGGGTCTTTCCACACGGACGCTGGCATGCTGGCCCCAGTGCGGTCAGAATTATGACACGGTAGCCCATGGCTGCAAGGAAAGTGCTCCAGCAAGCAAGCAGAAGTTGCAATGCCTTTTCTAACCGACCCTCAGAGGTCATGCAGCATCATTTCAGCTGCTTTCTGTTGGTTACAAGTGAGTCAAGACCCGCCCCCCTTCCCCACCTCCGTTCACGTGGAGGCACACACAGGAGGGCTGATGACAGCAATGTCAAGGTCCTATTGTAGAAGAGTTTGCAGAACGGAGAGAGATGTTGCAACCATATTTGTAACATAAAGTCGCCTACAACATCTTACAGAAGAGCCAGTCTTTTGTAAATGACGACAGAAAGGACTGACGAAGAGGTTTCATGGGTACGTCACACTCACGCCCCACTGACAAGGGCAGACATACAATTGGAGGGTCTTGCTCTTATTCTCAAGAAACTCTACAAGGATAGGAGGTATATGCAGCCATCCCAAGAAGAATGGGATGTAGAATCCTCTGTGGTAGATGATGTCTCGAAGGGAACTGTAGTGGGAAGGAGGGGTCAGGAGTTGAAAGTTATAGGAAATGGCATGTTAGCTTAGGCTTGGCATTGAGGATACTTACTTGGCATTAAAAGATACGTTTAAAATTCACAGAGGAGGGAAGGAAGGACGAATCAGATGCCCCCTCCTTTACTGAAGTTGTATTTGTAAGATATTCCACTGGGTGTGAATTTCTGAGTGTAATCTGCCATACGCTAGGTTTTCCTTGGATTCTACAAATTTTCCCCTGAATGGGAAAACTCAACTAACTAGACCTCCTATTGCTAAAAATTGCTAGTTATTTAAACGTTACAGATGTAGAAAACAAATGTATGGATACTAAGGGGGGAAGGGGGGGTGGTAGAAATTGGGAGATTGGGATTGACATACATACACTATTGATACTATGTATAAAATAGATAACTAATGAGAACCTACTGTACAGCACAGGGAACTCAGTGCACTATGGTGACCTAAACCGGAAGGAAATCCAAAAAAGAGTGGATATATGTATATCTATATTTATAGCTGACTCATTGTGCTGTACAGTAGAAACTAACACAACATTGTAAAGCAACTATACTCCAATAAAAATTAATTAATAAAATAAAGGTTATGCAAACTTCTTACAATAGAACCTAGCAATTAGTAAACACAAAGATAATGTTAGCTAGTATTTTCCTATACTCATCGCAACCATCCTCACTCCGTGTAAACTTCAATTGCGACACAGGTCTTCCCATTATGGGCACCACTTCTCCTCCAAATGTCAGCATTGACAATTGTTTGCTTTTTTTATTTTGCTCCACTATAATCTTTACAAAAATAAGGCCAATATCTGCCTCGTTCTTAATTTTATTCCTAATGGATATACGGCACTTTTCAAACATCTTAGTGCAAACATGTATCTTTTTCTATTCCTCAAGGCATGAATAATTATGCTTTCAAATAAAATTAAGAATTATAGTAAATTAATGTAGTTATCCTTATTAATAAGACAAATCAGTATATACATGCAGTTTCTGTACAATTTATGTGTATTATAAATATAAGTATATATATGTTTGAATTCAGCTTGTACACAAATTGCAAATTCCGACTCTGGGGAAATGATGTGTGATAAACAAGATTTATGAAGTATCCTCTGGGGAAATGATGTGTGATAAACATGATTTATGAAGTGTCTCACCTGATGCTGGCAAAATATGAACGTCCAACATTTTAGTTACCTGCGCTTTACAGATGATTTTATAAGGCTACTGAAATGGCTTAAATAACCGTTTGGTTTTTCAAGTCATAAAAACACATCCTGTTTATACAAATATAAATTATACAAATTTACTGAGATTCTGTGGGACAACAATCTTTTCAGGTCACTCTACTCATAATTACGACTAATTAAAATGTGCCAAAGAAAGGACAGAAAATTATCACTGCTCATTAAACGTGTAAAGACTGTGTTAATTGGATGTCAGGCTCAGTAACTTATGTAAATGTTTGCTGCCAGTCTAATTTTAGAGGAAAAGGACAGTGAACTGCAGGGTATTCCAGCTGGGAGTCTAAAGTTTGAAAAGATCTGCAGCTTTAGAGAGACACCATGTATGCAGCTTTTTAATGGGTAACATCATCATCAGACATTGGCCTAAACAAACGGAAAAATTAGTGTGCTGTTTGCTGACTTTTAACTGATTTATAGTTCCTCTAACCCACAGGCAGGGCAATGAACCACCGTGGCTCATTTGCAAAGCTGAAGAATTTTAAGACTGTGTATATGAAACATCTTGTCCTTCCTTAAATGAAGCAAAATATTTTTAGGGTCATGGTATTTAGAAGAGTAAGTGTTTTAACGGAAGAAAAAATGTTTTTCATGCAACACATAGGGTATATGTTGTATATAATCCAATGCCAAATTGTTTTATAAAGAGCATGCTTTGTGTGAATATGAAAGAATTACATGAGGAAAGTAGAGCAAACTTGCTGGAAAACCAGGACTTGGCTATGGATAATGAGGCTAAATTAGATAATGTGCAAAGTATAAAAATGGCTCCTTTGTGTTTCCTAAAAACTGAGGTGTAAGCAGTGTTAAGAGCAAATCATGCAAGAGCCCTAGAACTGTGGACATTTCAGGACTGAGACAGAAAGGGCTGTGGCTCTTTGGATTACTGATTAAGAATTACAACGTCTATGACTTCTTAGGTCCAGACACCTCACATGTTTTATCATAATTCCCTGGCCTTTTCTCTCATGTCTTGTCATCTTACGTCTTAATTTCGAAACCCTTCTGCTCTTACTTCAATGCAAACCTTAATGACAAGCTGTTTATATGATCATTTTATTGAATTCCTGTGTTTCAAAAGGGCCTCTGTGTACTGTGTTGCTGGCAAGAGTCAAGGGCCTCATACCACTTCCACCAGTAATTAGTCCAAATTTCCTCTACAATTATTCATCATCAAGAAGACTGGATTCAGAAATTCAGGATCATTGTACCCTTAAACTTGATACAAGTAAATACCAGACTTCCCACATTAAAGACAAGTGTAAGACCTGTGTGCATACTTTTGTACTGAAAGGTAGCAGAATACGCTCCAAAATACACTGGTTTGGCCTACTGACTATTTTGAGCTAAAGGCACTTGAAAATGGCGGATAGAAAAGGAACACTCAGATCTCCCCTTTTCTTCTGAAAACAGGAGATGAAACTCTCATGTGGTAGACCAGGAGGAAACAGCCTTATTATCAGAGGCAGGGAGTCGAGTCGGAGAAAAACCTCTACAGACAGAACTTGTTAACATGATCTCATCCTACTTTGGTCTCCCTGTGCCTTTTAGTTACTTTTCCACAATCCCTGCTCTTTGTTCAACCCTGTATATAAGCACTCAGACCCATCCAGGTGTCGGGTCTTCATATTGCTGGGTGGGCTATTTATACAGACGTTTCTCCTGCTAACCTGTTTTATGTCAGCTTGAAGGCCGTGAGCCCAGCCCAAGACCCTGAGAAGGGCAAGGTAAAGTTCTGCCTCCCCTAGGGTGTCTGGCCTGGAGGATGGGCTGTCGTGGTCTGGGACACCCCACTCCCCCTGGAGACCGTCGCTGAGGCCTGAGACCACTGACAGAAAGCCAGCAAGAGGCAAAATTCCTACCACCTCAGCCTCTGGACGTATGTCTGTGCTGTGCGGGCCACAAAGGAAGGTAAGAAATCTCCTCCGTTCCTTTCCAAATTCAATTAGCAGGAGAAAAACATTTGTAAGAATTAGTTCTTTGGATTGAGCCCGTGAATTTGCTTTTTGGGTCCCCACTGGTAATGGATCCTAAGCTTCCAGGGAATAGTCACTGTTTTTCTTTGCTCTATATCTCTCGTGCTGTTTACCATGAGGAAGAAAAGGAGGAGTGTCTCTCAGAGTGTCTCTTTTATATCTGCTGTTTTTCAAGTGCCTTTAGCTCAAAATAGTCAATATGCCAAGTGGGCGTATGTTGGGGAGGCATATTCTGCTACCCTTGAATACCATCCAGTCACGTTCCCAGAAGCAGAGGAAGCATCACCAGGCATGAGGTCACCGTACATGAAGTATGAACTGACCTACCTGTAGGACTTCACTTAACTGGGAACACAGCCTGAAGGGTCTTTAACTTAGTACAGCTCTCACAGCTGGACTTCATCACCTAACTTATGTTTGGCATATTTTCTCAATTTGGATGATGTAGATTATAGCTGTAGACATTATAATATGAAAAGAGGGCTGTCAACCACTCATCTGCTGACATTTTATCCAATTTTTTTCTTATCTAATTAAAAAATGCCCATATTCATGTATAAGATAATTTTAATATTTCAATAAAATGTAAATTATTCAAGGAAAAAATCTTCACAAGCTAGCTTATTTAGTAACTCACAAATATATTAGTTGCATGTTCTGGACATATGTTGGACAGTTAGACAAAAATATCTAAAATAATTTTAAGATAAAGCTTTTTAAAATTCCTTTTATAATGAGATTTTATTTAGGTATCTGTCATGCTTTTCTAAATGAGTACAAGATCCTTCTCACCTGCAAGTATACTTGAAGGGAGTACAGTCTTTTGCTAAATTGTACAGATTTATATAATGTTTTATTCTATTTACCTTGCTTCCTAAAAACTAAGCAAACATAAAAAAATTAAAATGCATAACTTTCAACATGATGATGGCTTTAGTTCATTTTTTTTCTCACATAATAATTAGCCTTTCAAAAAATGTCTCAAGGGCATATTATAATCTAAGAACCAATTAATTCTCCTCTCTTTTAAAACCTGTTATCCTTTGAAATGATATTTTCTTAAAGAAAAACAAAAGACAAAAGCGGTGTTAAATGGACACCGATGGGACTTTCTAACGTAGTAACTTGCAGCAGCAGTAAATAACGTTACCCTTTAAATTTTCCTTTACTCCAGAAACATAGCCATGTTTAGTTTTCTGATCTGATTTTGGTTTTCAGCCCTCACCTTTTAACTGACCTTGCAGAGGTCACATTGACCTTCCGATGGCATATCCAGTGGGCCCTTAAATAATCAGGACCTGTAGGTTCCTTTACCTGTCAGCATTACTTAGCTGGCAATACTCCTCTGTCATAAGTAAAATACTCTACCAGCTGAGGTGAATAGTATCTCCTTCTCCGCGTGCTCTTTCTTGAGCATTTTCTCCCAGTCTCAACTGCAGATCTTTTATATACTCCTCCAGTTTTTAGATGCCTTAGGCCTGGGTGCAGCAGGGCATTTCTCTCTAAAGCCTCTACCTAGGTAATCTCATTATGTCCCATGGTTCTGACATTGTACCTCCTGGTGGATTCCAAATGTAGACCTCCAGCCCAGATTAACGTGAATATCTCAAAGCAACACACTCCAAGTGAAACCCATGTTCCCACACACCCTCACTGTCGCTACCTCTGTAAGTGGGACAATTCACCCAATTGCTTGAGCCCAAAATTTCAGAGTCATCTTAGATTGTTTTCTTTCCTTCATTATCCATGTCTGGAACTCACCCCCAGATCATATACTAAATATTCTATACATGTCTCTCCACATAGACTTCTGTTCTCCATAACCTGAAGCATCATTATTTCTCTAGATTACTATAATACCTTCCTACTTTCAGTCACTTATTCATAAAGTAAAAAAAAAAAAATTTAAATATAAAAACATTAGTATTCTGGAAAAGTCAAAACTATGGAGGCAGTAAAAAAAAAAACATCAGGTGTTGCCATGGGTTACTGGGGAGGGAACCAGAATAGGCAGAGCACAGAGGAAATTTAGGGTGCTGAAACGCTTCTGTGTGATACAAAAATTGTGGATATATGTCATCATACATTTGTAAAACTCCACAGAATGCACATCAGCAGTGAATCCTGGTGTAAACTATGGACTTTGGGTGATGATTTATCAATGTAAGCTCGTCAGTAATAACAAATATAGCGCTTTACTAGGGGGCACTGATAGTTGGGGAGGCTGCCTATGTGTGGGAAACTCTCTACTTTCTGCTTAATTGTCTGTGAATCCAAAACTGCTCTAAAAAATATAAAGTCTATTAAAAAATCATACGTAAAATCCCACTAATCCCTGCCCCACCCCCACATACATTCCTATGTAAAATCGTTTAATGATTTTTAGGTCCACTTTTTTAAAAATCCGAAGCTCCTGAGAATGGCCCAGAAGACTACACGTGATCTGGCCCTTGTTAATCTCTTCAATTTCATATTACACAGTTTTCATCATTGCTCACCTGTGCACGTGTTTCTTTCTTTTTCTTTTTGGAATGCTATTTCCCAAAGTGTTTGCAAGGGGTTTGATGATGAGTTGTTTAAGAAAACATGTGCACCTGCATAGCATGCATTCCTAACAAGAAATAAGGCATTTCTATCACAACAGAAAGTTCTCTCTTGTCCCTACACAGTCAGTATATTTTTATTATTTTCACCAAATGTATGTTTTTGACTGTCCTTGGCCTTCATATAAATGAAAACATAAAAGTATGCACTTGCTGGCAACGTTGTATCTGTGCGATTTTTCTGTTGTTATGTGTATCAGTTGTTTGTTCCTTTACGTTGCTGAGTAATAAGAATATATTCATTGTATGAATATACTATGTTTTGTTTATTCATTTGCCCAATGATGGGAGTATGGATTGTATCCAGTTTGGGGTTATTATACGTAAAGTTGCTATAAACTGTTTTGCACAATTTTTTCGTGCACGTAATTTTCCTTCTTCTTGAATAAACATTTAGGAGTGACACTGCTGGGTCATTAGGTTAAAAAATATATATATATATCTATATATCCCTATAAGAAATAACCAAAATCTTTTCCAAAGTGATTGTTTCATCCATTCATGCTCAACATTTTTCTTTCACTGTTGGTCTTTTTACTATCACAAATTCTAATGGCCATGTGGTAGAATCTCATTGTGATTTAAATTTGCATTTTCCCAAACACTAATGATGATGAACACCTTTTCAAGTGCTTATAGGCCATTTGTATTTACCTTTGAAAAATGTCTATTCAGGTCTTTTGTCAATTTTATAACTTTTAAAAATTAATTAATTTTTGGCTGTGTTTGGCCTTCGATGCTGCGCGTGGGCTTTCTCTAGTTGTGGCGAGCGGGGGCTACTCTTGGTTGTGGTGAGCAGGCTCTAGGCGTGTGGGCTTCAGTAGTTGTGGCACGCAGGCTCAGTAGTTGTGGCTCACGGGCTCTAGAACTCAGGCTCAGCAGTTGTGGCACACGGGCTTAGTTGCTCCGCGGCACGTGGGATCTTCCCAGACCAGGACTGGAACATGTGTCCCCTGCATTGCCAGGCAGATTCTCAACCACTGTACCACCAGGGAAGCCCTTTATAACTTTTTAAAGTATTTAATTGTGAGTGTAGATTGAAAAAACATACTTCCCAAAGTGATTATTCCATTTTATTCTCTCATGAGCAATGATGAGAGTACAGATTGCTCCATATCCTGACCAACATTTTTAAAAAATCGTCATAGTTTTTGTATGTCAAATATAGGTATGGTGAATATTTTCTCCCAGTCTGTAGATTGTCTTTCTTAATGGTGTCCTCTGATAAATATGAGCTTCTAATTTGATAAAATCTAATTCACCATTTTTGTCTTTAAAGTTTCTTGCTGTCAGTAACCTGTCTCAGGTTGTAAAAATATCTACCGCTGTTTTCTTCTAGACATTTTATGTGGTAGTTTTATCATCTATGTTTAATTCTATGATTCCTCTCAAAATAATATTTGTATGTGGAGTGAAGTGGGGTCAAGGTTCTTGGTTAAATCTATATGCATATCCATTTTATCATTAATTGTGACATTGGCTATGTTTTCATAGGTGCCCTTGATAAAAATGAAACAGTTCTGTTGCTTGCCTAATCTGCTGAGAATTGTTTTCCAATCAGAAATGCGTATTGATTTTTTTTCACAAATGGCTTGTCCATACTAATAGAAATGATCAATCATTTAATATGGTGGTATACCTTAATTTGTTTCTGAAACTCTATATTACTAGAACTTCCAAGGTCACTCTATACATATATTTAATATGTGTATGTCTGTGTGCACCTGTGTACACACACACACACACACACACACACATATCCTTTTACATGTTCTTGGTTAAAATTGCTAATATTTCTAATTTGTTGAATATATATATCTATATTCATGAATATTAATGGTCTGTCTGTTTTCAGTAGTAGGGTTACATTGGACTCATAAAATAAGTTGAAAGTGTTTCCTCCTCTTCTTAAAGATTTTGCACAATAATGGCATTATTTCTTCATTAACTGTTTGATAGAATTCATCATGAAGCCATTTGTGCCTAAAGTTGCCTTTGTAAGAAATTTTAACATTAATTCAATTAAGTTAGACATAAATCTATCCAGATTTCCTACATGCTTTTGTGATATTTTAAAACAGTTTTAAATTTTATGTAATTTATTTATCCATTTCATCTAAACTGTAAAGCTTATTTGTATAATGTGCATAATATTCCTTCATTGTGCTGTTACTGTCTATAGGATCTGTAGTTGTGTCTCATATATTCCTGACATCGGTAATTTGCATCCTCACTCTTCTTTCCTCTTGATCAGACCTGTTAGAAGTTCATAATTTTTTTCCAGATAACATCTTTGCATTTATCTATAAATAGTTACATAATCTTCATTTATTTGATGAAAATATCAAATACAGAATTATACAAAGGCAGGGTGTTTTCACCCTTTTAAAATGTTATTCTACTATCTTTCTGTGTTTATTATTTCTAAGAATGCATCATTCATGTCTTTGTTCTCTTGTCTGTAATGTTTCATTTCTTCTGTGTTTTTCAAAGATTTACCTTTGATTTTCACCATTCTGATTATGATGTTATACTCAAGTGTGGTTTTCTTTGTATTTACTTTTCTTGATATTTTATCTTTCATAGCTATATATATGTGTGTGTGTATGTGTATGTGTATATATATGTGTGTGTGTATGTGTATATTTAGGACTTTTTAAGCCATTATTTCTTCAAATATTTATTTTTCTGCCCAATTGTCTCTCTCTCTTCCTTCCAGAAATTAAATTATACAGCTGTTAGGATGCTTGATACTTTCCCACAGGTCCACAAAGCTTTGTTAATTTTTTTCAGTCTGTTTTCTCTCCCATTGTTAAGGTGGATAATTTTTACTAATAGTTATTATGTTTACTGTTCTTTTCTTCTGACACCTCCAATCCCTTCTTAAGCTTATCTACATTTTTTAAATTAAAATATTGTTCTGTTCAGTTTTAGAATTTGGATTTGTCTCTTTTTCAGACCCGCCATTTCTCTGCTGAGTTGTTTTTTCTTTTTAGGCTCTGAAAATATTTACAAAAGCATCTTTAAAATATTTAAATGCTAATTCCAAATTCTGCACTATATTTGGGTTAGTTTATACTGATTCCCTCTTTAGTGTGGAGTCCATCTTACTGTTTCTATGAACATTTAGTAATTTTATATACTGAATATTTTAGATGATACATCTTTTCAGACATTGAGTTCTGTTATTTTCCTCTGAATTCCATCCCCCCTGTGGTGGGGAGCAGCATATATATATTTTTTTACAGTTTTCTAGTTATTGCTTTTCACATGATCCAGAATGTTTCTTCTGCACATGTGTACTTAAGATAACAACCAAAGATTTAGGGTGGGGTATATAAGCAGATTTGGGGATTTGCCCCTTTGCAGCTCCTTCCATTTCAATATTTTCTCCCTTACTTTCCAGCCTCCAGGACACATCTAAACTCCATCATCTGACTCACTAAGCTAGTAGGATTGCCATTTAATGTTTCAGTTCCCACCACCTTGCTCTGTGCAAAATGCAACGTCTCAGAAGAAAAGTATCATAATCATCAAGTCCACTTCCTCTCATCAAGGACCAGCTCCTTTCATTAATTTTTAGCTCTCCTTCAAAAATAATTTTTTAATATTTTTCCAGAATTTTAACTATTATCTGAGAGTCTGAAAAAAGCTGTTCTGCCATTCTACAATTACTTTTAAAGTTTGTTATATTGACCTGTCTCATACAATAAAAATGTAACCTCCATTAGGACACAAGCTCTATTTTCCTTCTCTACCTTGAACCCCCAGCACTAATCACATTGTTTGGTGATTGCTAATCACTATACATGTATAATTCTTAGCATTATCATACTTTATCCTTTTAAAAATCTCAGGAGCTATTATATGTATGACCATTTTAACATGATAAAAATGAAGCATGATTAATTAAATAACATCATAGATCTCAATCCTGGTAGTAACAGATGGAGAATAATCACAGGTCCATCACTCTGTTTTTGATCACTACGATATGATGCATGACATGGTTTTGCTCACTGTGGAGGATATTTATTAAAGATTTTACTGATCTCAACTGTTCCTTACCATTATTTCTTAATTGGAAAACTTATTAGTAATGCAATAATAAAGAAATGAAGTAGCTTACTATATGAAATATGTTGGAGAAAATTCTATGAGCCCCTGGACCAGTTTTATAAACAACTTTAGAGAAACACTTGAAATGGATCTCACCATACACTAGAAAAAAATGTAACTAATGTTATTTATTTATTTTTTTTTTGCTGTACGTGGGCCTCTCACTGTTGTGGCCTCTCCCGTTGCGGAGCACAGGCTCCGGACGTGCAGGCTCAGCGGCCACGGCTCACGGGCCCAGCCACTCCGCGGCATGTGGGATCTTCCCGGACTGGGGCACGAACCCGTGTCCCCTGCATCGGCAGGCGGACTCTCAACCACTGTGCCACCAGGGAAGCCAACTAATGTATTTTTTATTCTTATTTTTTCCTCTCTGAATGATGCTTCTCATGAGAGAACTTAAAACAATAGTGAGATATTTCGTGGGTTTAAATTATGTACTTAGTTCCTTGGTAAGCTGCCTGTAGAGCACAAAAACATATATTTACTTAGTCCATACATATTATCTACTACAGCCCATTAACTGTTACTTGGTGCATGGGTCACACAAAAGTATGTGGTAAACAGAGAAATGAAAGACATAAACAGAACAGAATAAATATAAGCTGATGTACTCATAAAGAAAGAAAGAAAAAAGGAATGAAATAGATACTTCCAGACTGAGCCTTTTATTTTTTTGCCACATTGCCACATGAATCTTAGATTCTTCTGGGCAAGTGTATCAACGCTTCAGTACGTGTGTGATATGTGTGGCCTGTGTGTTAGGGGATAGTGTTTCCGTGGGGTGGGGGGGTGGGGGTGCATTTCTTTTCAAACACTAACTGTATCAGTTATCTACTGCCGTCCAACAAATTACTCCAAAGCTCAGTGGCTTAAAGCATCTTTGGTTTATTATTCCTCACAATACTATGAGCTGTGTGCCCGTTTCTTTGCTGATTTCAACTAGACTCAGTTATGTCACATAAATTAGCTGGAGATTCAGCTAGACTGGGAAGCCAAGAAGGCATAACTTGCAAGGCTGGCTGTAGGTGTTGGCTACTGGCTGAAGTGACACGATTACTCTCCACGTAGCTTCTCATCCTCAAGAAGAGTTGACTGCATTTATTACATGGTTGTGTTAGGGCAGCAAACATGGTTGCTGCAAGACCCTTTGATGCTCAGACCTCAGAAGTTGTAAAATGTCACTTCTGCCACATGTAGTTAGTGAATATATGTCAGAAGGCTACCCCAGATTCAACACAGGGTGGAATTAAAGATGGAAGGAACCAAAAAAAATTTATGGCTGTGCTTAATCTACCAGACCATCCTCCAGCCACAATTGCTTCCATTGCTCCCTGTAGAAAATATATTCACCACCCCCCAGATCCCAGTTAATCTCATTTATGGCATCAAGGTCAAACTCCAGTGCCTTGTGACCTGCCTATGGTCCATATAGGGAAGAGGCCCTGGGTACAGCTATGCTGATCCAAAGAGCTGTGAACATCAAAGAAACTTCCCCCAACACATAGAGACAGGGATACAGAGCACATTTGTGAGACTGGGACAGGATGACAGCAAAATTTAGAGGATCAATGTATTCAAAATGGGAAGGAGGAGGGACTTCCCTGGTGGTCCAGTGGTAAAGAATCTGCCTTAGGGCTTCCCTGGTGGCACAGTGGTTGAGAGTCCGCTTGCCGATGCAGGGGACATGGGTTCGTGCGCCGGTCCGGGAAGATCCCACGTGACGCGGAGCGGCTGGGCCCGTGAGCCATGGCCGCTGAGCCTGCGCGTCCGGAGCCTGTGCTCTGCAATGGGAGAGGCCACAACAGTGAGAGGCCCGCGTACCGCAAAAAAAAAAGAATCTGCCTTACAATGCAGGGGACATGGGTTTGACACCTGATCAGGGAACTAAGATCCCACATGCCACAGGGCAACTAAGCCCACGCACCAAGACTGAGCTCGCGCACCTCAACTAGCGCCCACGTGCCGCAAACTACAGAGACCGCGCGCTCTGGAGCCTGTGTGCCACAATTAGAGAAGAGAAAACCCGCACACCACAACTAGAGCGAAGCCCGGGTGCCACAAGGAAACGTCCTGCACGCCGCAACTAAGACCTGACACAGCCAAAAATAAATTAAATAAGTAAATAATAAATAAATCTTTAAAAACAATTGGGAAGAAGGAAAAGCACCCAGCAGTCCTTGGTCCATAATCATCCTAACGGTTATCCAGCTCCATGCTGCCAGGGCAGGGAATGCTTCTGGAACAGGACTCATTTCTGCGCCTGCGTAGGGCTTCCTCACCCACCTTTCCCCTCAGCACTTGGCTCCACCTCCTGAGCTCTTGGCTCTGCCCTTTGAAGTCACTTTCCTTTTCAGGAAGTAAAACTGATCCAGTGTAAATGGTCGAAGTTCAAAATTGTAACGTTTTTTCATCTTGTTTTCTTCTTGTAAAAACTTGGGAGTCCCTTTAATTTTGAGCTGTCTTTTCTTTTTTAATGTAATCTGGTGGTATTTTTATTGGCAAAACGCCCTTAAAAATGTTCCCTCTTTCCTTTGAATCTGATTGTGATCTCTCACCCCAAAACAAGATCCCTAATTTTTTTGAGACACCAAGTGAAGTTTTGGAATGTATGTGAGCCCCTGGGGGGTGTCAATTTCCTAACAATTCTTTGATCCCCCTTTTCTCTTGCTGGAAAACAAGATCTTAATAAAGGGTGTTAAAGTCACATGCTTGATTTAATCTTTAGCCCCAGGTCTGGTTTCACATTGTGAATATTTTCCAAATCAGAGGCTAGAGATGAGTAACATTTTTATTTTTGATCCTCGATATCATCTAAATTTTCCTCTAAATTTTGCTTGCAACTGAACAGATTCATGTCCCTTCCTGTGTTTTAGCACATGTAGCTATAAAGTTGTAATGTAACGTTTTATTATACTGCATGAAAATCTCCTAAGCCAGATCTACAAGTGAGTTAAGTGCACTTTCTATTTTTCTAGTTATTCTTGGTAAAGGTTTTTCCAATTGATCTTCAGTTACATAACGTGAGTCACCTTTGCTCCAACTTCCAAGAGCAATTACTCTTTGCTCTTCTAGGCTTTCTTTGTATGTCCTGGGCGCCATTCTAGCTCTGCCTGTCACACTGCCTCAAAGCCAAAGATGCAGGCTCAGGTTTTTGTTGTGAAACATGTTATTTCTTCTATCAGTTACTTATCGCTAAACTATTCCAAAGTTCACTGCTTTTAAATAACGGAAATGATTTTTTCTTCAAGGTTAAAATTATTATTAATTCTCGGGGTGAGCTAGCCATTTTCTGGGCTCACTTATGGAGTTACATTTGACTGGAGAATCAGCTGCACTGGATTCTCCAAGTTGATTTCAGAATCTTAGAATTTTATTCCTATTAAAAAGTCAGAAGTAAAATCACAAACATAAAATTTTATGGACAAAAGGTACCATAAATTTAAACTTCAAATATTTATCCCCAAAATGAGAAAAAAGAGGCATAGAGAGATTTTTACATATATTTTGTTAAATGAGATATTCTTAAAAGCATAAAGGCTCTGCAGTGAGAAAACATGACTGAGGAGAAAAGATTAGTGGTGTGAAGTGTGCATTAAAAAAAACATAATAAAATAAATTTAATAAAACTATATATAATTAAAATATTCAGAGGTAGCTTATTAATAACCTAATATGTACTAAAAATTTACCTAACAATTGAGAAGAAAGAGCCTCAGAGAATAGATGTAGAAAGGAAAGTTATAACAATCATTGATATTGCAAGTCAAGTCTAATAAATCTGCCAGATTGAACGGTTGGTAATAATGTGTGGTCCCTGAGACACATGTGATATCATTCCATTTAAATACCACATTTGGCTTCATAGCTTTCCAGCTACAGGAAGAACTTGACTCTTGATGACATTTGTACTAGTCCTTGTAGGATTAAAGACCTGATGCTTTCTTTGCCCAAAATGGTGATGCTACTTGGAGTAACATTTGCCATTTAATGCATTTCTGCTAAGGAATTAGAGTTTATGTATTCAGTCACTAAACGGGGCATTTTAAACACATATTCTCATTTCTGCTAATTTTTAGCATATTCTGAAAAAGCAAATGGCCAAATAGAGATTCACTTGCAAATATCATACACTGCTAATGGAAGTTCTTTGCAAGTATGTGCTTCTTACCATTTTCTCATCCTCCAAATCTATCAAAGAGAAAAAGAAAAGTAGCATAATGGGCATTTCCTGAGTGATCATATCAGGCACTGCAAGGGGCTGGGGGTGTGAGGACGGTCATTCATTCAAAAGCAGTACATTATTTATTTCTTTTGTGTGTCTTTAAAGGAAAATTTCCAAGGGAAGAAACCTGATGCAGACTTAAAGACAAACCAAAGGTGATGATCTACAGGCACATACCACGGGGTCTTTCCTGTTAGCAGGTTACACCACAACTGGTTGGCAATTACAAAGGCACACCAGACTCTGATTTCTTACCCCCTAAATGTATACAGCAGTTTGACTCCCATTGGCTGTGAAAACTTAGGCAGATTCTGAGCCTAAGACTTTATTTAAATCTATGCAATAAAGGTCAAGGCTATTATAATAGGTGAGAGAGACTGAACTCAAATCCACTGAAACAAAGTAGGGAGACTTTTACTCCTTGGGTTGAGCTGGTGGAAAGTACTGGTGGACACAGGGGGTCGAGGGCATTGGTCAATGTGATGAAGCCATCTGCATTTGCTAACTGGTGTTTTCTGAAATTGGGCTCCTATTTTCCACAGAGACTACAAGATAGGGTCCCTGTCTTTCTTGATGATTACATTTCACAGGGGTGGATCCTAGGTTCCCGAGAAAGGCTTTTTGGGTTGTAAAACGGACAGGAAGCTGGGAGAAGATTTATATCTCAAAGAGGCAGATCTAAGAGAATTTACCATTGTAAGTTTTCTAAAGTAAATGCATTAAGAAAAGAGAGGTCAAGGGCTTATAGGTGGAAAGAAACCCATTTAAACTTTAGTCAAGCTGAGAGAATTGTGAAGACCATCTTTGTCAGTAAGCGTATTAGATATGTTCTTTGCATCTGCTTTTCTGCAGAAAAAGATATATTTAGTTTTTTCACCAGATTGCTGAGAATTTCAAATGATGTGCATATTTTCATCTCTAACCTAAATTCCTTTTATGAACAAAAAGTCTCCTTAGATGTTTTACCCATATTCCAAATTTGTGATTTCTTTCCTAGATTTTTTTAGCTAGGAAATAGCTAAGCATTTTTTGGTCAATACTATTTTATTAATTTTTTGAAGTCAAAAGGCTTCTTTTCTCACACTAACCTGAATCTCAGCTTCTTTCCATTTAACTATTTTCCAATTCCTATAATTGTAAAGATCAGAGTACCTCAAACATAAATCTCTTTCTTTACATTTTGATGCAACTACCTTAATTCAGATTCACTTTCTCCCCACAGGCTCTAGAAAACAGGCCTCCTTCACCCTTGGTCTCTAAATCTACTCTTCCAACGTTATCAATTAAACTTGCTAAAGGTTGCATCTGATATTATCACTTCCTTATTCAAAGCCTTTGATGGTTCCTTTTGCCTAATATTTGACTCATTAATGTATACCCTGTTCCTTTCCAAAAAGAAGTTTTCTTAAACATTTATTTTCTATTCTCTTCTCCCTCCCTCCTTCCCTCCCTCCATTCCTTTCTTCCTTCCTTCCTTCCATAATTGTTCATTACTTCCTTTTCTGTCTGTCTCAAACAGTATATTCTGGGAAACAAATCAGATAAGAAAGACATGGTCTGCTCCTCTCATCTTATGATATACTAGTGAAGGCAGACAATTAAACTAGAGCTTAAAACAATCTGTGATAGTGCTGAGATTGTGAAATCATAGATGTCAAAGTAGTATTTTGCCTAATTAAATATGGAGTTCAAGGCAGACCTCCCTGAGAAACTTATTTAGAATTAGAGCTGAAGAATGATTAATGTTAGTCACATAATGAGCAAAAGGAATGAGGAAGAGGATACTGGCACAAAGTCTATGGATAATATGTGACAGGTCATAAGGAAAAGAGATAATAAAATGTCTTATTAATCCAGAAATAACTGTGTGACAACAGTTGGCTGGGTGAGGGAATCGTATGGGATGAGGGTTAGGCGGTATGCAGGGGCCAGATAACAGAAGACTTATTAAGACTTATATAGCTTTTTGGGTTTTACTTTTCAATGCAATGGGGAATAAATAAAATATGTTAAATGAACGAGTCACATGAGCACATCTGAATCTTTGACAGAGTGCCATGGAGAATGGATTTTGTAGGGATCACTCACAAGAGAGAAAATCCATCAGGCTGTTCATAAGGCCCCATAAAAATATGCTGGTGACCTAGATTTGGGTGGAAACCATAAATATCCAGTGAGGCAGACATATGTGAAAAATTTTTTAAAGGTAGAATGAATAGGAATTGCTTATAGTTTGGTTTCCTGGAAAGAGAGAGGGGAAAGAGTAATAGATTTGCTGTTAGAGCAGCTAGGAGTCTCTGTGGGGATCCTTTTGTATGGAAACACAAAATACCCCAAATAGCCAAAGAATCTTAAGAAAGAAGAGCAAAGCTGGAGGCTTCACTCCCTGATTCCAAACTATACTGCAAAGCTACAGTAACAAAAACAGTATGTGCTGGCATAAAAGAAAACACATGGTTCAGTGGAACAGGATAGAGAGCCCAGAAATAAACTCACACACATATGGTCAATTAATCTGTAACAAAAGAGGCAAGAATATACAAAGGGGAAAGGACAGTCTCTTCAATAAATGGTGTTGGGAAAACTGAACAGCCACATACAAAAGAATGAAACTGGGCCACTATCTTAGACCACACACACACAAAAAGTAACTCAAAATGGAGTAAAGACTTTAATGTAAGACATAAAACCACTAGAAGACAACACAGTCAGTATGCTCCTTGATATCAGTCCTGGTCATGGTCTTTTGGATGTGACACCAAAAGCAAAAGTGACAAAAGCAAAAATAAGGAGGTGGAACAACATCAAACTAAAAAGTTTCTGCACAGCAAAGGAAACAATCAACAGAATAAAAAGGCAACCTACTGAATGGGAGAAAATATCGTAAATCATATGCCTGATAAGAGGTTAATAGCCAAAATAGATAAAGAACTCAGACAACTTCATAGCAAAAAAAAAAAAAAAAAAAAAAATCCAATTAAAAAATGGGCAGAGGATCTGAATAGATATTTTCCCAAAAAAGACATATAGATGGCCAACAAGTACATGAAAAGATGTTCAGCATCAGAGGAATGCAAGTCAAAACCACAATGAGGCACCATTTTAAACCTGTCAAAATGGCTACTATCAAAAAGACAAGAAATAGCAAATGCTGGTGAGAATTTATAGAAAAGGGAACACTTGTGCACTGTTGGTGACAATGAAATTGGTGCAGCCACTATGGAAAACAGTAGAGGGTCCTCAAAAATTAAAAATAGAACTATCATATTAACCAGAAATTCTACCCCTGGGTATTTATGCAAAGAAAATAAAAACACTAATTTGAAAATATATATGCATCCACATGTTCATTGCAGTATTATTCACAATAGCCAAGATATGGAAACAACCTAAAAGTCCATCAAAGGGTGAATGGATTTAAAAAACAGCACACACACAGGCACACACACACACACACACACACACACACACACAGTGGAATATTATTTATTCAGCCATACAAAAGAAGAAAATCTTGCCATTTGTGACAACATGGGTGGACTTTGAAGGCATTCTACTAAGTAAAAGAAGTTTGAGAAAAATAAATACTATATGATCTCACTTACATGTGGAATCTTTAAAAAAATATAAAAGCATTCATAAATACAAAGAATAAACAGGTGGTTGCCAGAGGTGGAGGAGTGATGACTGGGCCATGTGAATGGAGGAGATCAAAAGGTACAAACTTCCACTTATAAAATAAGTGAGTCCTCGGGATATAATGTACAGCATGGTGACTATAGCTAATAATACGATATTGCATATTTGAAAGTTACTGAGAGTAAATCTTTAAAATTCTTACCACAATAAAAGATTCTGTAACTATGAATGGTGATGAATGTTCCCTAGACTTACTGTGACGATCATTTCACAATATAGACAAATATAAAATCGTTAACTTTTATAGCTGAAACTAATAATGATGTTGGATGTCAACTATACCTCAATAAAAATTTTAAATTAAAAAACATTAGAAAATCCTATTAAGTAGCTGGGGTTATAAAAGCTGGTATCTTTTTCACATGAATAAAGATGCCTTCCCCAAATCATTAAATGGGCTTTAATTGTGGCTTTTATTCTAAGATCTTTGTGCAAAAATGACAACTGATTTGTTTCTAGCCAATTCAAATTAACACTTTCCTGAATTCACACTAAAGTTACATTATATAACTAAACAAACACCAGAAAGGGATTTTCCATTATAAGGAAAAAATTGCAGATGTGAGAGTTGAGTGTTTCAAAGACTATCTTCTAAAAGTGTGTCCCAGAAGACACCGAATAATGGTAACTGTGAATTTAAGTTCACACTCACATAAATAATTGTGCATATTTATTGTTCATTTGTAATTTTGGTTGATACCTGTTCACGTTAAACTCAGTCATTCCTGAGATTTCCTCTCTCTAATGGTTGTGCAGACTGTCCTGGAATTCACCTAGCATCAAAAAGATGATTGAATCACCACTTACTTCATGAGTCAGTCAGTAAAGTTTACTGAAACAGTGTCTTCAGATGTAGGAGCTTTTCTGAAATCCCCAGTTTGTGCACGTTACAGCCCTTATTCTTTGGATTCAGCCTCTCTATGTGCTTTTCCCTCCTGAAGTCTTGCAATCTCTAGGATTACTCCTGTATATTAGGGCTTGGGTCCCTTCAGGTAGCAGAATTCCACGTCTTGTTCCTTATAAGTTCCCAACTTTCGCCCTTAAGACAATTATGAAAACCACATCAACGGGCCTATGCTTTAAAAACATTCAGGAAAAGGTATCACCCATAATTTAGTAAGACGCATTGCCCAAATTACCTAACATTGCAATTTGAGATTCTATCATACAGTGTATGTTATTAAATACTAATTTTTCTAAAATGAGGATTCAAATTTTTGAATGTTTTCTTTGCATTGTGTGGGTTGAAATCATACTCTGTACTCCTTGTTTCTTTCGTAGGTAAAATAATGACTTTATGGAAATGATACTCCAGGAGCTGATTACAACCCCTGGCCGAAAGCCAGCAAGAACATGGACATGTTGGTACTTTATCTGCAGGAAGTGAACTCTGCCCATAACCTTAATGAACTGGGAAGAAGACCCTGAACCTCGAGTTAGATAACAACCCTAACTGACACGTGGGTTTCAGCATGGACAGACTCTGAGAAGAGGGTCTAGTGAGCCCACACCTGGAATCCTGGCCCATGGAAACTCTGAGATAACACATTTTTGTTGTGTTAAGACCCTAAGTCTGGGGTAATCTGTTACATAGCAACAGAAAACTAACACAGATACTAAGAAAAGGTGTTCCCAATCAAGTGATAGTGGCGAATGTCAAAGTGCAATGTACTGTGTAATTTCTCTGGAGAATCTAAATGGATTAATCAAAAAAAAATGATAGCATTGTCAAATAAATGAAAATATATCAGTACCAATTAGGCTTAACCTTGTTTAAAAAACACTTTTTGCTGGAACAAATCCTGCTGACTGGCTTCCTTGTATGATGTCCAATAGTCAGCATGGTCCATTTTATCCAGAGATCACTAACGACGGTAATGAAATTGCAGCATCAGTGCCTTCTAATAGGGCATGGTTATAGCACAGGTGGGCAAGCTATCCACTCTAAATCTAATTTGTGCTCTCAATAAGAAAATGGAAGATTTTTCATTACTTTTAGCATTATTCTGAAGATTCAGGGCTCATCATGCCAAACAAATGACTAAGCAGCCTCACTTAATTAGAGCACATCTTAATCAAGACAGTGTCTGTCAGAATATTTCTTGTAAGACAGTCCTTAGTCTCATCATAACATCAGTCACAAGGGAATCACCCCACAAGGAGTACCTCTTTGAATACACATCTGAAAACAGTTAAAATGAATAGTCAGTTCTAAAATCTTATGTAATGAACCCTTGCTTCTTAAATAAAACATGACGGTCATTTAATTCAAATATTTGTAGCTTGGTGTCTTAGCTCATTTTTCAGAATCTACACAAGTCATTACACGTGAAAATGTAAATTCACTTAATATACCTGGAAACTTTTGCATAGTTACGGGAAAAGTTTCCTACTTGTCAAACAAAAGGAACACGGTTTTGAAAAAACAGCATATAAATAATGTGTTCATGACCCTGTAAAACCCAATTTACATCTTGAGTTGTAAACAGTATCATTACCCAACTCTTTGCTCATTCCCCAGTAACAGCAGTTAAACATCGTATACGTTATCATGTAACTTTTCAGTACCCTCCCACTTGGACTTGTCACTTACTTTGAAAAATGGGATATTCATTTCCCTGATGTAAGCAGAGGCTGAGAAAAGGCTTGTACATGTGGCCTTGACCTCATATGCCTCTGCAGTGATGATGAGAAGTTCATGCTCAGCCAACTCATTGGTCCCCAGAGGAGATGAGAGACACTTGGAGCAGAGCTCAGCCTGGGTCTGTTAATCCCCATTTCACTCAGAGTCAAGACCAGTAGAGACATTCCTGCAGACTCACCCTACAGTAGCCAAGTGCCAGCCAACTTGCAGATTTGTAAGCCTGCAAATTAGTACTTATGTTTGTATGTCACTGAGATGTTACCTTGTCTATTACATAGCAATTTTATCATAATAGCTAAATTATACACTTTCCAAGTTCTATTTAATATATAAATCACAAGAAGAAGAAAAATTAAGATCCATTATTGAGTCTAAGTAACTGAAAGTTTTAAGGGTCTTTTAAAGATATTAATAATAATGGTTCTAGCAGGGCTTTAGTATCAACAATCAAAACTTGGTCGGTATCTGTGTAATGTGATTCAAAATAACACAAATGCAACTGCACAAGCCTTTAAATGAATGGAAGTATAGATTGGTGGTAGTATAAATTGGTAAATTCACCTTTGAATTTACTATCTAATCATATAGTTTAGATATGATAGGTCTCACTGAAATCGATCTCTTGGTACACATCCAAAGAAACCTGTACATATTTGCAAACAAAATACAAATTAAATTATGTTCACAACACGTTAACCTTAAACAAAAATTATAAATAACCCATTGTACTTCAACAGGAGAGAACATAAAAATATTAGTCAGCAATTACAAAAATCAAACTATAGCTATGTAAAATAAAACGAGTAGAACACACAGTCATAGGATTGAGGAAAAAAGAGATACAAAGGAATACGTGCTCTATGATTCCATTCACATTAAGTTTGTTATAGGGATAGAAATCAGGAAAACGCTTATATTTTGAACATAATGAGTAAGACAGGTCTTAAGGGCTGGATTGCTAGTAACGTGCATATCAGATAATTCAAATTATACATTGTTCTAGAAAAGGCAAAACTACAGAAATAATAAAAATATCAAAGGTTGCCAAGGGTTTGGGGAAAGGGTAGTAGGGTCAAAAAGGTGAAGCACAAGGCATTTTTATTTATTTTTAATTTGTACTGTAGTATAGTTGATTTACACTGTGTGTTAGTTTCAGGTGTACAGCGCACAAGGAATTTTCAGAGCAGTACAACCATTCTGCGTGATACTGTAACTGTGAATACATGACACTGTGCAGGTGTTAAAACCAATTGAACTTTAATAGCACAAAGAGTAAACCTGAATAACTTAAGTTTTAAGAGTAACTTAAAACAATCACTTGTGAGGTTGAGGTATTCCAGGAAGGAATGGAGACTATGATGAAAGAATCTAAGTATATCACAAATGTGTGATAGGTTCTCACTTAAGGGGTGAGATGAGATGGGGGTTCTCACTGGGGGTAAATGATGGGGACCTTTGGGAATCTAGATAACTTTGGAAATGACCCTATAACACTAAACATAAAGAATACACAGATAAGCATATTTTCTAGTTGGTCTAGTTGACAGAGGTGCGTCCTGTGTGTATACGAAATAAGAAGTTTGGGGCTGCTATGCGTGCATGCTGGAACTGAAAATTTAAGGAAATGGAGGTTGAAGGTGGGAACTGTTTCTTCCTACTGGAGTAGGAAGATACAGAAGAAAAGGTAGTGGTTACTCATATGATAATCGATTTACGTTAGAGACGTCAGAATGAACCTACAGTTAGCTTCATATAGATACAGATGAATGGGTAGAGAAATAAAGAGTGATCTGGGCACATACGGTGCCTAGACTGTGGTTTCCAACACCGTTCTCCAGTAAAATTAGCCAGGGCTCCTTGAAGAAATGTTTGATTCTAGGACTGAGCCAGGACATATATGAGCCCAGAACATATCGTAGTTCCAGAAAGTAAGAGATTAAAAAAAAAAAAAATCGATGGGGATATGTCAAAGGGACACAGGAACTCACTGAAATGGCCAAAGCTGGAACAATCTGACTAAACAAAATTAATAAAATGGTATTGGATTATACACCAAAGTACAAAGTAAGTATCCAAGTGTCCTTACTGATGTAATGATTGAATAAATAAATGGGGGAGTAGCAACAAGTCTTTCATACAGAAGAATGCCAAATAATTGACATAGATACACTACCCTCAAAGAAGTGGACCATAAATCCCACTCCCTAAAGGTGTGCTGCACATCATAACTTCTTCCCAAAAGGCCAGCATCAAAGGTGGGGAGGGGTACCTATACAGTCTAGAACCCTGGCAAACACTGCCTCAGCCAAGTGATCAAGACCTACATCAGCAGTCATGAATCATGTTGACAGTAGGTACCCTTGACATGAAACGATGGAAATGACATTTTACCTGTGATATTCCTGACGAAAACGCATAGCAGTGGTCTAATTATGAGAAGAACGGCAGAAACATTCCAATAGAGGAGCATGCTACAAAATATCAGATCAGTATTCCTTAAAATTGTCAGTGGTATCGAAACAAGGAAAGTCTAAGAAAGTGTCACAGCCAAGAGGAGCCTAAGGAGACCAGACAATTAAATATAATGTGGTATTCACAATGAGATACTGAATCATAAAAGGATAAACTATAGAAATGTTGACATTGCCAGATATTTCTCCAGCAAAGATGGGTTTATTTGGGATCAGCAGAGACTTGCACTTTGGGGTCTGCAACCATGGAGAGCCACTTGCAAGTCCCCACACATCAAGAGAAGGAGAACGCTTTTATAAGGAGGAAAAGGGATTTGGAAGGGCCATAGTACACAAAGAGTCCACCCATGGCTTTACATGGCTGAGCCCTTGTTAGGAAGGACATGTTGGGCTCCGCTATGTCACAGGGCGTGAGAGCTCCCCCTGCTGGTCTCTCGACTCTATTTAATTGAGGTTTCTGCTTATTAATTTTTTATAGAAATATTAACAAATCTGGTACTTTAGTTAATAATAAATGTAAATATCGGTTCATTAATTAGAACAAATATACAATACTAATGTAATATGTTAACAATAGTGGAAATTGGGTGTGGAGTACATAGAAACTATATAATATCCTCTCTCTTTTTTGTAAATGCAACACTGTTCTAAAAATAAGTTTAATTTTTAAAAAACTTCTGAAGGAAAGGATAGGAACATGAGGGTATAATTTACATTAGGAATAGTAGGATATAGGAAATACTCTTAGAAATAGTTAATTTCATGATATGTTAAGAAAAATAAGTTCATGTAAACACAAATGTGTTCCTCTGTGTATATTATACTATATTCCTCTACATTTCAGGTTTATAATATATCAAGGTAAATTATTAAGATTGAAAGTATACATCAAATACCATAGCAACACCTTAAATTTTCTTGAGCTGCCATAAGTGAAGGTATAATAAATACCAAAGCACTTTGTGTCACTACACAAATTCCAGCTTTTATTACCCATTTCACTCCCTAATTTTAAAATAGTTGGTACTATTTAAAATTGACATATTCAATAAAAATATTGTATCTGCTTAGTTTCAGTAAAAATTCAAAATGATCCGTTGTGCTCAATGATCAGGACACATTGTTGAATAAAACTGATGTAATCTCTCTTTGAAAACCTTATAGTTTCGGTTCAAATAGTGTAAATTATTTTTTCAGGTTACATGTTCCAATAGAATAAAAACAATTTTTGATATTTAAGAATTACAGGTTAATGTATTACATAACATTTTGGTAATATAACGCTAACAGCTTAAATTTCTTCTATAAATTATATGTTTCAGAGACAAAAATAAAGCATTATAGTAGAACCATGAAAATATTTCTTTGAAGAAATCAAGATCCCTCAGCATTTGTGACCAGACTTATTTATAAAAGTTAGCTTAACCTTTCTAACTCATTACAATATTATTTCTTCAATGTCTTGCTAAGTAATAAACCAGTTGTTTCGTTGGTATTTCAATTATGTATTCACTCATTAACTGATACTGTCTGCCAGGGGCCTAGGGTTCAGCGCTGTTAGCAGGGGAAAGGACCTGACAACACAGGTTGTTTGGGCCCTTCCTGAGGTTTCAGCGGGATACCTGTTGAGCAAGCAGGTGTCAGGGTGGTCACTTAGGACAAGGAGCCAAAATAAAAGTAAAAATCAAGTCTTACCCAGTTAGTGAAAGAGTGGGAGCAAGGTAAAAAAGGTGCCAACCCCACGGACTGGCACCAGGCAAGGATCAGGCAGATGCTGCACAAACAGGGGGGATATCTCACTGTTAGAGCCCAAACAAAAGGCTCCCATATCCTTACAGACCTGTGGTCCGGGAAAAGGGAGTGAGGGAAAAGCTAAGAGGGAAATACTCGGAGTTAAAGTGGAGAAAAATGCCTCAGTCAAAGCGTAAAATTGCTCATAAGATCTTCTTATGGTCATTGTATTATCTATAGGATTTCAGGGATCCCTCTCTATCATTCCTGATATTCATAACTTGTTTCTTCAGTTTTTTTTCTTTTTCACTTATCAGTTAGGTTGAAGTTATCAACTCATCAAATTTACTGATACGTCTAAAGACGTAACTTTAAGTTTCATTGATTTTCTCTATTACTTTTTAAAAACTTTTATTTCACTGTTTTCTGATATTTATTATTTTCTTCCTTTGGTTTGCTTTGGGTTTAATTTGATCTTTTTCTATTTTCTTGAGAGAGCAGAGAAGTCTTTGGAGGTTCTTTATTTTTTACTAATATAGGTTGTTAGTGTTATAAAATACAATGTAAGCACTGTTTCAGTTGCATCCTATAAAATTTTAAATGTCATGTTTTCATTTTCATGCAATGCTCATTCCTAAGATTTGTAAAAATCTTTTGAACTATTAGTCAAAATAGAAATGTTTTGATTTTCAAATATTTAAGCATTCTCTACATATCTTTGTTTTATTGAATTTTAATTTAATTACATAGGACTCAAGGGACAATGTTTGTATGACAAATATTTTAAACATATTAAGACTTATTTTATTGCCTAGATTATAGCTTATGCTGGTAAATTTTCTTATACACTTGAAAAGGACATATATTTCGCTTTTGTTGGGGGGAGTATTATATAAATGTCCATTAGATCAAGTTTGCTAGCAGGATTATTCAATTTTCTATATCAGGGAATGGCAAAATACAGCCTGCAGGCCAAATTCAAGCCACTGTGTGTTTTGGTAAATAAAGTTTAATAGTAACACAACTGTCTCCATTGAAATATGTATTTTTTGGTCATTTCTGTACAACAAGGGCAGAATTGAATAGTTGCTACAGTGACCATATAGCTCACAAAACCTAAAATATTTACTAGATGCCTCTTCAATGAAAAAAAAAATTGCTGGCCACTATTCTCTATCCTTATTCATTTTTCCCTCTATTCATTCTATTAGTCACTGAGTGAGTTGTATTGAAATCTCTAATTGTAGATTCATTTATTTCTGCAGTTTTTGTATGGGTATTTTGATGTTCTCTTGTTATGTACATAAATGTTTCTTCTTGACAAATTGACCCGTCTTATTCTAATGCAAAGTCCCTCTTATCTCTGGTAATGCTTGCTCATAAATATATTTTGCCTGGTGTTAACACAACCTCATTATTTTTCCCTTTACCATTGCTAGCATAGTATACACTTTGTAATCTCATCACTTTTAACCTAATTATATCAATATATTTAAGGTGGGTTTCTTGTTCAACATATAGTTATGTTTTGAATTTATATAATTCAGCAATAGTTACCTTTTAAATGGAGTGTCTATGTCATTTATACTTAAGGTGATTATGGATCTGGTTGAGTTTATATTATCAGCTAGCCATTTGTTTTTTATTAGTCCTGCCTATTCTTCGATCTTTTTCTTCTTTTTCTACCATCTTTGGATTATCCTTTTCATAACTACAATTTATGAGTGCATTTTATCCCCTATGTTTATTAGCTATGAAGCTCTTTTGTATATTTTATAATTACACTTGACCTTTGAACAACCCAGGTTTGAACTGCATGTGTGCACTTACATGTGGATTTTTTTCAATAGTAAATACTACACTACTACACAATCTATGGTTGGTTGAATCCAAGGATGTGGAACTGAGGATTTGGAGGGCTGTCAGTTTATACATGGATTCTCAAATGCACAGAGGGTCAGTTCCCCTAACCCGCACGTTATTCAAGAATCAACTGTAATTTGTGATTTACAGTATGTGTATGTCTAACTTCAAATAATATTATCCCAATTCATTTGTAGTATAACATCCTTACTACAGTATAATTTAATTTGTCTCCTGGCCTTTGTGCTACTGTCGCCATATATTTTATTCCTACATATGTATTTAACACTACAATACACAGTTATTCGTTTTAAAAAATCAATTTTCTTTTTTTAAAAATGCTATTTTATATTTAACCATATATATATATGGCATTCTTCATTTCTTGGTGCAGTAACAGACTTCTATCTGGTATCAGTTTTCTTCTATCTGAAGAACTTCTTTTACCATTCCTTGTAGTGTAAATCTTCTAATGATGAATTATCTTAAATTTTGCGTATATCAAAAGTCATTATTTTTCTTTTAAAAAGAGATATTTTTAATGGATATAAGAATGTGGGATAACAATTATTTCTTTCAGATCATAGATGCTGATCCACTCTTTTCTGGATTGTACTTTTATAACAGTGTTATTTTCTCCCTCTGTACATAATGGGTCTTTTTGCCTCTGGCTCCTTGGGAGATTTTTATTCATCGTAGGTTTTAGGCATTTTGATTATCATGTGCCTTATTGTAGTTTTCTTCATATTTTTTGTTGGAATTCTTTCAGCTTCTTAGACCTATGGGTTCATTGTTTCCATCACTTCTTTTAAGTTGGCCCTTATTTACTCATTTTTTTCCATCCTCTTTCTTGCCTCTCCTTCTGAGACTTTGTTCAGTTTTTTTCTTCTTTTTCCTTTTATGTTCTTTATCTTGGATTGTTTATATTGCTATGTCTTCGACTTCATTAATCTTTTCTTCTGCAGTGTCTACTCTATCATCTCCAGCATTGCATATTTTATTTGTGTAAGTGCTATTCAGTTATTTTGCATATCTTCTATGTTTTTAATATGCTCATGCATTCCTCTACCATCTTGAGCATATTATTTATAGTTATAACCACTTTAATATTCTTGTTTTCTTTTTTTTTTTTTTGGCTGCGTTGGGTCTTCGTTGCTGCACACGGGCTTTCTCTAGTTGCAGTGAGTGGGGTCTATGTTTTGGTGCGTGGGCTTCTCATTGCAGTGGCCTCCCTTGCTGCGGAGCACGGGCTCTAGGCATGTGGGCTTCAGCAGTTGTGGCACGTGGGCTCAGTAGTGTGGCTCACGGGCTCTAGAGCACAGGCTTAGTAGTTGTGGTGCACGGGCTTCATTGCTCCACGGCATGTGGGATTTTCCCGGACCAGGGCTCGAACCCGTGTCCCCTGCACTGGCAGGCGGACTCCCAACCACTGCGCCACCAGGGAAGCCCCAATATTCTTGTTTTCTGATTCTATAACCTGTGTAATTTCTGGCGCTTTACCTGTAATAGGGCTTTCTCCTCATCAAAGATATTCTAGCAAATCTGCACCAAGAGCAGCCTTTAGTCTATGACTATTATAACCCAATACTAAAGCATATCCTTTTGAGTTCTCTACCTCTACCTGATGTATGACAAAGTTTTTGTGTTTTTTGTTGGTTTGTTTCCATTCTGGTGTGTGGGAAACTAATATTCCCATTTTTGTGTGGGAATCAGAGCTTGTTCTGTTTTCTCCTTTCCAGTGGCTCTTTCCACGCTTTGGGTATTTTCCTCCCATACTTGTGATGATTACTGTTCAGTTGAAGAATAATGGAGAAATTTCTGATGTTCTCTCTCTGTTCACTTCTCTCTTGTTCATGCTGTTCTCTTCTTCAGTTCCCTGGCTTGTGCACTGTAGCTGCTTTGTCCACCCCAAATTCTCAACTGTCTCCTCTGAGGAGCCTTCAGGGTTCTGTTTGGGTTCATCCATTCTGTGCTGTGTCCTATAAACTCTCTCTAGGTGGTAACCAGGTAAGACTCGCTTCATTCACTTCTCTTAAGAAATCACCGTAGTGTGCTGTTTATCGTCCAATGTCTAAAAGCCTCTGTTTCAAATATTTTATCTTGTGTTTGAATTATGTAAAGCAAAAGGACACATCAGGACACAGTGACTCCATCACAGCTATAAGCAGAAGTCTTATCTCCCGAACACAGTGAGTTGTTTATGCATTATTTTTATTAGAGCAATTTTTCTAAAAAGACTCCAGATAGCATCATATTTCACTGAATCTAAGATGTCACTGTTTTCTAATGTGATATTATTTTTTGTATCACTAAGAATAACACTTCCAATTTTATTTTCACAATCCATTGCTATACTCAGATATCAGAAATACTGAATGTGAAAAAATGAGCACCACTGAGCTAGTAAAACACTATCATATTGACAATATATGGTAAATAAACACATTATAATAATGTTAAAATTTATACATGATCATTTTTAACTAGTTTCACCTTTTCTAGATTACATAAATTTGACATAAATAGGTATTTAATATCTATTTATTATTTTTCTAATAATCACATTATTTTCCATGAGTGAAACATGAAATTTCAAAAATTGAAAACTATTATACATAACAAGAGCTCTGCCACTCACTGGCCTTTTAAAGGATTTAAATTTATCTTTCTGCAACAATGATAAATTGACTAAGAAGGTCTATAAACTTCTCGCACAATTAGAGTCTTCAAGTGTCACTGTGGTGTTTCCCTAACCAAACTGTATTGAAAGAAAATACGAACGGGAATACAGATTATCATGAAACATCACTTTAAAAATGTTTAAAATAAATGGTCATCTCATCACGATTCTGAAACTGAATGTTCACATTATTATATTTTCATATAAGTAAGTTACATGTAAGTGACATCATCCCAAACTTCGATATGAATTTGAAATCTAGCAATGAGTCCACAGAAATTTTAATAGATTAACTAGGACCTGAGTTACCACTTCACGCTTCCACTAGGTCTGTTAATTCATAAAGAACAGGTAACACATTGTCCTTCTTCTGGCTTTAGCTTATGTTATGATTTTGGGATATTATAGATACTCAAATATTTATGGAATTAAATTTTAAATGTGCTAGGGTAAAGTAAGCCTCTGATAGTTCACAGCTACAGTCAAATTCAATGTTCACTAACAAGTGGAGATAGAAGGATCCTAAGTCAACTTATCTGGGATCCTAGACCTTGATAAAATGTTGGCATGAACAAATAAGCCATCATTACAGAAACAATTTTTGAAATGACAAGACATTTTGTACCACTTTGATGCTTCATTACTAAGTGTTCTTGTTAATGAGGCAGCTTAGAACAGTTTTAACTACAGTTTGGAGAAAGGTCAGCCATCACTCATTTGTATGTGTAGTAAAATAAGGATTACAAAATAATTAATTTTATGGCCCATAAATATGCAATTAAAGATGTGAAGTCATCAAATTATCTGAAACTTCAAAGCCTGCCTCCCTGGTGACCATTTAAATTAGCTACATTAGTGTGTATTTCTTCTGTATGGCTGAGTGACAGTTTGGGTTTGCACTTAACGTACATTTCCAAATCTTATACAGCTTCCTGTCCTTACTGTGCACATCAAGGACTTTTTTTTTGAAGGGTGGAAACTGAATAGGTTCAGAAAGCAGATTAGCCAGTATCAGTAATGGGGACCCGCAAGACAACAGTACAGAATCTATTAATTTGTATCACATGGGACAAATTACTTGGTCAATGAAACAGGGAAAACACATATTCTTATTACGTCTGAAATTAGCTAAAATGCTTGAAAATCACTTACCCATTCATATAGCAACATTCAACAAGTATCTATTAAGAATTCAACACTATGTTGTCATTAGTTGTACAAGACGTTACCAAGTATAGTCCTTTGCTTTCAGGATCAAACAGGCTATGTCTTCACTCTCACCTATTAACAAGGGAAATCAAATTCCATCCTATTTGATATTTTAATAGGTTTCAATGATAGTGAAGATGTTATGGAGTCAAATACCAACAATAATATGTATTTGTTAAGAAAGAAATCATACCAGAAGAAAAAAATCAATGAGAACCTAGGGGCAAGACGGGAATAAAGACACAGACCTACTAGAGAATGGACTTGAGGATATGGGGAGGGGGAAGGGTAAGCTGTGACAAAGTGAGAGAGTGACATGGACATATATAGACTACCAAACGTAAAATAGATAGCTAGTGGAAAGCAGCCGCATAGCACAGGGAGATCAGTTCGGTGCTTTGTGACCCCCTAGAGGGGTGGGATAGGGAGGGTGGGAGGGAGACACAAGAGGGAAGAGATATGGGGACATATGTATATGTATAACTGATTCACTTTGTTATAAAGCAGAAAATAACACACTATTATAAAGCAATTATACTCCAATAAGGATGTTAAAAAAAAATCAATGAGAATTCTCTAGTAAATCATCTGCAAAGTTACTGAAAAGTGATAGAGTAAAGTAATCTCTGCCAGAAACAGTCCTTTGAGAGTTGTGGCCATAATGATGGCCACAATGATAATGGCCAGTGACCATGAATCATCTCAGAAAAGTGAAAAGTATAGCAGATTGCAATTCACTAATGGTTATTTTATCCCAGGGATCTACACGTTTAGTAATAGTTACTGAATTCCTAGGGCAATCAGTTAATTATCACATTATTTTTAAACTTCTTGGAAAAGGAAAAGGGGCAGCGACCTTCTGTTACTACTGAAATGCCAGTTGCTGCCTTGACCAAAGCTACCTCAGCTCTCTGCCTGTTTCTTAAAAAGCCCAAGTCTGAGCTACTACAGAAACGGAATTTTTAAAACTTCTGGATATATCTACTGAATGACTTATTTGGGGAGTTCTAAAAATAAGCAATTCCAGATGCTCTGACTTTAACAAATTAACTAACGCCTTTGAATGCTGATGACACGTTGAAATGTAATAAACCAACTTGGAGGTATATTTGTCAGTAAGTGTGTTCAATTTTTTTTTAGTTCAAACTCATGGAGAGACCGTAAATACAATGAAAACCATAAGCTGAGGCTTAATCTATTTACTCTTCACCCATTCCAAAAGTGTGATACAACCATTCCACTCAAGTCTCGCTGCTAATGTAAACAAAGTCTAGTCTCCATGCAATGGCCTCTTTAACACTCTCGTTACAGTTTACTTCTTTGGATCCCAGTAACACTTCACATTCTTGAGTCTCTGTCTGCTTGACCTTTTTATATACTTGTTCTTACTCAGCATTATTTCTATTGCCTTTCCTTTTTACTCGTTTTCTCACCCCTCTTCCTTAGTAACACCATTATTTTTTCCCCTGAGTTTTCTTCTCTCTTTCAGCTCTATAAATTTTCTTTTTGTATTGCCAACCCACCCCATGCTTTCAACTACAGGCCCGTAACTCATAGAAGTTTACTTATAACACCAGCCTCTGGCATGAATTCCAAACCCATGACTCTATTTAAATACCTCAGAAAAATTATAACTGCTCTTTATACAAGTACAACAATAATAAAAATATAAATAACATCAAATATTAAAAATTGTGAAGGCCTTATACCCATCACAAGCATTAACTCAACATAAATCAAAGAACTAATTGTAAAACAAAAAAGTAAAAAACTACCTAGAAGATAACATAGGAGGAAATCTAAATGACCTTGGGTTTGGCTATGACATTTTAGATACAACATCAAAGGCATGATCAACGAAAGGAAGAACTGATAAGCTGGACTTGGATTTCCAGATCTGAGAAAGACATTATCAAAAGACTGAGAAGACAAGGTATAGACTGGAAGAAAGTATTTGCAAAAGATATATCTGACAAGGAACTGTATCCAAAATATACAAAGAACTCCTAAAATCCAGCAATTAGAAAAAAAAAACAAAAAACCTATTTTGAAAATGGGTAGAAGTCCTGAACCAATACCTCACCAAAGAAGATATACAGATGGCAGATAAGCATATGAAAAGACGCACATCATGTCACCAAGGAAATGAAAATTAAAACAATGAGATACCACTATACACTCAATATAGAAAGGTCAAAATTTGCAGCACTGACAACACCTGGCAAGGATGGGAAGCAAAAGGAACTCTCATTCGTTGCTGGTGGGAATGCAGAATGGTACAGCACAGAGGACTTTTAGGGCAGTGAAAATACTATAATGTGTATGATACTATAATGGTGGATACATGTCATTATACATGTGTCCAAACCCACAGAATATACAACACCGAGAGTGAACCGTTAAGGCAAACTATGGATTTTGTGTGATAACAACGTTGTCACTGTAGGTTCATCAGTTGTTAACAAATGGACCACTCTTTGGGAGGCTCCGCGTGTGTGCAGGCAGGGAGTAGGTGGGAAATTCCTGCAACATCTCTTCTATTTTTATGTGAACCTAAAACTGCTCTAAAAACTAAGTCTTTTTTTTTTTTTTCAGTCAAAACCATCTCTCCCTATATTCCCTGTTTTGGCTATTTATTCAGTGAACTAAATTACCAAACTCGATACCTTGCAGTCACCACCACCCCCCAACTCTCAAAATAGAAAAATCACATTTTTAGACTATTTTACCTTTGAGTTCTCTCTAATAACTCACTTCTAAATTCTCATTAGCACTGACTGAATTAAAGTATAAAATTAGATTACTGGAAAATGATATTCTTTTACCTTTCGATCGTAAGTGTTACTTTACTGGATCCGTTAATTACACTGATGCCAGAAACATGTTTTAAAATACAAAGTAGTTTATGCTATTACTATGCTTAAAATTGGGTTTTATAGGCTTAAAAATAAAGATCAAATTCCTTGAAATGGAATAGAATGTCTGTCATATTCTGGCAGGTAGCCCCCCTGTCATTCTCATCCCCTGCCGCTTCCTGGGATGCAGTATACATGCCCCCTCCCGTCATGCAGCTTCTGTCTATAATGCTGGTCTTCCTTGTTAACTTAAATCATCTATATACCTTTCAACGTATGAGTCAAACGTAGTTTTCTGCAGTCTCCCTGAAGTCCATTGGACTTCCCCACCCTGTGTGCTCACAGCATATTATGAAATACTGTAACATACATGTCATTATATTAAGATGTATTATTTTCATATCTGTTTGCCCTACTAAATTGTGAATTCTTTGAAGACAGGAATTATGTATTACTTGATCTTTACCCTGGTCATTGAGAAAATGAAGTGGCAGAAAAATTGTTCAAACTATCATTTGATGGCACTCACTTTGCAAACCAGACCAACACATTCTGATGGAAACATGTAACATGATAAGGAACCTCCAGATGGTCAAGACAAAAGGAAAAAGAAGTCGAGGTAAGTGAATACAAGTTTGTGTGTACTGATGAACAATACGTATATTCTTGAGGAGATATGCTGGTCTCTTAAATTAAGTGTTTTAGATTAATGCAAGATATTAACAGGTTACCAAAAACTAACAGCAATGATGTAGAGAAGACAAATGGCATAGTTTGGAAAGGCAGCTGTCTGAGAAATAGTCTCAGACAGCTTAGGAAGATTAGGAAGACAGGTTAGGAAGCAAACAGGCAACTTGTCTTTTCAGTTTGCAGGAGCCACACAGACATGTGTTTAACTCAGGCCTGGGGACCACAGACAGTGATGTGTCTTAGTGACCTGAAGTATATGTTCTCTAATATATAGTTCAGGGCTCACCTTTCTTACCACACCAAAAGTAGATTCCTCATCTCTCCCTGTCTTTTTTAGACTCCTGTAGCACCTGTCACAACTTTACCATCAAGGGGTATCATTGTGCAACGTCATTACCTGGTTACCTACCTGTATGCCTTCATATGGGAGCCACAACTTTTGGAGGTCTCTTCTTTTTGTCTTATATCACATCACATGGCTCTCAATAGTTGTTCAATATCTGCTGAATACTGATGAATGGGGAAGGTGTGAGGCGTCACTGATCATGATTGCAACGAACTCAAGTTGCCCTCTGTAATAAACTATGTTGCCTGAGAAATGCCTTTCAGTAATCAGCTTGATAAAGGAGAAGTAGGAAGTTAGGAAGATTACAGGAAATTGAATCCAGATTTGGGGTGCAGGTGGGGAGATTCTGAACAACTGATGAGTATATGTATTGAAATAGACTGAAAGGACTTGTGGGTCAGGTTTATTGAAGTATAACTTAGAGCGAAATTCACTCTTTAATGTGTAGTTCTATACATACAGTCATATGCACACAGTACTGTAACTACCACCCTACTGAAGATATAAAACTTTCCAACACCACCCCAAATTTTTGCATGCCCTTCTGTAGACAACTCTTCCCACATAATTGGAGGCTTTAACTGATTGACAATGACTTTTAAAAAAGACATTCTTTATAAGCTGAAAAACTCTGAAGCCCATGGTAGTAGACACAAGTTTTTCAAAAATTCTAATTTTCATTTATAACCCTGAATTTCATAACTGCACCAGGTACTGCCAGTTATGTTTCCTAACATAATAAAGCGTCCTTCATTTATTTCTGAGAAAACGTCTGGCAAAGCAAATATAGATGACCCTCTTTGTTTGTCAGTAACTTTTTAAGGCAATAATAATGTTCCATAAAATAAGTGACTAGTTTAGCTCATAACTCAAATCGTCACAAAAACTTTCTCTTTGAGACAACCAGTAAGCTGCTGTGCGTGGCAGAAGTGCTGTATGTACACTTCCATTCTTTTCACACACAATGTTAAACCAATGTGTACACAGTGGTCAAGATTTAATAAAATGAATAACTTTTACTGCTTCATCAATGGTGGTTTCAGGTCTGCAGAGACAAGGACATCAAGATGAGACTGGACTTGCAAGAAATTAATAGGGGAAAACGGCTGTGAAAGAAAATGTGAAGTGAGTCACATGGGTCAGACCACAAGGCAGGTCTGGCCCTGAGACACAGAGACAGGAAGGAAAAGAAAGTTGGCGGAAACTGATGAAACGGCAGTTCTCTTCTACAGAAAGTCCTAAGTACTGGCTTGGGGAGCATCAGTGAGCCCTCCAGCCACGGTTTCTCGCCAGAGGAGATCTGCTCGCCCAGGAACTTTAACGTCCCTGCTGGCTTCAGCCATTGGTCATTCGGGGTCTCACAAGTCCAGAAGGAGTTCAGAGTTCAGCCTCTGGGCCCTGAAATTGGAGCACTGCGAGGCTCAGGGATACTACAATCGAGGACATTTACAAGGAAAATTGGCTCTTTTTCTTTTAATGTGAGTGTTCAGTTGTCAGGAATACAATGTCTACCACTACAGTTCATTTCTATCACCTTGAATTGTGTCAAGGCACCACCGCTTTTGCAACATCAGTACAAGTGTCAGCATACTGAAAATGACACATAATGTTTTAATATCATGATAGAAAAGTTTGGCCTTGTGGACTTGCTGAAAAGTCTTGGAATCCCCCCAAGACACACTGAGAACCACTGCCCTGTATCAAGTTAGGAAATACAACACTGCTTTAATCTCCACTCAATTCCTTTCTCTTTCTGAGTTGTATTCCATTTTATGGATATACCAAAGTACGTTTATGCTTTCCTGCTGAATAATACATGTTTGTTTTTTTCCGGTTTGGGACAAATATTTATACTACCGCTATAATCATTTTGTGTGAACATTAGTTTTTATTTTTCCAGAGTAAATACTTAGGAGCAGAATTGTTGGAGATCTAAGTGTATGTTCATCTTTATAAAGAATGCCCAAACTGTTCTACATTCTGAATTACCACTAGCAGGGAGTGAAGAATATAGTGAAAGAACAGATCAGCTAGTGTCAGAGGTGGGGGAGGGGTAACCAGAACAGTAGCAGGTGAAAGACTGGGGGGAAATGACTTGCTCTACACTCTGCTTGTGGTGAGAGCTACAACAAATCTATAGATGTGTTAAAATTCATTGAATGCTACACCAATAAGAGCTTTACTGTTTGTGTGTGTATATGTATACATATATATATATATATACATATATGTATATATATATATATAGTGCAATTGAATAAGATTAAGGTAAAATAAATAAATAAATAAATAAACAGATTTGAAAAAAAGTAAAAATCAAAACCGAATCTCTCTGTCAATAAAAAAAATGTTGCTGCCATATCAATAAAGAAAGGATGCTGCAGCCATCACATTACAGCTGCCTGGAAGGTGAGCCCTGAGAACACTCAGGATGGAGACAGGATGCCAGCCATCAAGCCCTCAGCCACTGTAGCCACTCCCCACCCACCCTGATGGTGCACCTGAGGAGACTCAGGGTGAGAGAGCACAGGATACTGGCCCCAGAGAGCTGAGGTGCACATCAAAAGAATGATTCCAGTGAGCCAAAGTGCTAAACCTCTTAACTTGAGGTGTCTGGTTTTCTTTAAATAACGGTAACCTTTTGACATTCCGACTACCTGGCCTTTGTTGCCACAACTCCTATAGAGTCTGGCTCCCCCTTTGCCTCCTGGGAGCAGCTCCTCAGAGCTGTCTGAGATGTTGTGTCCCGGACCAAAGTCCTCAGTTTCATCCGTCAAATAAAACAAAATCCTCAACTTTTAGGTTGTGCTTTTTTGTTTTTCAGTCGACATCCCTTTGACAGCTTTTGGTATATTAACAATGTCACTGCATGGCGCAGGGGCCTTACAAAAATAGAAATATCATTAATTTTATGACTGTACAGTATCTGTTGTGGATGCCAGTGTTTCAGAGTACTGCCTACATAAGAATAGGAAGGCAATCAATGAAAATGTCACACTCCTCTCACAGGCGTCTTTGCACTTAAGCACAAACAGCTGGAAACAGGCACAGTGCCATCTCAACAGATGGGCTTGAGTCTCCACCAGGCAGTCAGATATGTGTACGTGTATATCAAACAGACAAGCATCCTGCTCTTGAAATCAGAATTTATGTCACTTTAAACTTGTCCACCTATTTTCAGTGCATGGGTTGCCGATGTAGTTATGAAAAATAAAGAAAATAATATTGTGGTGCCAAACTAATGGCTACCATCTCTGGCAAAAAATCACAATCTTTCCTTTTTCTGCTCTCCTGAGTTTGGCTGCTACATCAACACTTTCTGTTTTAAAACAGTCTACAGCAAATCTGCATCATATTTTGTGACTTACAAGTATCCTTTATCAATATGTTCTTAACAGAGTTTTCTGGGAATAAAAAAAAACTATAATTCTGTGATAAAATGCACTGTACTATAAAGAGCTGTATGAATCACAGCACTGAAATTAATTCATGTAATACTACAAGTATAAAGAGAAAAACATTTTATATAATAAAAAGAAATACATGAAGTGGGAGCAGTAGAATGGGTTCGCTTCTAGTAAATGATGTCTTTACTGACTGTATAAAGCTTTCCCAATATTTCTCATTTATGCCTAATAACAACTATGACAACAAGCAGGGAAGGTGTTGTTTTCCCAATTCTGGAAGGTTATGTGGTAATGGGAAAACACCCCCGCCCCCAACAAAGAGGCCCAAGTCCTGATTCCTAGAACTTGTGACTGTTTCTTTGCAAAGCAAAAGGGACTTTCACAGCTGTGATTAAGTGATGGATACTGGTTGAGCCCAATATAATCCCAATGTTCTTAAGAGAGGGGTTGGGAGGGTCAGAGCCATAGAAGGAGATGTCATGATGGGAACAGAGGCTGGAGTGACACAGAGAAGGGATACAAGCTGGGGACACAGGCAGCTCTGGAAGCTGAGAAAGGCAACGAAATGGATTCACCCCCAAACTGCCAGAAGGAATGCAATCTGCTTGACACCGTGATTTCTGGCCTCCTGAACCACAAAATAATAAGTCACTATGTTTGTGATAATTTGGTAGAGAGGCAATAGAAAGCTAATACAAATGAGAAAACTCACATTCAGACATTATAAATAATTTTACTCCAAATTTCAAAGCCCCAAATTATTAAGCCTACATCTGACCCTGGATACTTGACGTTTTTAGGGGCTGTAAAAAAAATTAACAAACAGAAACCTCAACTAACTAGAGTCAGGAGATCAGAGGGGCAGCTTTCACACCCTGTGACATAGTGGAGCCCAACAGGAAGAAGAAAGACTCCTTTCCCATTAAGGACTCAGCCATGAAAAGCCACAGACTATGTTTACTGTGGCCCTTCCAAGTCTCTCTTCCTCTCTATAAAAGTTCTCCTTCCCTTGCTGTGTGGGGGATTTACATACATGCAGCTCACCATGGCTGCACACCACTAATTGCGATTCTCTGCTGAAACCCATCTTTGCCGAAGAAATATCTGGGCATCTATTTGTTTCAGGTCAACAGAGTAAGGCCATCATCCACAAAGACCTCTTATAATACAGCCTAATGTGAAGAAAGCCTCATGCAACATAAACAGACCTATAGTAAAATCTTGAGTTAGGAGAAGTCAAAATCACATAAATAAGAGGCAGTAAAATGAAATTAGAAGGGGCCCTCCTGATTCAACTAGGATACGGTTATTGACATGGACAATGACAGAGTTAGAGGCACAGAAGAGAGTTTAAGAAAACTGAGTCAAAATGATCACCAATGAGATAAAGCTAAAGTAAATACGATGTTTTGTATTTTTTTTTTGTTTTTTTTTTTAATGTGATGGTCAGTGAGGTGAGGTCATAAGAGGAGACAGAGGAAAGGCTCGGAAAATCAAAGTTTATTACACTCAGGGGTCTAGACACAGGATGCAAGTCACACCACATAGCAAGCACCAGTTTGTGATCAGAAGGCAGAAGACAGGAGTTCAGGGCAAGCACTAGACCAGAGCCTTTACTGGGATTTCCACGTGGAAGGCAAGGCAGGGCAGTTTAAAGAGTTTAGGATTGGTTCTCTGGAAAATTTTGCAAAGAATGTGACCAACAAGGGGTTAACTTCCAAAATACACAAAGAGCTCATACAGCTCAATATCAAAAAAAAAAAAAAAAACCAAACAACCCTATCAAAAACAGGCAGAAGGCCTAAATAGACATTTCTCCAAAGAAGATGTACAGATGGCCAACAGGCACATGAAAAGTTGCTCAACATCACTAATTACTATAGAAATGTAAATCAAAACCACAAATGAGGTATCACCTCACAGTGGTCAGAATGGCCATCATCAAAAAATCTACAAACAGTAAATGCTGGAGAGGGTGTGGAGAAAAGGGAACCCTCTTGCAGTGTTGGTGGGAATGTAAACTGGTACGGCCACTATGGAGAACAGTACGGAGGTTCCTTAAAAAACTGAAAATAGAACTACTATATGAGCCAGCAATCCCACTCCTGGGCATATATCTGGACAAAACTCTAATTCGAAAAGAGCCATACGCCCCAATGTTCACTGCAGCACTCTTTACAACAGCCAAGACATGGAAGCAACCCAAGTACCCATCAACAGATGCCTGGCTCAGGAAGATTTTATTTTTACCATTAAGCATCACTTTTATAACAGATAGTTGAGAACTGGGAATTGATTGACAACTCACATTCCATCCAGAACAAATGCTGGAGGGGTTGCCTGTAAGGGTGACTGGCCTGCAAGTTCACAGTCAGTCTCCTGCTCTCATTGTCTCTGCATATAGAATTGAATTAAGTTAGACTGCCTGTATCCTTGAAGGGACTCCTCTCCACTGACAACTGGAGCTGAGTTTATCAGTTCACGTTTATTTTGTTCACATCTAAATGCAGGCCTGTGTCTTTCCGGGCTGTGTGGAATGAAGAGCATCTTAATCAGTGCCTTAGGGCTCTGATCAGAACTGAAATATGGATACAATGGCTTCTGTTCACACATCTAAAAATGTCACTTTTGCTCATCATCACTTCACTAGAAGGTTAGAAGATGACATCCTGGTACAAACTACATCTCCTTTCATGAGCCATATTTTAATTATCTAATTTCTTATGTTTGGCATAAATATTGGAGTTCCAGATTTTTCAAAGTGGGAGGCTGACATGAGAATTCTTTGAGCTCATTCAGTGTTGACCAATCTAATCTCATTAGACTGGTGTGTACAAATGAGTTTTCTCATTTGTACACACCAGTTATACACACTGACGAAGGCCTTTTTCCTGCTTCACTGCCCCCCATCTGCACACCAGGACCCTCCAGGCTCAACGTTCCTGCCAAAGGATCAATTTAAATGGCAAGGGGATTTCTTACACTTTTCTGCATAAAACCTTTAAATGTTTACCTAAGGTGTCCAAACTGTGCACCTCAGCCCTCTAAGTCTTATAAAATCTACCTCCTTCCCTCCTCCACTTCATATACTATATACTTGCACTGTCTATATTGTGGACATCAGCCTTTGTTGTTAAAACTGGCTGACCTTCCCCCTGCTTCTGCTTGGTGAAACCCTGTCCATCCTTCAAACTTCAGCTCAAGATTCTTTAACCATTTTTGTTACGAATGCTGAGATCAGTCTTAGAGCTTCTTGCTTTGTGCCATCAGCGTAGTTTGTGCCAGTTATACCAATAACCACCTATCGTACCAAGAATCACCAATAACTGTCTTTATTTATGTACCTTTCTCTATGAGATTTTGAGTTTTTTATGATCAGGGACAAGTTCTTGATTAAATTTCCAACTCCTCTGTCTGATCAGCAAAAGGACTGACTGTCACATAATAGGTACTCCAGGATATTTCTTTGAGGGATTAATTAATCAATTGGGGGATTTTCCCCTAAACTAAGTAAACCCTATCTTACCTGACACTCAGAAAAGTTATATCAACTATAAATTGGTCAAAGTTACTCAGCCTGTTAATTAATTAATAAAACTATTTCAAAGTTCTGATGCTTAGTCTAATTTCAGTATTACCCTACATCCTTTCCAGGGTGCATGTATTCTGGAAGCAAACTGCCTTGCTCATTAACTCATTTGTTTTTTTCTGGAAGAAACTGGATTGTTTGCCCAGCAACATCTATTCTCACTTTGGTTGAAATCGGCAAGACTGTCACAGGGAAGAATTCACATTTTCCATCAATTTCTGGAAAGTGCACCAGTACCAAATGTCATCACACTTGAGTTATACAGTACTGGGAATTAGTCTGAAAGGCTCATGTACATGCTTGCAAAGTTTAATGTCAATCTTCGTGGCATAACAAGCAAGGCAATCTACCATCTCACGCAGGAGACTGGCCCTATGCTCACTGACTACTGCACCTGGTTCAATTAGTCAAATACTTCTGGACACTTTCAGTGGTGCTAAAGTTGGGTAAGATTCTGTGGGGCTCAAATAAAGGTGGAAGATACAGTCTACTCAGAAAATCTTTCTGTCTAGATGAGGGGGCAAAAAATCAACACACAAAAAGTACTGAGTAGCAAGGCAGAAGGATAATTCTATAGCATCGCTAGGGAAAATATACTTGTCATTTCAAAGGCACATATGAAGAGTAACATCCTAAATTGAGTAACACATGTTTAAGGAGAGATGGATTTTGCAAATTGCTGGCTGAGTGGCTCAGACAGGAAGAGTGGAGGCTCTGGGCACATGTGGGGTCCCAGGAGTTGGGATGATGTGGGAGGATTTAGCTCAGAGAAAGGATGGTTGTCATATGAAGAGGCTGAGATGAGGGATGGGAAAGGGTGATGACGCAAAGCAAGGGACAAAGCCGAATTCAGCAGGAGGGAGAAGACAACAGGAACTCAGAAGGAGAGGAGGGCCAAATTGTCTTGTTCTGTTAACATCACCAGGTGGCAGATGAGTCAGGAGATGTCCCTGTGCCACCATTTCTGCAGGTGTGGGAGAGGTAGGAACAAATCACCAGCAGACAGACAGCCAAGGTGATGAATTGTGCTCCTAGAATTATGGCTTGGTTACTTCCCTCTATCTGACACCTGATCTTTCTGTCCCCATTTTTTAAAGCTGGAGAATGACAATCATACTTGCCGGAAGTCACTATGTTCCAGGGACTCACAGGAGAATAAAATGAAAGAATATGGGTACAAGTCCCCAGCACAGGTCCCGACACATTAGCTTCCTTTCCGCCGTGCAAGGAAAACAAACATACACAGCCAGAAAGGGAAGGCCACCACTGACTGACTATTTCTACAAGAGCAGAAATACATTTCCCAATTTCTTTCATGAGCATGGAAGACAAAAAGTATCTGTACAAAAAAGGACAGTGTGAAAATATTTAAGGACCCATATGCAAAACAGAGGCTTCAGTTCATACTCAAATTAATCCAAAATATTATACAAATTTCTTGCCTAGAGCAGGTATTTCAATCTCTTAAATGCACTGACACTTACCAAAAATGAGGCACTTGTAGAAAATTTCCATTTTTGTAGTTTTGAAAGGATATCAAATGTATGTAATCAGTCACAAGTGTCTTTCCCAGAAAGAACTATTTTCCAGCAAAAATCTGACTTACACACACCAGGGTGAGCACCTCATGGTAAGAGCCCTCCTTCCCTGTAATTGGGGCACTGCACAGGAATCCCAGCACCTGATCTACTTTGGCAGCAGCATGACAACAGGTTACCACTCCCTATTCTCTGGACAAAAGAAAGGAGGATGAAGCACAGCTGTTCATAAAGGCAGCCCAAATGGAGACTGAATAGGCTGAAGCTACAGCCCGACAATGCCCAATTCGGCAAACACCTGTGAAACTGTGTTAAGCACAAGGGTTAGCAGGAACTCACAAAAAGCAAAAGAAACTCACAGAAAACATCTTTGGAAGGTTTTGATTTAAAAGGCTGCATGACAACTCAATATCAGAAAAACAAACAACCTAATCCAAAAATGGGCAGAAGACCTAAATAAACGTTTCTCCAAAGAAGGTATACAGACTGCCAACACACACATGAAAGGATGCTCAACATCACTCATCATTAGAGAAATGCAAATCAAAGCTACAATGAGGTATCACCTTACACCAGTCAGAATGGCCATCATTAAAAAATTTACAAACAATAAATGCTGGAGAGGGTGTGGTGAAAAGGGAACCCTCTTGCACTGTTGGTGGGAATGTAAATTGATACAGCCACTATGGAGAACAATATGGAGGTTCCTTAAAAAACTAAAAATAGAACTACTATATGACCCAGCAATACCACTACGGGGCATATACCCTGAGAAAACCATAATTCAAAAAGAGTCATGTACCAAAATGTTCATTGCAGCTCTATTTACAATAGCCAGGACATGGAACCAACCTAAGTGTCCATCGACAGATGAATGGATAAAGAAGGTGTGGGGCATATATACAATGGAATATTACTCAGCCATAAAAACGAAATTGAGTTATTTGTAATGAGGTGGATGGACCTAGATTCTGTCATACAGAGTGAAGAAAGTCAGAAAGAGAAAAACAAATAAATACCGTATGCTAATGCATATATATGGAATCTAAAAGAAAATTGGTTCTGATGAACCTAGGGGCAGGACAGGAATAAAGACACAGATGTAGAGAGTGGACTTGAGGACATGGGGAGGAGGAAGGGGAAGCTGGGACAAAATGAGAGAGTAGCATGGACATATACACACTACCAAATGTAAAACAGATAGCTAGTGGGAAGCAGCCACATAGCACAGGGAGATCAGCTCGGTGCTTTGTGATGACATAGAGTGGTGGGATAAGGAGGGTGGGAGGGAGACACAAGAGGGAGGGTATATAGGGATATATGTATAGGTATGGCTGATTCACTTTGTTATACAGCAGCAACTAACACACCATTGTAAAGCAATTATACTCCAATAAAGATGTTAAATAAATAAATAAATAAATAAATAAATAAATAAATAAATAAAGACTGCATGAGAAAGGTTTTAGGTGGCTTAGAACTTGCTTCTCCTTTAGGAACACATTTGGTTTGCTTTTACAAAGGAACCACAGGGCATGAGTTTTGTAAAGCTCCCTAATACACTGGCACAGTGAAACTTTATGTCAGGCTATGCAAATGTGCGCTATATATACACATACATACATACATACACACACACACACACACACACACACACACACACACACACATATATAGAGTTTAACTGCACCAAGAATTGCTTTTTAAGTACTTTTATAGTATTACGTAGTCATGAGATCATGTCAGATTTACCAATGATCACAAATGATCTGCATCTTAATTTCTAGCACCGGTTAATGGGTACCAACTGCCTGGAGTACTGTGCTCAAGACACTGAACCTACAGCATGTTCAGTGAGAGAGGTGTGATTAACTATGCTTGTGCAGAGAACAGGTGAGAGAGTGGCTGCACACATACTATACATTCAGCAGTTCTCAATTTAACTACAATTTATGAAAATCACCCCACTCCAAGAAGAATAAAAAACAGGTAGATTTCATTTATTTATTAAAATTTTGATGCATCCTGTGCTATAAATGATCCCAAGAATAACCAAGCAGCATGTGCAACACCTTATTTTAGAACAAAACAATCACAAAAATAAAATAACTCATCAAAAAATCATATGATGTCTCAGGAGTCTCACTACACTTGTTTATGACTGTGTGTTAGAACTTACCATACCAGATCTTCTTCTCACAGGAGACTGTGAGTTCTTTGAGGCTAGGATGACATCATACTCATTTTATACCTAAGCTATCATACTGTCTAGAACACAACTGGTCCTCATTTAAACTTTATTGAAGGAACCATCAAAGGAAGGAAGGATGGAAAATCCAGTGGACAACAGAATAAGAGGTGTTAGAGACTGGAAGAAATGTTGAGGCTTTTTTCTGGGATTTTGAAACGAGTCAAAATCCAGTTAACTGAAGCGCATTTAAGATAGGTGAAGAGACAACTAAAGTATAGTGTCTCTTCTGTTTGCGTGTCTGTTTTGCTGTTACACTTGATCTTTTGGAAAGTACGATCCATCATCTTCCCCTTTAATTACAACTAGTTTATTCCAATCTAAGTTTGAAATTAGTATAGGTATTGGAAGAACAATTAAAGTCCAAAGTCTTACTATTATAGACCCATTATACGACCTTTGCTATGACTTCCGTTAAAATACTTCAGGATAAACTGTGTCATATATATTTGCACATGTTCGGCTTAATCTAGGACCTCAGAATGGTTAGTTACATGTGAGGGAACAGAATCAGGAATCAGTGCTGCAGAAAGTGGCATCTGTGCTCCTATCAGGAATCAGTGCAATCAGAGGCAGTAATCTGTCATTTCCACTTTGTCAACAACATTAGTATTGAAGTTTGTTCATTAGCTGAAAGGATGTTAGAAATAATTTTTTTATGGTAAAATGAATGTTCAAGATTTTAACTGGCAGGAAATAATCATAGAGGTATCTCAAGTTGTGTACAAAAAATATACAGCATCTGGACTAACCAGTGCCCCCAGAGCACTGTGCTGTCAGGGGTCCTGTTGGCCCCACATCCCTCCTTTTCACAAAGCATCGGCCACTTCACTCAGTCACAATGCTGACTGGTCCTTCTCTCTACATCCATTCATTGACCTCTAAGTCAAACCTGATGCAAAGTGCTAATTACAGTGTCTTCATTAATAAATGTAAATTCCCAGAGGCACAGAATAGGTATATGGTAATTTCCTTGATTCCTAAAAACGTTTGTATGTTTGGAGAAACTTGACCTTAGACTTACTTTCATTATGGCATTCCACCTGATATGGATTAGTTGGCCCCCCAAAACATCTATCCATTATTAGCTAACAATATTCACCAAAGGCACGTGATACTTTCTGAACCACTGAATTGTCCTGGGTCAGTTTGCAACAATAACGCACTCATTGTCAACATACTACAATTACTGCTATCGATGTATTTCTCTTGTCCAATAGCCTAAACACCCTTTTGGGGGCAGGATTTGTACCTTATTCAGATCCTAATATATAATAGTTTTCTAATAAAGAATTTTAGAATCAACAAACGATTAAGCATCCTGAATCACTCAGAAAGGAGCATAAATATTCACGTAAAAGTCAACCTGCTTGGTAAGCAGACTGTGACATTCCTAACAGAACATAAAACAACATTTACATTGGAATATTGACAACACTGTATAAACAATGATTCTCCAACCGTCACACCATGGCTGTAGAACAAATAACAACCCCTGCTTTTGGGTTACTGACACATTTTTTTACCACTGACATCTCAACCCAACTTCTTTCCTTTCACCTCCTGAACAACTATTATGATATAGCCAATCATGAAATGTCCTGGCTACTTGACAGCCCCCAATCCAGAGCTGATTCTTACTTTCCTCCTCCTTCCTTAGAATCACAAGTCCAAATTCTATTAAAAGCTTCTTTCCACTCTTGTTACTAAAACATTTCTAAGTTCCCCTCTGGAATGTATTTTCTCTCATTTCAGGAATTCAAATAAACATAATTTTTTTGAATATGGCTGGGTCTTCAGTGGCCTTTGGCTGGTGGGCTTAGAATAATAATTAAATAAAAGAATAAAGGGTTCAAATCTCTTTAAATTTGTAAATTACATACAGCATATAAAACTATACTGAATATTAAGTTATTCTTGCTATAGTTATAGTTTTTAACATCCAAATTTTGTCTGATTATTTTAATGTTTTCTTAGTTCACAACCTTTAGATTCCTCAACATCTTGTGACTTTTCGGCCTTAATCATCCATTGTTTGGCTGTACTATCATCACTAAGCCCCACTGCTATAATTATGAACTTCATAATAGTCTTTAACAGTTTATGCAATATATTTATCTCCTTTAAGCAAATTAAATGGAGGTTAACAGAGAAGAACACTGACCTCCTTCTCATCTTGGAAATTAGCATTATAAAGGGGGAGGATACAGTTATCTATGAGTCGTCTCTAATTAGAAAGAGCAGGCTAGTGAGGGAATTCTATGAGAATCAGCCCAGGCCCACTGCATCGAAAACTGTAACTTCAAAGCTTTGCTAATGTTTGTGATTTGTTCACATCTGTTGTATCCTAATCAGGAGTATACGCTCCAGGGTTGGTCACCTGGCATGTAAAAGACCCTAAAAAGAGAAATTGACAGTAATGCAATAATAGTAGGAGACTTCAATACCCCACATCGAATAATGGAGAAAACACCCATACAATCAATAAGGAAACAGCTGATTTAAACAGCACTATTGACCAAACAAACCTAATAAACATGTACAGAACTCTCCACCAACAGCAGAAAAACACATGTTTCTCAAGCACACTCAGAACAAGCTCCAGGACAGATCATATGTTAAGTCACAAAACAAGTTTTAATAAATTTAAGATCAACATCATTCTAAGTAACTTTTCTGGCCACAGTGGAATGAAACTAGAAACAACTAACAGTAAGAAAACCAGAAAATTCTAAAATACATGGAAACTTAACAACATGCTCATGAACAACCATTAAGTCAAAGAGGAAATCAAAACAGAATTTTAAATATATCTTGAGATAAAAATAAAAGCAGAAAATACCAAAATTTATGGAATGCAGCCAAAGCATTACTAACACAAAAGTTCACAGTGATAAACATTTTCATTTCATAATATATACAGTTATCAAATCATTATGTTGTACACCTAATACAATGTTATATGTTGATTATATCTCAAAAAAAATAAAAAGAAAGACCTCAAATAAACAACCTAATTTTTAACCTCAAGGAAACAGAAAAGGAAAACAAAGTTAGTAGAAAGAAGAAAATAATAAAAATTAGAGCAAAAAAAAAGGAAAACAGAAAAACAAAAATCAACAAAACAAAGAGTTGTTTCTCAAAAAGATAAAATTGACAAACAGCCAGATTAACTTGGAAAACAAAGACTGAAATAAATAAAATAAAAAATGAAAGAGAACACATTATAGCGAATGCTTCAGAAATAAAAAGAGATTATTATGCTCAATTATACACCAAAAAACTAAATAAACTAGAAAAAATGGATAATTTCCTAAACATACAGCCTACTAAAACTGAATTAAGAAAGAAAAATAATGAACAGACCAATAACAAATAAGAAAACTGAGTCAGTAATCAAAAACATCCCAACAAAGGGACACCGAGGACAAGATGGCTTCACTGGTGAATTCTACTTAACATTCAAAGAAATATTAATACTAATCCTTCTTAAAATCTTCAAAAAAATGGAAGAGGGAATACTGTGAAACTCATTTTATGAGGTCAGCATCACCCAGATACCAAAGCCAGGTAAACACATCACAAGAAACACAAATAAACAAAACAAAAGAAAAACTACAGGCCAATAAACTTGATTAACTTCAATGAAAAAAATTATCAATAAAATACTAGCAAAACCAATTCAATAGCACATCAAAAGGAATATACACAATGACTAAGTGGGCTTTATCCCCAAAATGCAAGGAAGATTTAAATCAGTCACTGTGATACACCACTTTAACAGAATGTAAGATAAAATCAACATGATCATATCAACAGATGCAGAAAAAAATTTAACAGAATTCAAAATCTGTTCATGATAAAAGCTCTCAACAAATTAGTTATAGAACGAAATTGCCTCAACACAATAAAGGCTGTATGTGAAAAGCCCACAGCGAATGTCATAATCAACCAGGAGAAACAAAAAGCTTTTTCTCCACAATCTGGTGCAAGGCAAGGATGCCTACTCTTGTTATTTCTATTCAAAACAACACTGGAAGTCCTAGCCAGAGCAATTAGATAAGAAAAATAAATAAAATCCATCCAAATAGAAAAGTAAGTAACAGTACCTCTGCTTGCAGACAACATCATCAATATGCAGAAAAACCTAAAGACAAAAATTTAAAAAACTGTTAGAACTCATTAAAAATTTCAGTAAATTTATAATACACAAAGTCAACAAACAAAAGCAGTGGCTTTTCTATAAACAAACAATAAACTATCCAATAAGGAAATTAAGAATACAATCCCACTGACAACAACAAAAATAATACTTAAAAAAAAAAAAACTTAGCCAAAGAGATAAAAGACTTGTACCCTAAATATGACAAAACATTGAGGAAGGCAGTTAAAAAAGACAAATAAATAGAAAGACATTCTTTGTGCATGGATTAAAAAACTTAATATTGTTAAAATGTCCATACTACATGAAGCGATCTACAAAATCAATGCATTTGCAACCAAAATCCTAAGTACATTTTTTATAGATATAGAAAAACAAACCTAAAATTCATATGGAACCACAAAAGATCTTGTGTAGCCAAACAACTTTGAGGAAGAAAAACAAAGCAGGAGCCAGACATCACACTCTTAATTTCAAAATATATTACAAAGGTACAGTAATCAAAAGAGCATGACACTGGCAATGATTTTTTTTGGAAATGACACCTAAATTACAGGCAAAAAAAGCAAAAACAGATGAGTGGGACTGCACCAAATTAAAAGGTTTCTGTACAGTAAAGTAAACAGTCAATAGAGTGAAAAGGTAACAAATGAAAAAGGAGAAAATATCTGCAAACTGTATATCTGAGGGGGGGCTTACTATCTAAACTGTATAAAGAACTCATACAACTCAATGGCAAGAAAACAAATAATCCAACTAAAAACATGGGCAAAGGACCTGAGACATATCTCAAAAGAACACATTATAGATGGCCAATGGGCGTATAAAATTTTCTAAAAGTTCAACGTCACTAATAATCAGGAAAATCAAAACCAAAATAAGATATCATCTCACACCTGTTAGAATGGCTGGCATCAAAAAGACAAGAGATAACAAGTCATGGTAAGGATGTGGAGAAAAGGGAAAACTTGTACACTGTTGCTGGGTATATAAGCTGGTGAAGCCCTTATGGAAAACAGTATAAACTTTTCTCAAAAATAAAACTACCATATGATACAGCAGTATTGCTTCTGCGGATAGGCCCAAAAGAAATGAAATCAGTATATCTAAACGGTATCATCACTCCCAAGTTCATTGTACCATTACTCACAGTAACTAAAATATGGAAATAAAGTAATGTCCACTGACAGATACACAATGGACTACTACTCAGCTTGAAAAAAGAAAGAAAATCATGCCACTTGTGACAACATTGATGACCCCAGTGAACATTATGTTAAGTAACATCAACCAGGCACAGAAAGACAAATACGGCATGAACTCACTTATATGTGGAATCTAAAAAAGTTTAACTGATAGAAGCTGAGAGTAGAATCATAGTTGCCAGAAGCTGGGGGTTAGAAGATGGGGAGATGTTAGTCAAAGGCTACAAAGTTCCAGTTATATGGGATGAATAAGTCCTGGAGATTTAACCTGCAGAATGGTTATTATAGTTAAGAGTATTGTATTGCATACTTGAAATTTGCTAAGAAACTGGATCTTAAATACTCTTACTACAAAATAAAACTATGTGAGGGGATGGAAGTGTTAATTAGCTTGACTGTGGTAATTATTTCACAATATACATACACATAACCAAACAACATGTTGCAACTTTAAATACACACAATTTTTATTTTACCCCCAAAAATTTAAAGACCCTTAAAGGAGTCTCCATTCCAATGGCACTACTAATGTTACATTACCTCCATATGTATAAAAGAGGATCATTAGCAAAAATATATTAGAAATTATTTTTCTGTTGGGGAAGTAATGTTCACAGATGTGTCGAATGCTTAAAAACATACCCAGTTATTGTCTTATAGAATAAAATATGTGAACAGAAGGTACTTGAGAGATCATCTGGTCCAAAACCTTATATTACAGAAAATAATTTGAAGCAAGAAGAAAATAAATAGCTCATGTCAATGTCAAACCAATTAAAAGTAAAACCAGGACTACATGGGGTACTAACTGACAAGACATGTTTTGGATTTAGTTAGACTTGGGTTAATATCGCATTTTGGCCACTCAAGGTTTGTGCCAAGTTACTTAAATTTACGGTGCTTCAGTTTTCTCAAGTATAAAACATAAATAAGGATACTAACCTATTTGGGATGTTGTAAGGATAAAATATAATTTGAAAGCATTTAATGTTATGCTATTGTTTTTGAAATATCCTAACAAGCTAAGAAATTGAATTAAATAAAAACTTAGTTTTATATTTTATTTCAATCAAACATCAAATACAATGAATCAATTTAGGTTCAGCAAATTTTGAGTAAGAAAGATCTGAAATAAAAAGGACTTTATAATTTATGTCTATAAATTTTTATTTTATGTTTTTAGTAATTCATGTAAATTTATTATGAAGAAATTGAATTTCAGAGCTAATAAGTTGTTTGTCCCAGTCTTAAAGCTAATAACTGGAGAGAAAGGAATAAAGACGCAGACGTAGAGAATGGACTTGAGGACACGGGGAGGGGGAAGGGTAAGCTGGGACAAAGTGAGAGAGTGGCATGGACATATATACACTACCAAATGTAAAACAGATAGCTAGTTGGAAGCAGCTGCATAGCACAGGGAGATCAGCTGGTGCTTTGTGACCACCTAGAGGGGTGGGATAGGGAGAGTGGGAGGGAGACGCAAGAGGGAGGGGATACGGGGATATATGTATATGTATAGCTGATCCACTTTGTTATAAAGCAGAAACTAGCACACCATTGTAAAGCAATTATACTTAGTAAAGATGCTAAAAAAAGAAAAAAAAAGATAATAACTGGAGGAACAGGCAGTGATCCTAAGTCTTTCCAGACTCTCAAGTGCTACGTAATATATTATACAGCCTCTGTGTTAGAATAAAGACAGGCAAAAGGCACCATGGTGATCACAGATACACAGCTGTTATTTAAACAAAGAAAGAGCACCAGAAAGCCATGATTTTAGAGCTAACACATTTCACATTCTGCTTTGGATGTACTACAGACATCTATACCCTGTTCTCCAAAACAATAGTGACCAAAGATAAAAAGAAAATTCACTTCTTCCACACTACATAATACTTATTATACATTGCCTAAGGAGATTCGCTTTTTTCCTATATAAATAATAAAACTGTCAAAGAATCTTAAAAAATCATAAAGGCCACTGGTTTTGAAGTATAAATACGGACTTTTGTACTAAACATGAAAGCAAATATGACTGAATCATTAATCTGAAAAACATTTCAAAAGAACATTTAATCTATCGCCTGCCTCAAGAAAGAATTTCACCGAAACTATTTCTGTGAGATGTTAAATACCTCCAGAGAAATACTAACTTCCCAAATATTTCAGAATTTTATTGAACCTATAAAAGACTACACAAAATATATTGTATGTGAATCCTAGTCTGCCAACGCAAGTGTATAGGAATGTGAACCTGTTTTTCTATAATTTAATCTTTATGTCCAGCCCAAACCTATTGCTATCAGTAAGTTTTCCCAGAATTGTGAACTGATTAGAGCAAAGGCATTTGGGTTTGTGGGTGGGATCTGAACCCGGGCCACCAGTCTGAACAGGAATTGGCTAAGGTGCTAATGTTATCGGGTGGCAGGACATTTTTGTTTCCATGGTTCTCTGTGCTTTCACTCAGCTACTTCACTTTCTGATCCTGTCAGAACAGAAACAGCACAGTCATCTTCTATCTGGGGTCTTGTCTCTTCTCAGCCACCAGAGCAGAAAGCGAGTTTCTCTTCAGTAGACATGACTGCATCAGACAATAATACCAAGATTGAATCTGTTTCCTTTAACATCTCAGATAAGCTTTTCTCTAATTTGGATTAATCCATAGGCAGATGCTTTCTCGATTATCTTCACTGAACTTATCATGGTGGAGAGAAAAATTCTCTAGTTTTTCTTCTGCCAGCTTTACTGGGGTATAATTGTCAAATAAAAATTATACATATTTACATGGTACAACATTTTGATATATGTAGATACACACTGTGAAAGTATTACCACAATGAAGCTAATTAACATATCCATCACCTCACATAGTGATTTTTTTGTGTGGTAGAACGTTTAAGATCTACTTCCACAGCAAATTTAAGGTGTGCAGTATAGTATTATTAACTGTAGTCCCCATTCTATACACTAAATCTCCAGAACTTATCCAACCTACATAACTGAAAAGATGAGAGTGAAATACAGACCAAAAAATGGAAAACATCAATGAAACTAAGAGCTGGTTCTTTGAAAAGATAAACAAAATTAAATTGATTAACCTTTAGCTAGACTCACTGAGAGAGAGAACCCAAATACAAATAAATAAAATCATAAATGAGTTAAAACAACAGAAATACAAAGAATCTTAAGAGATTACTAAAAATAATTATATGCCAAAAAATTTAAAAACCTAGAAGAAATGGATAAATTCCTAGAAACATATAATCTTCAATACTGAATCAGGAAGAAATAGAAAATCTGAAGAGACTGATTAGTAGTTATGAAATACACTTGGTAATCAAAAATCTTCCAATGAACAAAAGTCCAACACCAGACAGCTTCACAGGTGAATTCTACCAAATATTTAAAGAAGAGTTAATACCTAGCCTCTAAAACTGTTCCAAAAATTTGAAGAGAAAGTAACACTTATGAACTCATTTCACAAGGCCAGCATTACCTTGATACCAAAACTAGATAAAGAAATAGAAAAAATAAAATTACAGGCAATATCCTTGATGAATGAAAAATTCTCAACAAAATGTTAGCAAACTGAATTTAACAACAAATTAAAAGGATCATACTTCATGATCAAGTGGGATTTATTCCAGCAATGCAAGGATGATTCAATATCTGTAAATAAATCAACACGATACACCATGAAACACCATATGAACAAAACAAAGGATAAAATCCTATGATCATCTCCAGAGATGCAGAAAAAAACATATGACAAAATTCAATATCCATTTATGATAAAAATTCTCAAAAAAATGGGTATAAGGAAAACAAACCTCAACATAACAAAGGCCAAATATGGTAAATCCACAGCTAGCATCATATTCAATGGTGAAAATGTGAAAGCTTTTCCTCTAAGTTTGGGAAGAAACAAGGATGCCCATTATTGCCAGACGTGAAACCATAAAATTTCAAGAAGAAAACACAGGCAGTACACTCTGACATAATTCTTTGTAATATGTTTTTTGGATCTATCTCCTCAAACAAGGGCACCAAAAGCAAAAATAAACAAACAGGACTACATCAAAATAATCTAAAAAATTTTTCGCACAGAGAAGAAAACCATCAACAAAACAAAGAATAGATAACCTACAAATGGTAGAATATGTTAGCAAATGATATATTCAACAAGTTAATATGCAAAGTATATAAAGCACTTACACTACTCAATATCGAAACAAAAAATAATCTGATATAAAAACGGGTAGAGGACTCAAACATTTTTACAAGGAAGATACAGATGGCCAACAGACATATAAGATGCTCAACATCACTAATCATTGGGGAAATGCAAACCGCAAAAACAATGAGATAACACCTCACACCTGTCAGAATGGCCATCATCAAGAGGACAGGAAATAACTGTTGGCAAGGATCTGGAGAAAAGGTTCACTGTTTGTGAGAAGGTAAATCGATGCAGCCACTGTGGAAATCAGTATGGAGGTTCTTCAAAAAATTAACAGTTTACCAACCATATGATTCAGCAATTCCACTTCTGGTTATTTGTCTGAAGAAAATGAAAACACTAACTTGAAAAGATATACACACCCCTATGTTCATTGCAGCATTTTTTTACAATAGCCAAGATAGGGAAGCAACCTAAGTGTCCACGTAGAGATAAAAAACCTGTGGTATACGTATATAATAAAATATCACTCAGCCTTAAAAAGAATAAAATCTTGCTATTTGCAACAACATGGATGGAAATGGAGGGTATTATGCTAAGTGAGATATGTCAGAGAAGGACAACGTACGATTTCAATTATACGTGGAATCTAAGACAAACGAACAAACAAAACAATACAGAAGCAGACTCATAGATACAGAGACTAAATTGATGGTCACCAGACAGGAGGAAGAAGTAGGGGTTGTGTTAAATAGGTGAAGGGGATTAAATGGTACAAACTTCCAGTATAAAAAAAATAATAAATAAGTCACAAAGATGTAACATACAGCATAGGGAATGTAGTCAATACTATTGCAATAACTTTTATGGTACAGATGGTTACTAGATTTATCATGGTAATCAGTTTATAAGGTATATAAATGTCAAATCACTATATTGTACACCTGAAACTAATATAATATTGTATGTCAACTGTACATCAATTAAAAAAAAACACTATCCAATGTCTCTGTTTTATAATAGAAATACTTTCACTTCATGAATGGTGTTATTGCCTTCTTTATGTGTCTGTCTCTGCCTTTCTTTCTCTCTTTCAATCAATCTGTCTCTCTCTGTCTATGTTTTTTCTCTCTCAATCTCTCTCTCCATAACACTGACATACACATTCACAGCCAAAGAGAATCATGCAATTATTTAAAATGAAATGATTGTCTTCTAATTGTGAATTATTTTTCAGTCTGAATAATGTCAAATTGTTCAACACTGCTCAACCTGAATCATTTGTTTAGATATGAGCAAAAACAAAGGTGAGACAAAATTAAAATTCCTTATTTCACATTTGGTTGCAGACTTACAGGACAATGTTATGTTTTAGAAATAACTTCTTTATAATTGATGTCAGATACAAGAATGGATTCACAAAAGGCAAAATAAAATAAAGCAGTTCTTTTCAATGTGATTTATTTTTGTTCCTGTTGCTGAAAAAAGAACAAATGTTACTTAGCCAATAGTTCAGCAATTACCCTGGGGTATATACTTAATGAAGTAAATCTCACTTAAGGCTTGGGCCTAGAAAAATGGGGCAAACATTATACCCTTTCAGAAAAACTCATCAATTGCTTTGTCAACCTCTTCTCTAAAGTATCCACATGCTAAATGACTGAAGCTTAAAGGTGAAAATAAATTGTTCCCGCAGAAAAATCCCTTATAAGAATGTGCAATTGTCTTCAAATAATCTCAAAAATTTGTTTACAAAGAAATAAAAAGAAACTTAAATATTTATGTACAAATGTGTTTCTAACTTTTGGAAATTTTTCTGAAACAAATATTTGAAATGAGTAGACTAAGAATAAACTATAAAGATATTTTTAGTAGCACTGTATATTTTTTATACAAACAATATGTCTAGTTCTAGGTACCTGCCAAGATAAGTCAGATCTCATCCAAATAATGAAATATATTAATTCAATGAAAAATATGGTTTATAAATATTTATTTGACTAAAAGAAGTTTGTATTATCTTGTTATATGTACAATGTTTAAATGTACTAGTTATGAACTTGAAGCCAATTTTGTCATAAGGATTATTTGTCTAAGTGCATGTTTGTATGCGTAGGAAAAAGCATTATGAACCAAATTATTAACAACAATTTTCCCTAGATGGATGTACTAAAGGCTATTTTTCTTTATTAAGTATTCTTTATTTCTTCCCTCATGTTTGAGGTATAATAAAAGTTAATGGAGTCACAGACTAAGTTTGGCCTTATAATAAAATACCATTAGCACCCCCTCAAAGTCTTATTTTGAAGGCACAAAACCCTAGCGAAATACAAAGTGTTCTTTACATAAACTGGGTGTTGGTGCTTAAAATCATATCATTGACTTTTCATTCTTTTGAGCATTTAAAATCCCCCATTAACCCTCAGGAGTGTAAAGCTACTAACGAAGTAAAATGTAAAATGGGACTATAGGAATTAGGGTCTCAGGAAATAAACAAGATGTGTAGAAATGAGATAGAGAAAAAGACAAACTTCATTTTTTCCCATTTTTTTCTTAGGCCTTGCAATGACAAAAATCACTGCTAAAATTTACCTAGGGTCTATTTGTCACCGAGCATCATAAAATAGGCATGATATCCATACAGATAATATTTCAACTCAATTTAAAAATGAATAATTTATATTTCTAAGCAAAGTTTAGAAGTGCTTTTCAATTGGAAGCTTCAATATAAAGCTATGATTCTCAAAGATTTAAAAGGTGAATAAGACACTTCACTAGGCAAATATCAAAACAATCAACATTTTTTTCTTTGTTGACACAGTGAGATTGAAAGAGAGATTTTCTTTTTCTCTCTCTTTTTTTTTTTTACAATTTATTTAAACTAAAAACAAAAAAAAATTCACCCATTTGTCTAATTCCCCACCCCTTGCCTCTGGCAACCACCAATCTGTTCCTGTTCTCTGTATCTGTGAGTTTGTATCTATATTATAAACATATTTAAAAAACGTATTTTTAGATTCCATATATAAAATAGATCATCCAGCATTTGTCTTTCTCTGACTCGTTTCACTTACCATAAAGCCAATGAATGGACTTTTACCAAATGCCCATCCATGTTGCCAAAAATGACATAATTTCATTCCAAATAAATAATGAAATGACTGAATAACATTCCACTGTGTGTGTATGTGTGTATAATTCAATTTATTTATCCATTCATCCACTGATGAACACAGACTGTTTCCATATCTTGGGTAATGTACATAATGCTGAAATGAACTCAGGAGTGCACATATCTTTTCAAGTTAGTGTTTTTGTTTTCTTTGAATAAATACCCAGAAGTGGAACTGCTGGATCGTATGGCAGTTCTATTTAAATTTTTTGAGGAACCTCCATACTGATTTCCATAGTGGCAGCACCAATTTACCTTCCCAGCTCTTGCACAACTGTTCCTTTTTCTCCAAATCCTCACCAACACGTTATTTCCAGTCTTTTTGATAATAGCCAGTCTAACAGGTGCAAGGTGATAGCTCATTGTGGTTTTGATTTTATTTTCCTGATGTTTAATGATGTAGAGAATCTTTCATGTACCTACTGGCCATCTGTATGTCTTCTTTGAAAAAATATCTATTTAGATCTTCTCCCACTTATTAATTTAAATTTTAAAGTTTTATAACTTTAATATATTTTGGATACTAACCTCTTATCAGATAAATGGTTTGAAAATATTTTCTCCCATTCACTAGGTTGCCTTTTCATTCTGTTGACAGTTTCCTTTGCTGTGCAGAAGTTTTTGGTTTTTGTGTGTGTTTTGTTTGTTTTGTTTTTAGTTTGATATAGCCCACTTGTTTATTTTTGCTTTTGTTGCTTTTGCTTCTGGTATCAGATTCAAAAAGTCATCTCGAAGATCTATGTCAAGGAGTTTACTGCCTATGTTTTCTCCTAGGAGTTTTATGGCTTCTGGTCTTATGTTCAAGTCTTTAATTCATTTTTAGTTAATCTTTGTGTGTAGTGTAAGGTACTAGTCCAGTTTTATTCTTTCGATTGTGGCTGTCCAGTTTTCCCAACACTATTTATTTAAGAGACTATCTTTTCCTAATTGTATATTCTTACCTACTTTGTCATAAATTAGCTAAGGATGAATGAGTGTATTTTTTTCTAGGCTCTCTGTTCTGTCCCATTGATCTATGTGTCTGCTTTTATGCCAACACCACACTGTTTTAAGTACTACAGCTTTGTAATACAGTTTGAAGTCAGGGAGCATGATACCTCCAGTTTTGTGAAAGGACATTTCCTTATTGCAATATAAGTGCCTGTGCTCATCGAGGAAGGTCTATGAGACACTGACTTTCAAAACATCAATCCTTATACCTTTCAAAAATACATATAAATTTTTCATTAAAATCAACTTACATTATCTAGAAATGCATTTGCTATTATTGACATTTTAAAGTATTTCTTGTGTGGAGGGACCACATTTGAAGATTGTATTGAAATATTTATCGTGAAGTAAACTATTTATTTTTATGGATTTTATTTTCTCAATTATTTCCATATAGTTAACTAGGTTCTACCATTCAGCTCCAAAAAGTTGTTCAGGTTGACTGCCTCTACACTGCTATCTATATTTGCTATATCTATATATCATATCTAGATATGGGTGGAGATAGTTATTTTTGTCAGAAAATGACAAAATTGGAAATAAAACCAAGTCTGAAATATAAAAAAAAATAGGTTTTGAGTTCCCAAAGTGTCTCATTTACAGGAAAGAAATATAGTGAACTGGAATGTCTGAGCTAAAGTGAATTTACAAGGTTACATGTCTAACAACTTATGCTATATACAATAGACGCAGCAACAAAATAAAATTTTCATTTATTGTCAATAACTACATGTCCAATTTAAATGTAACATGTTAAACTGAATACCTACATGTCCATTTGCAGATCTAATACCTCAGCTTGATATTTTAAGATAATTCCCTTTGGAATAAAATTTCATATGTTCAGTAATGTGTACACAATAGAAATTAATAAATGCAGCACTAGAATTGCTTGCCTACTATTCTAAGTAGCTCCAGAAAGAAATAAAGGAAGAAATAAAGGAATGAAGAAAGAAGAAAAAGAGGATGAAAGGAAGGGGAAGAAGGTAGGACCTCCAAATATCATGCTATTTAAGAAAATGTTTAATTTAAATGATTGAAGTATCATGGATTAATATAAGACACTGGACAGTCAACTGGTTAAAAAGTTGGAGAGAATGAATAAGAATTCTGATGAAAAATGTTAGTGAATTCCATTTATTTAAAAGCTTTAATTTATACAACTCTTCAGATTGAAATATATTGAAAGTTTCCACTAGTTAGAAAGATTGTCTCTTTGAGCAAACTCTAGTTAGGCTCTCCTGAACTTTCTTTTTCATCTAGCCCTCAACTGTTGGACTTTTGTGTTTATCTCTTCATTGTCCAATTCTAGCAAGAATTCTGTCAAGTTGGTTTAGTCAGAACCCTCCATCCTCAATATCTGATCACCCTTGATATCTGATCAGGTCCCTTATTCTCCAACATTTCCCAGGTGATGTCTGATCACCCCAGACTGCCTACACCAAGAATCCCGTTAGGTGAGTTTAGCCAGAGTTCTTCCTTACTCCTGATGTCTCCTCTTAGTAATTTTCCATCCAGGGCCCCCACCCCCGTTCATTGGTTATAAATTCCTACTTTTCCTTGTTGTATTTGGAGTTGAGTTTAATCTCTCTCCCGCACTACAAATTGCAGTGGTCTCTACACCTATGGTGATGGTCCTGCATAAAGTCTGCTTTACCATTCATTAACAAGTACCAGAATGAAAACTTTCTTCTTTAACAGTTAAGGCGCCATGACTTGGATTGGATCAGATTCATCATTGAATCCCTGAATCTGTCACCCAGCACACTCATTGTGCGCCTTTGCAGCCTATGTCTTCATTCCACAACCTGATCAGGTATCCACTGGTGAACCTGACTCCGGAGCCTTTGATGTGCACAAATGTCCACTGACGCTGGTAAGGACAGATTGTAATTCTTAAGATCTGAGGATACTCTAGAAGCTGGGATAGAGTCCCAGACAAACAGAGGCTGGTTAGAGTCCTAAGTTTCTCTCTTTCTAACAATCTTGGTTAGAGTTCTAGAGAAGTAGCTGTTTGTAAAAATCTAGGTAAGTGTCCCAGGTTTATTTGTTTGAAAGGTACCTGATGGGCTGAAAGCCTTTCTGCTTGGTCATCTGCCTTAAGTGGAGATTTTTCTCTGACTCGTGGACTGGAAGTTCTTCCTGGCTCCTTGTTTTGAGTGGGCATCCACTCCCCAGCTGCTGTGCTGCGAAAATTCTCCTGGCTTTCTATGAGCCCTCTTTGTTCTTTCTCTGGTCCTACTCCTGCAACTGGAACTTCTCAGTCAACTGAAATCCCTTTCTCAAACCCCTGCTGACTACATGCTCCACCAACTCTGTCCACCTTTTTCTTGCTGGCATGATTTTACTAAGGATAATTGGAAACCTCAATAGCATCTTCGGGAAACAAGATCTCAACAAACTGACCCTCTAAGACCTCTCCCTTCGCATCACCTCCACCCCTCCTTCCTCATTTTACCACCTTCAACCTTCCCTCCAGTTCGCTTGAATCTCTGATGCGCCCGCCTCAAACCCCTACCTTCTCCACATCCTCTCCTCCTGCCAGGCCCTGCCCTTCCCACTCCAACAACTCAGTTCCCTATAGTCACGGCAACTTTAGGCCCCCTCCCCCATCAGGGCTCTCAAAGGACTCAGGGCCTTTGTAAACCAACTACCTGAGGCTAAAAAGAAAGAAGGCTAATTGGAAATAGCCTTAATACTGTATCCACTCAGATGGATTGGGAGACATTCAGATGCCACTCTGTTTCCTTAGTCACACACTTAAAATGCAGTCCACAACCTCCATAAGATTTCACATCAGGACAAAAGAAAATCTTACAAGTCTTTCCCACAGATTGGTTAAAAACCTTTAGTCCTTACTGGGCAAGTAACCTCAGCTTGTCCCATTTTTGCCAGAAACACAAAACAATTCAGATAAAAATATAAAGTGGAGATAAACCAGTGAGTTTTGTATTACTGTGGAGACTGGTTTATGGCTAAAATTTGAGAATAGAAAACAGTAAGATGTCTATTTGCATCTATTTGTATGTTTATGCAAGTAAGTTATGATATGTGATCTTCTTCTACCTCTGCATGGTATTACCAAATTAATTTATAAAATTCTTTAAAGAAGTTCTATTCAAATTGGCATAGAGATAAATGAGCAATTATACAAATTAAATATCCTTAAATATCTCAGAAAAAATAGGAACCAAGCCAAATGTCGTGGATTTTTTTTGTAAGTTCATGAGACTTGGGTAAATATTTGATAATATTTGATAATATTTTGATAATATTTGATAAATATTTGATAAAATTTGATAATATTTGATAAATAAGATTGTTTTAATATTTTCAGTTTCGTAAAAATAGCTGTGTCTTCTGAGTCATCAGTATTAAGTAAAAGAAGAGTATAGGTTTTTATTATACTTGGGTTTACTAATCAAATAAAGTTAACATAATTAATAGGGAAATAACAAGATAATAACTACATTTGTTTAATGTTGTAGTATGTCTGCTTAAAAACAGTTTTCCATAGATAAAGAAGATATGGCACATATATACAATGGAATATTGCTCAACCATAAAAAGAAACGAAACTGAGTTATTTGTAGTGAGGTGGATGGACCTAGAGTCTGTCATACAGAGTGAAGTCAGTCAGAAAGAGAAAAACAAATACTGTATGCTAACACATATATATGGAGTCTAAAAAAAAAAAAATGGTTCTGAAGAACCTCGGGGCAGGACAGGAATAAAGACACAGATGTAGAGAGTGGACTTGAGGACACGTGGAGGGGGAAGTGTAAGCTGGGATGAAGTGAGAGAGTGGCATGGACATATATACACTACCAAATACAAAATAGCTAGCTAGTGGGAAGCAGCCACATAGAACAGGGAGATCAGCTCGGTGCTTTGTGACCACCTAGAGGGGTGGGATAGGGAGGGTGGGAGGGAGACGCAAGAGGGAGGGGATATGGGGATATATGTATACATATAGCTGATTCACTTCGTTATACAGCAGAAACTAACACAACAATGTAAAACAATTATACTCCAATAAAAATGTTTAAAAAAGAAAAAGAGCTATCAAATTAAAAAAAAAAAGATTCAACCCCCCCCAAAAAAAAACAGTTTTCACAATCTTTTGGTATCTTGCAAATTAAAGTTTTGCTAGATTAAGCTAAGTAACAGAAATTTATTACATATCTAAATCATTCTTAAAGAGATAAAATCCTCTAGAATAATATAAAGATAAAATACTGAAATATTCATTAATGAATATAAGTTTAAATATATATTTTGCATCTTGTTTTTATGCAGTACAGAGCACTTAAACATATTCTGGTCTATGAATGAACATCAGAAATTGCACTACGAGGAAACAGCAAATATCTATACGAAATGTGAGGTGATATAGCTAAAAAATTTGCTAGTCTGTTCATATAAGATCTTGGTATGTGACAGACAATTCACAATTATTTTTCTACTTCCTAGTTTTATTTGTAAAAGAAAGGTAACTAGTAGTAGAAAATTATAATCGATATATGTAAATGAAACTATTAGAAATCATAAAAATGAAGAGAAGCAACTTTGCATGAAAACTGTGCAAGGTATATAGGATGTGTTTTTGACAAGCAACAAAACGAGAGTAATTTTATTCTAAGGTAGAATGGCTGATTATTTTTTAATTAGAAAGAGGAAAAGGTGGGGGGAAAAGCCTAAATGGATATAAAAAAAAAATTTGTAAAAGTTTTACACAAAAGAGATTTTATCTAATGTACTCAAGTTGGCTAAGATTTGAATGGATTAATTTATAAGTTTTTAGAAATGAGACAATGTCAAGAATGTACTGCTTGAAAACTAGAAAAACAAAGTTTTACTGGATTATTGGTCTGCTCTTAATAAGAGATTATAAAGGTCTTTCTTTATCTTTTGTGTAATCTACCTAGGAAACCATGATTCTGTGGCTTAGCAGAACAGTTTCCTTTGCTTTCTGTTAACCTGTATCATGTTCTGGATTATTTAAGAAAGCATAAGTATTGTTGCATAGTAATCTGTAAACCTCTTTAATCAAGTGTTCAAAACTTTTATATTTTTGACAATTCTGCCTTCCCCAAATCAAACCCTTAATAAAATCTTCTTGTTCTGAAACTGCCTTTGAGATTTACCAGAGGGCTTCTTGAAAATCTTAAAGGATATGTTCTTTCACCCTGTAACTCTCTTTTTCACAGTATTAACACTAATTAGGTTTATTTGGTAAACTGCATGAAAAGAGTTGTCATAAGAAGAGATACTTAACCTTCCCTGTGTTTATGCTGGTAAATGTTATTAATGTAAGTCTTTGCTTGGCTTCCTCTGGGGATATATGTATATGTATAGCTGATTCACTTTGTTATAAAGCAGAAACTAACACACCATTGTAAAGCAATTATACTCCAATAAAGATGTTTAAAAAAATAAAAGTCTGATCTGAGATTCCATGTGAAAAGTTCCAGCAAACAAACTTAAAAAGGCCTGTGTGGTCTATTACCATTACTGCTGCACGTACATAAATAATTAGGCCAAACCTAATGGCCTGATTTATTTTCTAACAAGGGTAGCCTTACTTTGGTTATTTTTGTTCAACAGGAAGGTGAACGTAGAGAGAATTTATGTTTCAGTGGAAACCTACAGCATACCCTTATGGGTTCTCAACCTTCTAGTTTCCTCAAATATCTGTCTACAACTCTCCAAACTAATGTTTTCAATTTTTATCTGACCCTCCTGGCTCAGACTCACTGAGAGCTAAGGCTTCCCTTTTCCCAAAGTCCTATAAGTTGGAGCTGGGAAACTTGAAATAAACTGCGAAGAAATTGCCGACTTAAAAAAATGCACAATGTGAGAATTCTGAGCTAAGTTTTTTTGGGGGAAAAATGAGGACTGTAGCCCAGGAGACAGCATCTCAGAGAGCTCTGAGAAACTGCTCCAAAGAGGTAGGGGGGAAGGTCAGTATATATGTGATTTTGGTGAAGAGAGAGTACATGCAATAAAAAACGTATTTTCTGTAAAGTTACTGCGAGTCTCATGAAGGTTACTGCTAGTCACGAGGAGCAGATGTCACCGTGAAGGATTTTTGCGCTTTTCTAGATATGAGAAGATAGAAGAATTGGGCTCATAAAATAGTCTCCTGAAAATATCTAACTATCTGAAGAACTGTTCTGCCCCTTTTTTCCTCAGATCACAAGGGCCTCATTCTTGATCTCCACCCTGAACTCCTTTCAGGGGTTGTTGAAGGTTAGCAGCTGCAGCAGCTTATAATTTGATCGTTGCAGAGGCAGATGTCAAGCGCCAATGGCAAGTGCCAATCCGTAGTTGACAAAAATCACCACAACAGATTATGTATGGACAACCTTCAGCCTTGCAGCTGTGTCAGCCACTCAAAAGGTTTTCCTGAAACACCTGATGCCACCGTCAGAGACATTCACTGCCAACCAGGAAATCAGTCAGCCTGGCACTGCCATCCTCATTCCATCATCTAAAGTATGCTTCAAGCACAAGTCTAGAAAGCTTCTAGACTGGCTGCTCTCTGGCAAAAACTATTCCAACTATTAATCTTTCTTTTCCTTTCATTTTAGTAAAACTCCCCTCATTAAATACTTGACTGCTTGTACCATACAGCACATATCCTATACTACCAAGTCCCAACAAGAGGTTCAGCTGGTCCTCAGTCAACAGAAGGTGGCCTAACAAGAAAATGGACTTAACGTGTCTATTCTTTCCTTGAGCAAGAAGGTTGACTGACAAGAAAATCTCTCCTTGACCAAACTCTAGTTGGGCTCTCCTGAGCTCTTTTTCAACGAGAACTTGACTACTGAAATCTGTGTTTGTCTCTTCATTGTCCAATTTTAATCAGTTTAGGTTTATACAGAAGCATCCACCTTTCAGGTGGTATCAGATTACCCTGGCCGGCCTTCAGCAAGAATCCTGTCAGGTCAGTTGAGCCAGAATTCCCCCTTGCCCCTAAGTTTTCCTCTTAGTAGTGTTATGCCCACTGACTCCCATCCTGGTCCCTGGCTATAAATTCCTGCTTTTCTTTGTTGTATTCAGTTGAGCCCAGTCTCTTTCCCCTACTACAAAACCCATTTGCAGTGGTCTGTACACCTACAACAATGGTCCTGGATAAAGTCTGTTGTACCCTTCTTTAATAAGTAATTTTTCTTTAACATTATTATGCAAATAAGCAGAGAGATTATAATTTCAAAAGCATACTGTTTAGAGCTGTAATCTCTTAAAATGGCCATACTACCCAAAGCAATCTACAGATTTAATACGATCCCTATCAAAATACCCATGATATTTTTCAGAGAACTAGAACAAATAATCCTAAAATTTATATGGAATAATAAAAGACCCAGAATTGCCAAAGCAATTCTGAGGAAAAAGAACAAAACTGGAGGCCTAACCCTCTCACACTTCAAATAATACTACAGAACTTCAGTAATCAAAACTGTGTGGTATTAGCACAAAAACAGACAATTGAATCAATGGAACAGAATAGAGCCCAGAAATAAACCCACACACCTAAAGTCAATCTTCGACAAAGGAGGCAAGAATATATATTGGAGGAAAGACAGTCTCTTCAGCAAGCGGTATTGTGGAAGCTGGACAGCCACATGTAAATCAATGAAGTTAGAACACACCCTCACACCACACACAAAAATAAACTCAAAATGGCTTAAAGACTTCAATATAGACAAGACATCATAAAACTCTGAGAAGAGAACATAGCCAAAACATTCTCTGAAATAAATCGTATCAATGTTTTCTTAGACTAGTCTCTGAAGGCAATAGAAATAAAAGCAAAAATAAACAAATGGGACCTAATCAAACTTATAAATTTTTGCACATAAAGGAAACCATAAACAAACTGAAAAGACAACCTATGGACTGCGAGAAAATACTTGCAAAGAATGCGACATACAAGGGCTTAATTTCCAAAATATACAAACATATCATACAACTAAATATCAAAAAAAACACAATAAAAAAATGGGCAGAAGACCTAAATAAACATTTCTACAAAGAAGACATACAGATGGCCAATAACCACATGAAAAAAATGCTGAACATCACTATTAGAGAAATGCAAATCAAAACTACTAGGGAACAGACTGCTCTGCTTTATTTCAAAATGGTTCCTTTTCCCTTCCCACAGAAAGAAGCCACAGACGGGTTTTCTCCAATATTTACTGGGAAAATCCGGTGGAGTTTCTGGTGGTAAATCTCACAATATTTTAGGGGACCTGTATGACTGGATCCCCCAGGATAATTTAACTCCAAGAGTCGTCCACACTAGGTCTCCAGTAATTCTCCAGTTATAGTTCAGGATTTCCTACCTCGATGCTGGTTTCTGCCATGGTTTCTGCTAGCAAGTCTCTGCTCAGGCTGGCAAGGAACGAAAACTGGCCTGCACTTGATTCTCTTCAGTTTAAGAAGTAGGTTTCTTGGAGGACCTTCAAGATGGCAGAGGAGTAAGATGTAGAGATCACCTTCCTCCCCACAAATACACTAAAAATACATCTACATGTGGAACAACTCCTACAGAACACCTACAGAATGTTGGCAGAAGACCTCAGACTTCCCAAAAGGCAAGAAACTCCCCACGTACCTGGTCGTGTGGCAGACAGGGTCTTGGTTCTCCAGCCAGATGTCAGGCCTGAGCCTCTGAGTGGGAGAGCTGAGTTCAGGACATTGGACTACGAGAGAGCTCCTGGTCCCATGTAATATCAGTAGGAAAGAGCTCTCCCAGAGGTCTCTGAATCAATGCTAAGACCTAGCTCCACTCAAAGACCAGCAAGCTCCAGTGCTGGACACCCCAGGCCAAACAACTAGCAAGACAGGAACACAACCCCACCCATTAGCAGAGAAGCTTCCTAAAATCATATTAAGTTCACAGACACCCCAAAAACCACCACCAGACACGGTCCTGCCCACCAGAAAGAAAAGACTCAGCCTCATCCACCAGAACACAGGCACCAGTCCGCTCAAGCAGGAAGCCTACACAACCCACTGAACCAACCTCACCCACTGGGGGCAGACACCAAAAACAACAGAAACTATGAACCTGCAGCCTGGGAAAATGAGACCACAAACACAGGAAGTTAAGCAAAATGAGAAGACAGAGGAACACACAGTAGATGAAGGAGCAAGGTAAAAAAACAGGTCAAATGAAGAGGAAATAGGCAGTCTACCTGAAAAAGAATTCAGAATAATGACAGTAAAGATAATCCAAAATCTTGGAAACAGAATGGAGAAAATACAAGAAACGTTTAACAAGGACCTGGAAGAACTAAAGAGCAAACGAACAATGATGAACAACACAATAAATGAAATTTAAAATCCTCTGGAAGGAATCAATAGCAGAATAACTGAGGCAGAAGAACCGATAAGTGACCAGGAAGATAAAATAGTGGAAATAACTATCACACAGCAGAATAAAGAAAAAAGAATGAAAAGAATTGAGGACAGTCTTAGAGACTTCTGGGACAACATCAAACTCACCAACATTTGAATTATAGGGGTCCCAGAAGAAGAAGAGAAAAAGAAAGGGACTGAGAAAATATTTGAAGAGATTATATTTGAAAACTTCCTTACTATGAGAAAGGAAATAGTCAATCAAGTCCAGGAAGTGCAGAAGGTCCCATACAGGATAAATCCAAGGACAAACACGCCAAGACACATACTACTCAAACTATCAAAAATTAAATACAAACGAAAAATATTAAAAGCAGCAAGGGAAAAACAACAAAAAACGTACAAGGGAATCCCCATAAGGGTAACAGCTGATCTTTCAGCAGAAACTCTGCAAGCCAGAAGGGAGTGGCAGGACATATTTAAAATGATGAAAGGGGAAAAGCTACAACCAATATTACTCGACCCAGCAAGGATCTCATTCAGATTTGATGGAGAAATCAAAAGCTTTACAGACAAGCAAAAGGTAAGAGAATTCAGCACCACGAAACCAGCTTTACATCAAATGCTAAAGGAATTCTCTAGGCAGGAAAACACAAGAGAAGGAAAAGACCTACAATAAGAAACTCAAAACAATTAAGAAAATGGTGATAGGAATATACATACCAATAAATACCTTAAATGTAAATGGATTAAATGCTCTGACCAAATTCACAGGCTGGCTGAATGGATACAAAAAAGAGACTCATATATATGCTGTCTACAAGAGACCCGCTTCAGACCTATGGACACATACTGTCTGAAAGTGAGGGGATGGAAAAAGGTATTCCATGCAAATGGAAATCAAAAGAAAGCTGGAGTAGCAATTCTCGTATCAGACAAAATAGACTTTAAAATAAAAACTATTACAAGAGACAAAGAAGGACACTACATAATGATCAAGGGATCAATCCAAGAAGAAGATATAACAATTGTAAATATTTATGCACCCAATATAGGAACACCTCAATACACAAGGCAAAAGCTAACAGCCATAAAAGGGGAAATAGACAGTAAAACAACCATAGCAGGGGACTTTAGCACCCCACTATCACCAATGGACAGATCAACCAAAATGAAAATAAATAAGGACACAGAAGCTTTAAATGATACATTAAACAAGATGTACTTAAATGATATTTATAGGACATTCCATCCAAAAAACAACAGAATACACTTTCTTCTAAAGTGCTCGTGGAACATTCTCCAGGATAGATCAAACCTTGGGTGACAAATCAAGCCTTGGTAAATTTAAGAAAATTCAAATCATATCAAGTATCATTTCTGACCACAACACAATGAGACTAGATATCAAATACAGGAAAAACTGTAAAAAATACAAACACATGGAGGGTAAACAATACACTACAAAATAACCAAGAGATCACTGAAAATCAAACAGGAAATCAAAAAATACCAAGAAAGAAATGACAAGTAAAACACGACGACCCAAAGCCTATGGGATGCAGCATAAGCAGTTCTAAGAGGGAAGATTATAGCAATAGAATCCGACCTAAAGAAACAAGAAACATCTCAAATAAATGACCTAACACTACACCTAAAGCAAGTAGAGAAAGAACAACAACAACAAAAAAAAACCCAAAGTTAGCAGAAGGAAAGAAATCATAAAGATCAGATCAGAAGTAAATGATAAAGAAATGCAGGAAACAATAGCAAAGATCAATAAAACTAAAAGCCGGTTATTTGAGAAGATAAACAAAATGGATAAACCATTAGCCAGACTCATCAGGAAAAAAAGGGAGGAGACTCAAATCACCAGAAATAGAAATGAAAAAGGAGAAGTAAAACTGACACTGCAGAAATACAAAGGATCATGAGAGATTACTACAAGCAACTATATGCCAGTAAAATGGACAACCTGGAAGAAATGGACAAATTCTTAGAAAAGCCCAACCTACCGAGACTGAACCAGGAAGAAATAGAAAATATAAAAAGACCAATCACAAGCACTGAAATTGAAACTGTGATTAAAAATCTTCCAATAAAAAAGAGCCAAGGACCAGAAGGCTTCATAGGCAAATTCTATCAACGTTTAGAGAAGAACTAACACCTATCCTTCTCAAACTCTTCCAAAATATAGCAGAGGGAGGAACACTCCCAAACTCATTCTACGTGGCCAGCATCACCCTGATAACAAACCCAGACAAAGATGTTACAAAAAAAGAAAACTACAGGCCAATATCACTGATGAACACAGATGCAAAAATCCTCAACAAGATACTAGCAAACAGAATCCAACAGCACATTAAAAGGATCATACACCATGATCAAGTGGGGTTTATCCCAGGAATGCAAGGATTATTCAATATATGCAAATCAATCAATGTGATACACCATATTAACAAACGGAAGGAGAAAAACCATACAATCACCTCAATAGATGCAGAAAAGGCTTTCAAAAAAATTCAACACCCATTTATGATAAAACTCTCCAGAAAGTAGGCATAGAGGGAACTTACCTCAACATAATAAAGTCCATATATGACAAACTGACAGCCAACATCGTTCTCAATGGTGAAAAACTGAAACCATTTCCACTAAGATCAGGAACAAGACAAAGTTGCCCATCTTACCATTATTAGTCAACATAGTTTTGGAAGTTTTAACCACAGCAATCAGAGAAGAAAAAGAAATAAAAGGAATCCAAATCAGAGAAAAAGTCAAACTGTCACTGTTTGCAGAGGACATGATACTATAAATAGAGAGTCCTAAAGATGCTACCAGAAAACTACCAGAGCTAATCAATGAATGTGGTAAAGTAGCAGGATACAAAATTAATGCACAGAAATCTCTTGCATTCCTATACACTAATGATGAAAAATCTGAGAGAGAATTTAAGGAAACACTCCCATTTATCATTGCAACAAAAAGAATAAAATACCTAGGAATAAACCTACCTAAGAAGATAAAAGACCTGTATGCAGAAAAGTATAAGACACTGATGAAAGAAATTAAAGATGATACAAATAGATGAAAAGATATACCATGTTCTTGGATTGGAAGAATCAACATTGTGAAAATGACTATACTACCCAAACCAATCTACCGATTCAATGCAATCCCTATCAGACTACCACTGGCATTTTTCACAGAACCAGAACAAAAAATTTCACAATTTGTATGGAAACACAAAAGACCTCGATTACCCAAAGCAATCTTGAGGAAGAAAAACAGAACTAGAGGAATCAGGCTCCCTGACTTCAGATTATACTACAAAACTACAGTAATCAAGAAAGTATGGTATCGGCACAAAAACAGAAATATAGATCAATGGTACAGGATAGAAAGCCCAGCAATAAACACACGCACTTATGGTCACCTTATTTTTGATAAAGGTGGCAAGAATATACAATTTTTGATAAAGGTGGCAAGAATATACAATGGAGAAAAGACAGCCTCTTCAATAAGTCATGCTGGGAAAACTGGACAGCTACATGTAAAAGAATGAAATTAGAACACTCCCTAACACCATACACAAAAATAAACTCAAAATGGATTAAAGACCTAAATGTAAGGCCAGACACTATGAAACTCTTAGGCAACTATAGGCAGAACACCCTATGACATAAATCACAGCAAGATCCTTTTTGACCCACCTCCTAGAGAAATGGAAATAAAAACAAAAATAAACAAATTGGACCTAATGAAACTTAAAAGCTTTTGCACAGCAAAGGAAACCATAAACAAGACAAAAAGACAACCCTTAAAATGGGAGAAAATATTTGCAAATGAAGCAACTGACAAAGGATTAATGTCCAAAATATACAAGCAGCTCATGCAGCTCAATATCAAAAAAACAAACAACCCAATCCAAAAATAGGCAGAAGACCTAAATAGACATTTCTCCAAAGAAGATATACAGACTGCCAACAAACACATGAAAGGATACTCAACATCACTAACCATTAGAGAAATGCAAATCAAAACTACAATGAGATATCAACTCACACTGGTCAGAATAGCCATGATCAAAAAATATACAAAAATTAAATGCTGGAGATGTTGTGTAGAAAATGGAACCCTGTTGTGCTTTTGGTGGGAATGTAAATTGCCATTATGGAGAAAAGTGTGGCGGTTCCTTAAAAAACTCAAAATAGAACTACTATATAACCCAGCAATCCCACTACTGGGCATATACCCTGAGAAGACCATAATTCAAAAAGAGACATGTACCACAATGTTCACTGCAGCTCTATTTACAATAGCCAGGACATGGAAGCAATCTAAGTGTCCATCAATAGATGAATGGATAAAGAAGATGTGGCACAAATATACAATGGAATATTACTTAGCCATAAAAAGAATCAAAATTGAGTTATTTGTAGTGAGGTGGATGGACCTAGAGTCTGTCATACAGAGTGAAGTCAGAAAGAGAAAAACAACATATATACATGGAATATTTTGCCAACATGGAATATTTTGCCAACATATATACATGGAATCTAAAAAAAAATAGGTTCTGATGAACCTAGGGGCAGGACAGGAATAAAGACACAGGTGTAGAGAATGGACTTGAGGAAATGGGGTGGGAGGAAGGAGAAGATGGGATGAAGTGAGAGAGTAGCATTGATATGTACACAGTGCCAAATGTAAAATAGATTGCTAGTGGGAAGCAGCTGCATCGTACAGGGAGATCAGCTCCGTGCTTTGTGACCACCTAGAGGGGTGGGATAGGGAGTTTGGGAGGGAGGCACAAGAGGAAGGAGAAATGGGGATATATGTATACGTAGAGCTGATTCACTTTGTTATACAGCAGAAACTAACACAACATTGTAAAGCAATTGTACTCCAATAAAGATTTTTTAAAAAGAAATTAAGATTAAAAAAAATACAGATTATCAAGGGAAAGGGGCAATGTAGGAGTAGGGGATTAAGAGGTACAAACTATTAGGTTATCAGGTAAGCTACATGGGTATAGTATACAACACAGGGAATATAGCCAATATTTTATAATAACTATAAATGGAGTATAACCTTTAAAAATTATGAATCACTACATTGTATACCTGTAACTTATTGTACAGCAACTATACTTCAATAAAAATATAAAATTTAAAAAATAAAATATGACACAAATGAACTTATTTATGAAATGGAAATAGACTCAAAGATATAGAAAACAAATTTATGGTTACTAAAGTAGATAGCTGGCAGAGGCAGCGGAGACATAAATTAGGAGGTTGGGTTTAACAGATACACACTACTATACATAAAATAGGCAAACAACAAGGACCTACTGTATAGCACAGGTAACTATAGTCACTACCTTGTAAAAACCTATAATGGGAAAGAATTTGAAAAAGAATATAGACATAGATGTACATACACATATATATACACATATATATGAATCACTTTGCTGTACGCCAAAAACTATATATACCAAAAACTAACTATACCTTAATAAAAATAAAATAAAATACTTGTTTTTATATTTTTACTTGCTCAAACTTTGGTGAATAATAAATGTCTTAGCATGATCTACCCTTTTCTGCCCTTATGACATGTTTTGTTTTGCATTTTTACATTGAGTAGGATGGATTTCATGTAAATCACGTAAATTAATATATATTTGATGAATTTTTAATTCCAGTAAGTATAGTTTTGCAAATTTTAAAAATTATATTCTGATGACTGCCTCTGGCTCATGAACACCTTCAAAGAGAGAAGATTCTTGATGGAGAGTCTATTTTACCGGCTGGTGAAAGACAGCTAGTATATAGGAGGTTACTTCTTATAATATCCAAATATAGTTTACGTTAAAGTGCTCAGTGTTATAGTCATAATATATTGTAAAAATCCTTTATTTTATTTATCCTATTTTAAGAAGTAGTGACTTAATTTAAGCTTAAATAGAAGTCTACGGTAAGAGTTATACAAGATAAAAACCTTCATTTGATAAACTGTTTGACATATTTTCCTTTATAATTACTTACCCATGGGAAAAATTCTCTGTAATACTTTATCCATCTCTAATGTAAGAGAGAAGCAGTTGGATAGCAAATTAGCTGTTCTGTCACAATACTGTCTGAGCAACCATGTAAACAAAGAAATCTGCTAATCAAAAGCAATTTCTCATGAAACAAAGAAAGCAGCTAATTGAGAGCATCTGAGACTAAAATAAGATTAACTTCAAAATGAAAACCCTTCCAGCTTCTTGGAGTAAAGCTGTTGGGATAATATGAAAGCTTACAGCAGTTTAGAAGTGAAAATACTAGTAGAAATGCAATTTCTCACTTTGGCAAAATATTTTTACAAACTCCATAATTCACATTTTTTCTACTAAAAGTGCTTGATAACACATAAGACAATTAGAAAACTGGATCCCTCAGGGTCCGGAATAGAAGGGCATGTTATAAGCAAATGCACTGTAGAGCGAGCCTTCCATGGTCTGCATGGTGCGCCTTGCTGAAACGCCGCTTGTGCCTCAAGAGCAAAGGCAGGACATGCTCGTGGGCTCTGAATCTCCTCTTCTTCAGTGGAGGGAAGAAACAGTAACAGCAGGAGATTGTTAGGTGGGAAGAGGTCCAGGGTAGAAGATAAGCTTGAGTGCGCAGGAGAATCAGAATGGACGAAGAAAGGGCAAGTGGCAGAAAGCCACGGCATACAGTGTGCTGAGTAAAGGTTATACGTTACAGTGTTTCCGAGAGACACACTTCACTGGGTAAAAGTAGAAAAATGGTTCTAAGATGTAACTCCATCGGAAGGAGGGATAAAAGTCAGTGCCACTTTCACCACATAGCACAGACACACAGAAAAAAAAATTCTAAAGTGATAGAAACAGACATCTACCAAAATAGGACAAAGCCCAATAAAACAGAGATCTCAGAGCCTTTTGTTTCAGCTCGTGTAAAAAATGGTATGCTATATCAACTCTGTTTTTAATGAGATACATACACAGATACATTTTTAATGTACAGGAACATATATAATAAAAAATATAGAAAAGCACATTAATGTTTAAGTAACATACATACATGCATATATAGTACAATGTATAGGGATATAGGATACATAATAAATATATCCATATTATGTAATTAATATCATTACTAATAATTTATTAATAACATAATCAAATATGTAATATATCTGTAATTTATAATTATGGGTATAACTGTATGTAGACAGGGCACAGTATTGAGCCAGATTATGCATATATATAATATGAATGTATGATGTAAATACAGAGTGGAAGTTAGATAGAACAGGTCCATTTTTCATACATAGGGCTAAAGTTTAATACACAGAGATAGAAGTTACTTTTCCATCTATAAAAATACTGCCAAAAATTCATTCTTCCTATTCAAGGCACTTTCAGTTTTAAGCTCAATGTCTCTTCTGTTTAACCCCCAATTAAGCACACTTTCACGTCCATAGAACATTCCTGTGCCTACCATTCCTTTCTTCTCTGATCAGAGATGATCTGAGTCTTGCAGGACCTAATACATCATCCTGGAGGTGTTTTACCTCTGCTCTTAGGTATTCGGGGCCTTTCTCGCTATCTGTTATATCAGTACAAAGAACACAGAGTGGGTACTTCAGGGGAGGCTGACTCAGCCCACATCTGCATCATCCCCACTGATCCTCGTGATTCACATGCGTCCTCCAGCTTTTTCTAACCTGGTCTTTCCATAGTGCAGCCTCTGGCTTGAGATTTCCTTACCTGTGTCACAGTACCATGGAGCAGGCACATGGGTTCTTAACTCTTTGCTACCTTTGGAATCCCAAGAGAGACTGACTTCTGTGAATCTTCTGCTCTCTTCCCTACTTTGTTGGTCTGAGGACACCCATGATGAAGACCACACAGACCCTCATCTGCAGAGACCTTCTGTGTCTTTACTCCTACTCTAAGTGGCTGCCTGTACTATGTTGCTAAAGATCACTCAGCCAGGCTGCCTTTTCTGTGAGTTTCCAATAAGTGGAAAAAAATCTCCTCTTTATTAAGATTCCCAGTGTTAACCATCTAGAGCTGTTTTGTGTGTGTGTGTGCGGTACACACTTTTCTGTGAGTTTCCAATAAGTGGAAAAAAATCTCCTCTTTATTAAGATTCCCAGTGTTAACCATCTAGAGCTGTTTTTTGTGTGTGTGTGCGGTACGCAAGCCTCTCACTGTTGTGGCCTCTCCCGTTGCGGAGCACAGGCTCCGGACGCACAGGCTCAGCAGCCATGGCTCACGGGCCCAGCCGCTCCGTGGCATGTGGGATCTTCCCGGACCGGGGCACGAACCCGTGTCCCCTGCATTGGCAGGCGGACTCTCAACTACTGCGCCACCAGGGAAGCCCCATCTAGAGCTTTTAATCACCTCCAATACACATGTCAAATCTAAAAGAGGAAGCAGCAACCAGAGCCCCTCACTTCTGTCAACAATTCTCTGTTCTCTTTTTACAACTCTCCTAACTCATCATTTCTGTCCAGTAAGAGGGACTAGCAGCTTTTTCTGTGTTAAGAAAACTACTCTATTATCACCAAGCATTCTCTCCAATTATATCATTACTGTGATAGGCTTTATATCTAGACATTACTGAGAACTGATTATTAAGTTGCAATGCATTTTTTCTGAATAAAAACAAACACGATAAAAAAACAGTAAGCCTGGAGAAAGGATTCTGGGAAGATGACAGAAAGCCCCAGGAAACTGTCTCCCCACCTAGTCATTAACTGACTGGCAAAATGTATCTGATTTAATTATTTTGGAACTCTGGAGCCTATCTAAGGCTTACAACTTCCAGGAGAAGGCGTGTATGATATATTACAGTTAGTTTTGGTCAGTTTCAGTTCCTGCCTCAGCGGCAGCTATCCAGTCCCCTGCCCCATGCAGGTGAAAGTGTTCATGGAGAAGCTTTTATGAAGCTTATGGGACCCAAGGTGGGCAACAGAACCTGTTCTCCAAACTTTGAGGATCTGTGTTCTACTGATGGTTGTTTCTGGTCACAGAGGTGCAGACACAAAATCAAGCTTCCACAACTGTGCCCCGACCCACTGTAGCAAAGCCCTCCCACTGTGGTGACTTCCATAGGATTTAAAAGGCTGCAGTCTTTCCTCCACCTTCATTTTTCTCTTTTGGGAATAAGGCATTAAAACTAGGATATTCAAAAGCAATTGCATATGCAGGAAAAATTAGAAAGTCACTGCACATACCCAGAGAAAGGCAGAGGGTCAGAAATAATCTGAAAAGACCTTAAGTTTACACCTCAACTTGATTCTGACAGGCATCCTACAACAATTATATATTTCTTAATTTATATATTTATTAATAATTTTATTAATTATATAATTATATAAATTATATTATATAATTATATAGATTTTATTAATATATTTATTTATATGTATTTTTTATTACATAAAATAATTTGTATTTTTTTAAAATGTAAGTGCAGCAAACAATGGAAAATAGGAAGAATTTTATTTCAAGAGTTAACACAATATTGGGGTCAAATGTCCAGTATTTAACAAAAACTCAAAAGGTATACAAAGAAACAAGAAAGTATGGTCATTCAAAGGAAAAAAAACAAAACTGAAAAAGAAAAAACCCACACAACCAAAACTGTCAGAGAAAAAATAGATATGGCCGACCTACTAACCCAAAACTATAAAGCAATTGTATTCAAGATGCTCAAAGAACTAAAGGAAGAGTTAGAGAAAGTCTAGAAAACTACGTATGAAAAAAATGCAAATTTTGATAAAGAGGTAGAAAATCTAAAAGCAATTCTAGAGCTGAAAGATACAGTAACTGAAACGAAAAATTCACTAAAAAGATTCAAAGGCAGATATAAGCAGGCAAAAGAAAGAATAAGTGAACTTGAAGAAAGAACAGTTGAGTCTAAGGAACAGAAAAAAGAAATTTAAGAAAAGTGAACAGAGGCTAAGGGACCTGTGGGAGACCATCAAGCAGACAAACAGCCAGATTGTGGGAGTCCCAGAAAAAAAGACAGAGAAAAAGGCAGAGACTTTTTAAAGAAATAATGCTGAAAATGTCTAAAATTTGATGAAATGCTTAAATATAAACATCCAAGAAGCTCAACAAACAGGATAAACTCAAAGAGATCCACACCAAGCACATTACCATCAAACTGTCAAAAGCCAAAGGCAAAGAGAGAATCTTGAGAGCAAAAAGAGAGAAGTGACTCATCACATACAAGGGATCCTCAATAGGACTATCATCAAATTTCTCAGCAGACATTTCAGAAGCCAGAAGGCAGTAGGCGGATATACTCAAAGTGCAAAACAAAACAAAACAAAACCTATCAACCAAAAATCCTATATCTGTCAAATATTTCCTTCAACAGTAGAAAAGAAATACATGCCCAGATAAGCAAAAGCTGAAGGGCTTTGTTACCATTAGACCTGTCCTGCAAGAAATTCTAAGGGAAGTCCTACAGGATGAAATGTAAGGCAACTAGACAATAACTCAAAGACCTATGAAGAAATAAAGATCTTAGTAAAGTTAAATACATGGATAATTATAAAAGCTAGCATTCTTATAACTTTATTTTGTAACTCTACATTTTCTTCCTACATAATTTAAGAGATGAATGTGCTGAAGGAATTATTAAGTTTTGGGGCACATGATGTACAAAGATGTAATTTATCACCTCAATAACTGAAAGGGGTGGAGACACAGCTGTAAGTAGAGTTTTTAATACATTATCAAAGTTACACTGATATACACTCAAAATAGAGTGTTATTACTTTAAGACAACAAATGCAATACTCATAATAACCACAAAGAAAACAGTTCTAAAATATATATAAAAAGAAATGAGAAGAAAAATTAAATGTTTCATTACACAAATTCAACTAAACACAGAAGAGACAGTAATGCAAAAAATGAGTGAGGAAAAAGCTATAAGGCACCTTATTAGTCTGTTGGGCTACTATAACAATGTATTATAGCCTAGGTAAATTATAAACAACAGAAATTTATTTATCACCATTTTAGAGGGTGGAAGTTTGAGACTGAAGTGCCATCATGACTGGGTTCTGCTGAGAACCCTCTTCCAGGTTACACACGACCAACTTCTGTTTTTATCTTCATCCTCACATGGCAGAAAGAGGGAGAGGAAGCAAGCTCTCTCATGACCCCTATAAAAGCATGAATCCCATTAATCAGGGTTCCACTCTCATGACCTCATCTAATCCTAATTACCTCCCAAAGACCCTACCTCCAAATACGAACACACTGAGGCACAGGGTTTCAACATATGAATTTTGTGGGGACACAAACGTTCAGTCCATAACAGACATTTAGAAAACAAAAAACACAACGACAGGTAGCTCCCTCCTTATCAGTAACTACTTCAAATGTAGCTGGATTAAACTCTCGAATCAAAAGACAGAAATTGGCAGAATGGATTAAAATACATGACCCAACTATATGCTGTCTACAGGAGATTCACTTTAGATCCAAAGACACAAATTGGCTGAAAGTGAAAGAATGGGAAAAGATATTCCATGCAAATAGAAACAAAAAAAGAGCAGGGGCGGCTATATGGTATCAGAAAAAACACACTTTAAATTTTAAACACAGGTTACAAGAGACAAACATGGACATTATATTGTATAAAAGTTTCAATCCAGCAAGAAGATATTACACTTTTAAGCATTTACACACTAAAGAGATAACCAAATTATAGGAAGCAAAAACTGACAAAATTGAAGGGAGAAATAGATATTTCTACCACAATAGTTGAATACTTTAATACCCTACTCTCAGTGATGTACAGAACAATCAGGCAGATGATAAGTAAGGAAATACAGGACTTGAACAACACAATAAATCAACTAGATCTAACAGCTACAGACAGGACACTTACCCAATAACAGAATGCAGGCATACCTGGGAGACACTGCGAGTTCAATTCCAGAAAACCACAGCAAAATGAATCATACAAATATTTTGGTTTCCCAGTGCATAAAAAAGTTATGTTTAGAAAACACAAGCTTTAAATGATACATTAAACAAGATGGACTTAATTGATATTTATAGGACACTCCATCCAAAAACAACAGAATACACATTTTTCTCAAGTGCTCATGGAACATTCTCCAGGATAGATCATATCTTGGGTCACAAATCAAGCCTTGGTAAATTTAAGAAAACTGAAATTGTATCAAGTATCTTTTCTGACCACAACGCCATGAGACTAGATATCAATTACAGGAAAAGATCTGTAAAAAATACAAACACATGGAGGCTAAACAATACACTACTTAATAATGAAGTGATCACTGAAGAAATCAAAGAGGAAATAAAAAAATACCTAGAAACAAATGACAATGGAGACACAACGACCCAAAACCTATGGGATGCAGCAAAAGCAGTTCTAAGGGGGAAGTTTATAGCAATATAAGCCCACCTTAAGAAGCAGGAAACATCTCGAATAAAAAACCTAACCTTGCACCTCAAGCAATTAGAGAAAGAAGAACAAAAAAACCCCAAAGCTAGCAGAAGGAAAGAAATCATAAAAATCAGATCAGAAATAAATGAAAAAGAAATGAAGGAAACGATAGCAAAGATCAATAAAACTAAAAGCTGGTTCTTTGAGAAGATAAACAAAATAGATAAACCACTAGCCAGACTCATCAAGAAAAAAAGGGAGAAGACTCAAATCAATAGAATTAGAAATGAAAAAGGAGAAGTAACAACTGACACTGCAGAAATAAAAAAAATCACGAGAGATTACTACAAGCAACTCTATGCCAATACAATGGACAACCTGGAAGAAATGGACAAATTCTTAGAAATGCACAACCTGCCAAGACTGAATCAGGAAGAAATAGAAAATATGAACAGACCAATCACAAGCACTGAAATTGAAACTGTGATTAAAAATCTTCCAACAAACAAAAGCCCAGGACCAGATGGCTTCACAGGTGAATTCTATCAAACATTTAGAGAAGAGCTAACACCTATCCTTCTCGAACTCTTCCAAAATATAGCAGAGGGAGGAACACTCCCAAACTCCTTCTACGAGGCCACCATCACCTTGATACCAAAACCAGACAAGGATGTCACAAAGAAAGAAAACTACAGGCCAATATCACTGATGAACATAGATGCAAAAATCCTCAACAAAGCACTAGCAAACAGAATCCAGCAGCATATTAAAAGGATCATACACCATGATCAAGTGGGGTTTATTCCAGGAATGCAAGGATTCTTCAATATACGCAAATCTATCAATGTGATACACCATATTAACAAATTGAAGGAGAAAAACCATATGATCATCTCAATAGATGCAGAGAAAGCTTTCAACAAAATTCAACACCCATTTATGATAAAAACCCTCCAGAAAGTAGGCATAGAGGGAACTTTCCTCAACATAATAAAGGCCATATATGACAAGCCCACAGCAAACATCATCCTCAATGGTGAAAAACTGAAAGCATTTCCACTAAGATCAGGAACAAGACAAGGTTGCCCACTCTCACCACTCTTATTCAACATAGTTTTGGAAGTTTTAGCCACAGCAATCAGAGAAGAAAAGGAAATAAAAGGAATCCAAATCGGAAAAGAAGAAGTAAAGCTGTCACTGTTTGCAGATGACCTGATACTATACATAGAGAATCCTAAAGATGTTACCAGAAAACTACTAGAGCTAATCAATGAATTTGGTAAAGTAGCAGGATACAAAATTAATGCACAGAAATCTCTGGCATTCCTATATACGAATGATGAAAAATCTGAAAGTGAAATCAAGAAAACACTCCCATTTACCATTGCAACAAAAAGAATAAAATATCTAGGAATAAACCTACCTAAGGAGACGAAAGACCTGTATGCAGAAAATTATAAGACACTGATGAAAGAAATTAAAGATGATACAAATAGATGGAGAGATATACCATGTTCTTGGATGGGAAGAATCAGCATTGTGAAAATGACTATACTACCCAAACCAATCTACAGATTCAATGCAATCCCTATCAAACTACCACTGGCATTTTTCACAGAACTAGAACAAAAAATTTCACAATTTGTATGGAAACACAAAAGACCCCGAATAGCCAAAGCAATCTCGAGAACGAAAAAAGGAGCTGGAAGAATCAGGCTCCCTGACTTCAGACTATACTACGAAGCTACAGTAATCAAGACAGTATGGTACTGGCACAAAAACAGAAAGATAGATCAGTGGAACAGGATAGAAAGCCCAGAGATAAACCCACGCACATATGGACACCTTATCTTTGATAAAGGAGGCAGGAATGTACAGTGGAGAAAGGACAGCCTCTTCAATAAATGGTGCTGGGAAAACTGGACAGGTACATATAAAAGTATGAGATTAGATCACTCCCTAACACCATACACAAAAATAAGCTCAAAATGGATTAAAGACCTAAATGTAAGGCCAGAAACTATCAAACTCTTAGAGGAAAACATAGGAAGAAACTCTATGACATAAATCACAGCAAGATCTTTTCTGACCCACCTATTAGAGTAATGGAAATAAAAACAAAAATAAACAAATGGGACCTAATGAAACTTCAAAGCTTTTGCACAGCAAAGGAAACCATAAACAAGACCAAAAGACAACCCTCAGAATGGGAGAAAATATTTGCAAATGAAGCAACTGACAAAGGATTAATCTCCAAAATTTACAAGCAGCTCATGCAGCTCAATAACAAGAAAACAAACAACCCAATCCAAAAATGGGCAGAAGACCTAAATAGACATTTCTCCAAAGAAGATATACAGAATGCCAACAAACACATGAAAGAATGCTCAACATCATTAATCATTAGAGAAATGCAAATCAAAACTACAATGAGATATCATCTCACACCAGTCAGAATGGCCATCATCAAAAAATCTAGAAACAATAAATGCTGGAGAGGGTGTGGAGAAAAGGGAACACTCTTGCACTGCTGGTGGGAATGTGAATTGGTTCAGCCACTATGGAGAACAGTATGGAGGTTCCTTAAAAAACTACAAATAGAATTACCATATGACCCAGCAATCCCACTACTGGGCATATACCCGGAGAAAACCAAAATTCAAAAAGAGTCATGTACCAAAATGTTCATTGCAGCTCTATTTACTATAGCCCGGAGATGGAAACAACCTAAGCGCCCATCATCGGATGAATGGATAAAGAAGATGTGGCACATATACACAATGGAATATTACTCAGCCTTAAAAAGAAATGAAATTGAGCTATTTGTAATGAGATGGATAGACCTAGAGTCTGTCATACAGAGTGAAGTAAGTCAGAAAGAAAAGGACAAATACCGTATGCTAACACATATATATGGAATTTAAGGGAAAAAAATGTCATGAAGAGCCTAGGGGTAAGACAGGAATAAAGACGCAGACCTACTGGAGAACGGACTTGAGGATATGGGGCGGGGGAAGGGTGAGTTTTGACAGGGCGAGAGAGAGTCATGGACATATACACACTAACAAACGTAGTAAGGTAGATGGCTGGGGGAAGCAACCACAAGGCACACGGATATTAGCTCGGTGTTTTGTGACAGCCTGGAGGGGTGGGATGGGGAGAGTGGGGGGGAGGGAGACGCAAGAGGGAGGACATATGGGAACATATGTATATGTATAACTGATTCACTTTGTTATAGAGCAGAAGCTGACACACCATTGTAAAGCAATTATACCCCAATAAAGATGTTTTAAAAAAAAAATGTTATGTTTATACTATACTGTCATCTATGAAGTGTGCAGTAACATTAAGTCTAAAAAGATACAATGAATATACCTTAACTTAAAAATAATGCTGTTGGAAAAATGGTGCTGATAGACTTGCTCCATGCACGGTTGCCACAAACTTTCAGTTTCTAAAAACTGAAATATTTGTGAAGTACAGTAAAGTGAAGCACAATAAAATGAGGTGGGCCTGTATACATTCTCCTCAAGTGCACATGGGACATGATTCAGGATAGACAATATGTTAGTTCATAAACTGTCAACAGACAGAAAATAATACATATCATACAAAGTATCTTCTCTGGAAAAAATGGGACAATGTTAAAAATCAGTAACAGAAAGAAAACTGGAAGATTCACAAATCTGTGGAAATTAAGCAACACATTCTTCAGCAACAAATGGATCAAAGAAGAAATCTCAAGGGAAATTTTAAAATATGTATAAATGAATGATGGTGAAAGCACTATCAAAACTATGGGAAAGACCAAAGCAGTGCTAAGAAAGAAACTTACAGCTATAAACTCTTTCATTAAAAATCAAGAAAGATTGCAAATCAACAACCTAGTTATACAATTTAAGGAACCAGAAAAAGAACAAACAAAACCCAAACTGGTAGAAAGAAGGAAATAAGAAGAATTACAGCATAGATAAATAAAAGAAAGAACAGAAAAAAAGGAGAGGAAAAAATAAAATTGGTTCTTCAAAAGGATCAACAAAATTGACAAACTTTGCTAGCCTAAGAAAAAAAAGAGAGATGACTTAAATTACTACAATCAGAAAAGAAAGTAGGGACATTACTACTGATCCTTCAGAAATAAAACAGGATTATAAAAAAGTATTGATACTATGAATAATTGTATGTCAAAAAAGTGCATAACCTAGATGAAAGGGACACATTTCTAGAAACACAAAACCTACCAAGACTGAAACACAAAGAAATAGAAAATATAAACAGATCTATCACAAGAGACTGAATCAGTAATCAAATCTCTCCTGACAATAAAATGGTTTAATCCTGATGACTTCACAGGTAAATTCTATTAAATATTCAAACAAGAACTAATGCCAATTATTTTCAAAATTTTCCCCAAAACGTGAAAAGCAGGCAATACTTCTATGAAGCCAAAACTACCCTGATACCAAAGTCAGACAAAGACATTACAAGAAAAGAAAATTACAGGGTAACATCATTAATTAACATAGATGCAAAATTCCCAACCAAAGCCTAGAAAACAAAATTCAACAGCATATTTTAAGGATTAGACAACTTGATCAAGTGGGATTTATTCCTAGAATGCAAGGTTGGTTCAACATATGAAAAATGATCACTGTAATATGCCACATTAGCAGATTGAAGGAAAAACCCACATGATCACCTCAACTGATGGAGAAAAGGCATTGACAAATTTCAACACTCTGATGATAAAAACACTCAATAAATTAGGACTAGAAGGAAACTACCTCAACATACTAAAAGTCGTTTATGAAAAAACCCACAGTGAATATCATACTGTGTTGAAAGACTAGAAGCTTTTCCCCAAAGATCAGGAAAAGGCAACAATGCCTACTTTCACCATTTCTATTCAACATATTACTGGAAGTTCTAGCCAGAGCAATAAGGCAAGAAAAAGAAATAAAAGTCATCAAAATTGGAAAGGAAGAATTAAAATTATCTCTGTTTGCATATGACATAGTCTTATATGGAGCAAACCACAGAGAATCCACAAAAAACTGTAAAAACTAATAAAAAATTCAGCAAAGTAGCAAGATATGGAAACAAGACACAAAAATCATTTGTATGTCTATACATTAAGGATGAACAATCTAAAAGGGAAATTAAGGAAACAATCACATTTACAATAGCACCACAAATAACAAAATTCTTAGGAATTAGCTAAAGAGGTGACAGACTTTACAATGAAAGCTAAAAAAACATTGCCTAAAATATTAAGGAAGATATAAATACATGGAAAAACATCTTAGTTCACAGATTGGAAGATGTAAAATGGAAAGATATCAATACTGCCCAAAGTGAGCTACAGATTCAATGCAATCTCTAGAAAAATCTCAAGGACATTTTTGCAGAAATAGAAAAATCCATCCTATAATTTATATGGAACCTCAATGGATCCTGAGTAGACAAAATAATCCTGACAAAGAAAAGCAAAGTCAGAGGACTAACAGTTTTCGATTTCAATACTTCTTACAAACCTACAGTAATCAAAAGAGTGTAATACTGGCAGAAAGACAGATATAAAGTCCACTGTAATAAAGTGAAGAGGACAGAAATAAACCATCACACATATGGCCAAGTGATTGCCAGCAAGAGCACCAAGATCATGTAATGGGGAAAGGACAGTATTTTCAACAAATGGTGCCAAGACAACTGGTATCTATATGCAAAGAATGAAATTAGACTCTTACCTAACACTATATACAAAAATTATCTCAAAATGTATTAAATCTCTAAACATAAGTTATAAAACTATAAAAGTCTTAGAAGAAAACATTAAAGGAAAAAACTTCATGACACTGGATTTAGGAATGATTTATTGGCTATGAAACCAGAGGCATAGGCAACAACAACAGAACATAGACAAATAGGAGTTCATGAGAATTTTAAAAATTTGTACATCAGAAGACACTGTTAACAGACTGAAAAGGCAATCGCTGAAATGGGAGAAAATATCTGCAGCTCATATATCTGATAAGGGATGAATATCCAGAATATGTAGAAAACTCCTAAAACTTAACAACAACAAAACAACCCATTTCAAAGACAGGCAAAAGACTTCAATAGGCATTTCTCCAAAGAAGATGCATGAATGTCCAATAAGCACATGCTAAGATGCTCATCATCACTAATCATTAAGGAAATGCATAAAAAACACAATAAGATACCATCTCACACCCATTAGGATTACTACTATCAAAAAAAATAAGTGTTTGCAAGAACGTGGAAAAACTGGAGCCCTTGTGCACTGCTGAAGTATAAAATTATATAGTTACTGTGGAAAACTGTAGGGTGGCTCCCAAGAAAATTAAAAATAGAGTTACCATATGATCCAGCAATTCCAATTCTGGGTACATACCCAAATGAATTGAAAATAGAGACTCAATTATATTTCACGTACATACATACATGAACTATAATTCAGCCTTGAAAGGAAGGAAATACTTACCTAGGCTACAACAATATGAGAACATTATGCTAAGTGAAGGGAGCCAGTCACAAAAAGACAAATAATATATAGTTTCACTTACATGAGATATCTAGAGTAGTCAAAATCATAGAGACAAAGTAGAATGGCGGTATCCAGGGGTTGCAGGGGGTAATTGGGAGTTACTATTTACTAGGTATAAAGTTTCAGTTTTAAAATATGAAAAGAGTTCTGGAGATGGATGGTGATGACGGTTACACAACAGTATAAATGCAATTAATATCACTGAATGGTACAGTTAGAAATAGTTAAGATGGTAAATGTTACCATAATAAAAAAAACTGAAAAAAAAATTTAGACTGGGTATACTTGTTTGCTGTTCCAACTCTTGACTCTATCCATGGAACAGAATTTTACATCCCTCCCTTTCGCCATGCGAGACTGCAATGCCTTCTCACTTTAATTCTGGGCTCAGCATCAAGACTGGCTTTGTGCATTGGGACTTCTGCAGATGTAATGCAAGCAAAATTCTGAAAAGTGCTCATGTAGTTAAGTTTGCTCCTATACTTCTGTCATCACCGTAAGAAGAACACGGCTGGACAAGCCTGACGGCCCTCGGGGTATAAGAGAGAAACATGGAGCAGAGCTGTCCCAGAAGAGTACCCTCAACTAGGCTCAGCCCAGAGCTGCTGGCCCCATTTAACGCTAAGAAGTATGAACTAAACAAATGCTTTTTGTTGCATGTCACTGAGACTGTGTGTGTGTTTAATGCAGAACTGCTGTGGTCTGTCTAGAACCGCTGATCCTCATCTAATCTGAAGACATGTGGGTGAGTCTAGCTGAGCGTAGCAGAGTTATCGGGCCCCAAGGCATCCTCAGTCTGCCCGTCTCCAGCAAACCGTTCCACGTCTGAGCAAACTGATGCATACTGTTTTACGCCACTGATTAGTAGTTGTTCGCACATAGAATCATCGTGGCAAAATGAACTGATTCACAAATAAAAAATAAAAACATTTTCTCACTCTCGTGCCCAGCTCTTGCGAATAAAAATAACATGAATTTTAGATTATATTCTCTCTACTGTGGTTAAAAATATCAGTTAAAAATAACTACTTTGAAACCTAAAGCAAGCTATGTCTCTCCTCTTCTGGGCTTCACAGGGTACCACAGACTGAATGAAGGCCACAGGGCACGACGTAGGGCCAAAGCTCCTGCTGTAATTAACTCACATTACTTTAGATCCACATCTAAACATAGTGGCAGATCAGTATGAGATAATAATCATAAGACTCTTAGTAGTATTTCTTTCTGTCCACAAATTGCTTCCAGCCTATGGGCAGGAAGGCCTGTACATATGCTCTGGATTTCAGCTTCTTTACCTAGGAAAATCCTCCCTCATCTTCAGTACATATATAACCTGAGGAATCCTGCATACACGAGGCTGATAAATACTACTGTGAGAGCACTCTGTATTTTACCTGTACAGTACTGCTCTCAGTCACATTAATTCTGTAGTCTCTGCTTAATGTCAGTCCCTTTTGTTAGAAAATAAACTCCATGAAGGCAGAGTGTTTCTTCTGAGTAGCTGATGCCGAGTGATATTTTTATTGTTGTGTAGGTGAATGAATTGATGAACGAATGAATGCTTGAATTTTCTAAGCCTCAAGAAGAGTTATGATATTTAGTTATATGCAAATGACCCACTGGTTTCTATCTATAATTATTCTCAAACACATATTCTGGCCTCAAAAATGTCCTGGCCCTCAGCTTTTACTAACTCTATTTTAATGCACTTAGGAGGGGACCCAGTCTGAAATACTCAGTTACCAATAATACTCTGTACCAAATTTTTTTCAAACTTGTAAAAAACCTTTTAGATCAAATATATACATATATATATGAACCATGCACATCACCAAGTCTCCACATCTCTCCATAATTAAAAGTCACAATTTGGGGGATTTCACTTACATCATGCTTTGCTATTTTTCTCCTAAATAACAACCAGTTGCCCACTAGAACTTAGAATGCTAACTCAGTGACATTAATCTTTGGTCACTAGGTGATGTCATTGTTAAAACGCAAATGTCCTTTAATGATTGCTATTTTAAACTCTAAGACTTGTCTTATTTATACCTTATTTGTTACTTTAATCCATTATTTGTAAAGACTTGAAGAGAAGTGTTATGCATTTCATACATCAATGTTACTATTGGATAATGGATACTACTTAAGCTATCTGAATTTTGTCTACGTCTATAAGGACATGTTTTTAAATAGGGAAGCAAAGGAGGATCATGAAGGCATGATCTGTACCAAATTTTTTTCAAACTTGTAAAAAACCTTTTAGATCAAATATATACATATATATATGAACCATGCACATCACCAAGTCTCCACATCTCTCCATAATTAAAAGTCACAATTTGGGGGAAGGTGCAGGGGGGCCTCCTCTAAGGTGGCTGATCAGAGGAATATGTATGCAGAAAGCGGGGCCTGGAAGCATGAAATGTGGTTGTAATTTTACACTCCAGTTCTACTCATAAGCTTTCCTTCAAGTCCCAGTCAGAAAGCTCTTAGAATTAGAGAGGCTCATGTGCTCAATCCAAGGGTTTCATTAAAATACAATACGGCATATAGCAATTTAATAGGACATTTGAGATAAAGAAAGGCCCAGTTCCCTGAGGAATAAAGAATAATCCTGGAACTTCGCTGGCAGGGAATCTCCTAGGCAGCCCACATATGCACTCTACGAATGAGAAGGGCAAACCAATAGACTCAGATGACTTTTTAAAACAGAGAAAATGAATTCTAAGTGCTTAAAGCCATCTAGAACCAAGTGAAAAAAAGAATGGGAGCAACTAATATGAATCCATCCTGTTACCAGAAATTGATTAACAATGATATTGCTGGAAGAAAGGCTTTTTCGGTATCTTATATGGTTATAATAATACAGCCTGATCTTCTACAGTGAGAAATTGCTTTCCTCCATGACTTTTTCTCAGTATTACACTTTATTATATGTTGAACTTCTTAGGGTACAAAGAAAATGCCATCAACTCAATCCATTACTGTATTCAATAAGAAATTCATCACTTTTTAAATGATTATTTCAATAATTCATGCTATAGGTATTTCTGTGGTTTCTGTGAACCACTGAAGTAATATTTTTTAGCTTCAGTACGTACCAAATAAGCTACTTTTTTTTCTGAATACAATTTCATAAAGTTTCCATCTAGATAAGATAGGCTATTCATATAAAACATAAGAATTTTAAAGCATCATAATGAATTTCCTTTTACCTTACCAGTGGCCCATGAGACATATAGAGGGGATAAACTAGGAGGAGAGGCAGAACACTATTAAAGGATAACTTCGAGGAAATCTCTACTTGGGTTTTGGGAAGATGCCTGTTTGAATTACATCGGGCTGAAATAAAAGAAGATTTTTAATCATTCATTCTTATGGATAATATATAAGCAGGATATACTGTTTTTCTATAATAATTAATATGCCAAAGATGTATTTATATATTATATAGTAAAGGTTTACCTGAAAGCAGGAAATCAGCCGCTCCAAACACAGTGCACGCAAAGGCACGTGTTAGACTGATGTGTTCAATCACCAACTTAGAAATTTTCAAAGTGTGCAATTCCCTGCATGCTCCTACCTTGTGCTGCTACACTGTCCTGCTCACGCTAGGTGAGACAATAGTTATTTCACTTTTTAGAAGAGCATTTTATAGTCAGCTTTCATACCCACAGAAATTATAGTATTGACAGCTAGGTCTGCCTAAGTCTCATTTCACCTCACTTTTCAGTAGACAGAAGAAAAAAATTGACTTGGATATTAAAAGTTGGGAATAAAAGGAGAGAAATTAATACCTCAGGGAAGCCGTTATAAAAACCTATTATATACATATTTTTTCCTGGTTGAATCTAGTCATTTTCTTTCTCTTTCTTCTAATGCTTCCTTAGCCTACCACAAAACTTTAACACAAGACTTTATATGTAATTAAGCATATGCAGGCATTCTGATGTGTATTTGGCTTTTCAGGATGGCAGGTGGAAAAGAAATCAAAAACCCTGAAGCTCATGCTCTCAAGGACGTCTTGGAGAATTCTTTTGTCCAGAAAGCACACAGCAGGGAACCATATCTCTTCTGCATCCTTATTCTCTTGTTCTCTTGCCAATAATGTGTCCATTCCTCCTCCAAAAGCCTCAAGGTAGCCAAATTTACAGATGAGCTCTTTTCTGAATGATATCCTTGGCTCCTTTCAAACTACAGTTTCCTGAACTTAGACCTTACTCGATGCATGGCTGTCTACAGTGTTTGGATCTCTGCTTTTCTCTCTCTCAATTTCTTCCCCCCCACTCCCGTCTCTATCTCTGTCTCTGTCTCTCTCTCTCTCTCTCACACACACACACACACACACACACACACACATATACACACACACACACATTCTTGGATTTGACCAAGGAATCATCTGTCCATGGCTCTACCTGTTCATCTCTGACCCAAAGCTTCCACTTCGCCTGCTGTCATTGTTTCCCTACTAGGCCTTCTTGTGCTATAACTCCATGGCTTTTACTTCAAATTACAGCCATTCCCTGGCATGGCATCCACTGTGGCAGGCACTCTTTCGTGATCCTCATTGTTTCTGGTTCCTCTTGTTTGGGGAAGTAGAACAGTTTCTTTTTAGTGAAAAGAAAGCTTAATAACCATATTATTTTCTATCCCGATCAAGTTAATTGTCCCCTTTGACCTGAAATCGGGGTAGGGGTGGGGCTGGGATGGCCAAACACAGGACTGAAGTTTGAAGGTCACCACTGCCTAAACATAATACCGCAATGCTTCAGCCATCAGGTGAGGGCTGGGAAGCAGCACTTTTACTGTGAGCTGAAGTGGGTCAACCATAAGTAGTATGTGTAAGGGGGAGAAAGGCCACCCCAAAGCATGACTTCCAATGGTGTGGTTGTGCAGGGAAGTCAGTGCATAAGCTGCAGAGTCCTGGCTATTGCGATCAGAGATAAAGTGGATATTTCTGATCTATGGCTACAGGCTGATTGTGAGGGAGAAAAGAGAACTTCCAAGACTGTCAGGTTCTACCAACACTGACTGCAGTTTCCAATCTAAGAAAAAACTTTAAAAATAGTACAATAATTGTATCAGCAACTTCCATGCAGAAAGGCCACTATAAAAAGTTCAAAAGTGGAATCTTAAACAGAAAAAAATCAGCATACATTCCACAGTTATATTCACTTTCTAATCGTTTCAAATTAAGGAAAATAAATATATTTCTAAATAATTATTCATAAAATAAGCCATAATCCTATCAACATGGCTGCACATGCATTATACAGGAAAGATTTGTATACATAAAAAACTGGATGACATTTTTTTTTTAATTTAATAGGATTAAGAAATACTTTTTAGCACTTGATATTTGATGTATCTTAATAACAACTGACAGAGTTTAAAATGATCAGTATCTCTTCATTTATTTAATTTCATCAGTTTTATTGATTTGTCCATTAAAGTTTTCTTCCTCAACTGCAATCATTTCTGAAAAATATATCCACGATATGCCGCAAAAGCACAGGTTCAAAGCACATAATATGGGGCACTTAAATAGAAAAATCCTCATCTATAGAAAGGCTCTACAGCAATTGCCTCTCATTTAAGATTGACATGCACATAACAGAGTCCAAGAAGTAACTCTCTGTAAACAAATGATGATTTTAACTGCAATTTCAAAAGGCATAACATAAGTGTATTTGGAATATCAGAAGGAGAAAAGAGAAATTACAGAAGAAATATTTAAATCACTAATGGCCAAGAGCTCCCCAAATTAATGAGACAACCAACCAGAGACCCAGGAAGTTCAGAGGACAGCAGAATAAATAACAACAACAACAACAACAAAACTACACCTAGGCATGCCATATTCAAATTGTAGAAAACCCAACACAAATGAACACCCAGAAAAGGCCAAAGGAAAAACACACCTTAATTTTAAAGGAACAAGGATAAGAATCTAAGACTTCTTACTAGAAAGCATGAAGGAAAGAAGACATTCAAGTGAAATATTTAAAATACTGAAATTTAAAACACCAATGCAGAATTCTATAGCAGGTAAAATTATCTTTCAGAAATAATAATCACTTTATGAGAAAATCTGAAAATGAGGGAATTCATGATTAGCATACCTGTTGGGGAAAAATTGTTAAAAGAAGTTGTCAGTGAGAAAAAAAAAATATAGGACAGAAACCGGGATCTACATAAGGAAAGGGAAAGCACTGGATATGGTAAGATAAATATTTTTATATTCTTAATCAATCTAACAAATGACAGTTTGTTTACCCCTGTTATAAGGAAACTGCACCACAGAAGGTGTGGCAGAGTTATTTGAAGCAGACATAGATTAGTTCAATATGCACTATTATAAACCCTAGGGCAAACACTGAAACAAAACAAAACAAAGCAAGAGATATATAATTGATATACTAGGGAGAAGATAAAAAGGAAACATAGAAAATGCTCAATTAAACCAGAGAAAGCAGCAAAAGGGGGAAAAGAACCAAAGAACAAATGCAATGCAAAGAAAGCAGTTAAACACACAGTAGATATTAATCAACTATACAAATAATCACTTTGAACGTCAACAGTCTAAATACACCAAATAAAGGCAGAAATATTTCAACTGTATATAAAAAAAGACCCAACTATATATTATCTAATAGAAACTCAGTGTAAATACTGAAACTGAGCAGAACCCTGAAGGGCCTTCCTGGTTGCAGACCCCTCCCTGTTGCCCCATCTCTCACCTTTAGAAAAAAGAAAATCAATCTTAGTTTCCCTGGCCTCCAAATGTCAGAAAACGTACTCAAGTAGTTAATCATTTAAGAAGGGGCAAAAGCAAGAACTAAGAAAAGGCGGTCAAGCAAGGAAGGAGATGACAACTTAGGCAAGAAGTAAAACTGAAAGATGGGGATAAGGCCCTAGTTGTCCTTGAGAAAAACTGTTAACAATGTCTGACACACATTTTTAAGTTGTTTCTTACAGAACCCAGACCCCCCACCAGATGGAAACTGCTGACCCTAAACCCTTAGAACCTAGAATGGCTGGAGCCAGAAAACTGATGACTGAGATTCCTGAAACACCAACCCTATCACCTCGCCACCTACCAGTCAGAACATTTCCCATGAGCTGATCATGCACTCTACAATGCTCACCCCTAACACTCCTTTAAACGTTTCCTTGAAAGTCACTGGGGAGTTAATGTCTTTTAAGAATTAGCTGCCCATTCCCCTTGCTTGGTGCCCTACAAATAAACACTTTCCTTCATCACAACCCAGTGTCAGCAGATTGGATTTGCTGTACTTTGGGTGAGTGGACCGGAGTTTGGTCCATTAACAGTATGAAGATACAGATGATTCAAAATAAAAGGATTAAGAAGTATATACCATTCTAACACTAATCATAAGAAAGCTGAAATAACTATATTAACTTCACACAAAGAAGACTTCAGATCAAGGAAAGTTATCAGGGTTAAAAAAGGGCATTGAATAATGATAAAAAGGTCAATGCTACAGAAAAATAAAAATCCTAAACTTGTGTGCACCTAACAACAAAGCATCAAAATATGTAAGACGAAAGCTGCTGCAACTAAAGGGATAATAGACAAATCCACCTAAATATTTAGAAATTCACCATCACTCAGTAATTGATAGATCAAGCAGGGAGGATAGAGTTGAATTGAACATCACTAGGAATGAATGTGATCTATCTGACATAGAATATTCCACACAACAACAGAATACACATTTTTTTTCATGTTCATATAGATTCTTCATGAAGATAGAACATATTCTGGCCATAAAACACACCTTAATTATTTTAAAAGAATAGAAATTATACATTATGTTTTCAGAATACAGAGTAATTAAAAGCCAATAAGAGAGAGAGCTATAAAATCCCCAATATTTGGAAATTAAACTCTTCATTTCTGAATTTTAAAAAATTTCAAAGACATCACAAGATAAACAAACTTAGTTTAAAGTACATGAAAATGAAAATATAACTTACCAAAATTTGAACAATGCATTGAAAGCCAAATTTAGAGGGAAATTTATGTGTTAAAGTATATATTTGAAAATAAGAAAGATCTCAAAGAACCTAAGCTTCAACCTTTGGAAACTAGATAAAGAAGAGCAATGTAAACCTAAAGCAAGTATGAGAAAAGAAACAATAAGAATCAGAGCAGTGGTGGAGATGTAAATTGGTATAATCGCTATGGAAAACAGTATGGACGTTTCTCAAAAAATTAAAAATAGAACTACCAATGTATGGTAGCAAATCCACTTCTGGGAATATAACGGAAGGAAACAAAATCACTATCTGAAAGTGATAACTTCACCCCTGTGTTCTTTGCAGCACTATTTATAATAGCCAAGACAGGGAAACAACGTAAGTGTCCATCAGTGGATGAATGGATAAAGAAAATATATAATAATATCCATGTATATATAGATATTATTCAGCTATAAAGAAGAAGGAAATCCTGCCATTTGTGACAACATGGGTGGAACTTGAGAGCGTTATGCTAAGTGAAATGAGTCTGACAGAGAAGGACAATTACTATATGATCTCACTTACACGTGAAATTAAAAAAAATAAACATATTAACAGAGAACAGATTTTTGCTTGCTAGAATGGATCATGGGGGGATGGAGGAAAGAGGTGAAGGGATCAAAACGTTCAAACTTCCAGTTAAAAGATTATTAAGTCTTGAGCATATAATGTACAGTATAGTGACTACAATTAACAATATCGTATACCTGAAAGTTGCTAAGAGAGTAGATCTTAAAATTCTCATCACAAGAAAAAAATTCTAACTATGTGAGGTGATGCATGTCAACTTATTGTGATAATTATTTTTCAATATATACATAAATCATTACATTGTATACCTTAAACTAATACAATGTTCTATGCCAATTATATCTGAATAGAACAGAAAAATATAAAAAAAAGAAAATTAGAGAAGAAATGAATGAAATTGAAAACAAGAAATCAATATAGACAACTGATGAAACAAAATCTGTTTCTTTGAAAAGATCAATAATATTGAAATAACTTTAGCCAGGCTAACTTAGAGAAAGAAAGGTCACAAATAAAGAATAAAAATGAAAGCAGGGTTATTACTACGGATCCCACAGACATTAAAATGATTAAAAAAGGACACTATGAATAACTCAATGCCTACAAATTTGATTACTTTGATGAAATGGATCAATTTCCTGAAAGATACAACCTACCACAACTTACACAAGGAGGAACGGATCACTGAAATAGGTATATACTAATTAAAGGAATGGAAAAAATAATTGATAACCTTTCCAAAAAAGGCAAGAAGCCAATATGGATTCAGCTGTGAACAGTCCCAAACATTTATGAAATGAATGTTATCAATTTTCCACAACACTTCCCAGAAAATAGAAACAGAGGAAATACTCCTTAAGTCATTTTATAAGGCCAGAGCTCCCAGAATAATAAATTCTGATAAACACATCATAAGAAATGAAAACTAAAGACCAATATATCTCATGAACACAGATGCAAAAGTCTTCAACAACATATTAGGAAATCAATTCTATAATGTATAAAAAGGATTATCAACACCTAGGTTTTTAATCTAGGTGTGCAAGTTTGCCTAAATTTGATGTTTTGCTTAAGTTTACTTAAATCTTTCAATATTATGCACCAAAACCCAAACAAAGGATAAACTGACACAGAAAGATTATTTGACAAAATTCCAACATCCATTTGTGATAAAGATACTCAGAAAACTAGGATTATAAGGCAACATCTTCAACTTGTTAAAGAATCAATGCAAAAATCCTAGCAGCTAACATTATAATTAATGGTGAGAAACTGGATACTTGTCTCCTAAAATTTAAAACAAGGCAAGAGTATCCTTTCTCACCATCCTGACTCAACCTCTTACTGGAAGTACTAGCTAATGCAATAAAAAAAAAAAAGGAAAATGAAATAAATACAAATTGAAAAGAAAGGATGACTGTATTTAAAATGACATTAATGTCTACATAGAAAATACGAAGAATATTAAAAAATACTCCAGGAAATAACAAACGTTTATACTAAGCTAACAGGACACAAGGTTGATCAACAAAACTCAATTGCATTTCTATACGTCATCAATAAACAACTGGAACTTGAATTTAACAATAGCATGTACAATACATAAAAAATGAAATACATTCACATACAGCTACAAAATAGGTGCAGAATCTATATGCAGAAAATCACAAACACTAATGAAAGAAATAAAAAATCTAAATAGATAAATGAATTGGAAGACTCAAGTAAACTGATAAGCTGTCAGTTCTTCCCTACTTGATGTATTCAATACAATCCTAACAAAAATTCTTAGGAAGCTATTTTGTAAGTATGAACAAAATGACTGAAAAGCGTATATGGAAAGGTAAAAGGCAATACCAAAGAAGAACAATAAAGGAAAAAAAGACTCACACTATCTGATTCTAAAACTTACTATGACTCTACAATAATCAAGACAGTATGGTATCAATGTAAGTACAAATATATATATATATATGGAACAGAATAGAGAGCACAGCAACAGACCCACCAAATATAGTGAACTTTTATACTTGACAAAGAAGGAATGCCCAATCAACAGAAAAAAGATGATCTTTTTAAAAAAAATTTTGCTGAAATAACTAGATATATAGCAGATGTCATAGAAAGAAAGAAACTAGACACAGACCTTAAAACTTTCACAAAAATTAACTTAAAATGTGTGATATACCACAATGTCAAGTGCAAAATTATAAAACTTCTAGAAGAAAATCCAAGAGAAAATCTATGGGACCTGGGTTTGCTGATGGGATTTTAGATTCAATAAAAAATTCAACCCATGGAAAAAAGATGACAGATATTATTCAATTTAAAAACTTTTTACTCTGTAAAAAAGATAATATTAAGAGAATGAAATGACACGTCACAGACTGAGAGAAAATTGTGCAAAACACGTATCTCATAAAGTATTTGTATCTAAAGTATTCAAATATCTCTTAAAACTCAAAATAAGAAAATAAACAACCAATTAAAAATGAGTTTCATTCTTTTACATGTAGCTGTCCAGTTTTCCCAGCACCACTTATTGAAGAGACTGTCTTTTCTCCATTGTATATTCTTGCCTCCTTTGTCATAGATTAATTGGTCAGAGTTGTGTGGGTTTGCTTCTGGGCTTTCTATCCTGTTCCATTGATCTTTATTTCTGTTTTTGTGCCAGTACCATACTGCTTTGATTACTGTAGCTTTGTAGTATAGTCTGAAGTCAGAGAGCCTGATTCCTCCAGCTCTATTTTGTTTTTCTCAAGACTGCTTTGGCTATTTGGGGTCTTTTGTGTTTCCATACAAATTAAAAATATATATATTGTTCTAGTTCTGTGGAAAATGCCATTGGTAATTTCATAGGGATTGCACTGCCTCTGTAGATTGCTTTGGGTAGTATGGAACTATACTCAAGATTTTGTAATAACCTATAAGGGAAAAGAATCTGAAAAACAAATAGATATATACGTATGTATAACTGAATCACTTTGCTGTATATTTGAAACTGACACCACATTGTAACTCAACTATATGTCAATAAAAATATAAATAACTGAATAAATTTTTTTAAATGAGCAAAACTCTGAACATACACCACACCTAAGGATACAGACAAATGTCAAAAAAGCATGAAAGATACTTAACATTTATCATTAGGAAACTACCAATTATGAGATATCAGTACAACCTTGTTAAAAATAATTAAAATCCAAAAATCTGACAATATCAAATACTCACAAAGATCTGGAGCAACAGGAAATCTCATTTTTTGCTAGAGGGATTCGAAAACTGTAAAGCCACTTTGAAAGGCATTTTGTCCCTAACAATTGATGTAGATACTCTTTCCTCGAGTAGATAGAGCATAACTCCACACTCCCTCACTGTGGGATTCACATAATGACTTCCCTCCAAAGAATATACCATGTAAAGAGGGAACGATAGTATTAGATTACAGTGGAGAAATCTAACTTGAGGAAAGCCAGGTGATCAAGCTTATCATCAACAGTGATTAAGTCACGTTGATAGTAATGTATCCCTGACGTGATGAAAATGGCACTTTAGCTCTATGGTCTTCCTCCCAAACAGACAGAGCTCCAGTCTAATTATGAGAAGAACAGCAGACAAATCCAAATATAAAGATAGCATCAAAAACAAGAAAAGTCTATAGAAACTGGAACAGTCAAGAGAAGACCAATGAGATACGGTACCTAAATTTCATGTGGTACCTGGATGGGATCCTGGAAGGTAAAAAGGATATTTTTTAAAATAAGGAGATTTGAATACAGGTATGGGAAATAATGGGGTGAACTATATATATATATATATCTGCCCTTGGTTCCTGGCACAGAGCTCCTAAAACCCTTGTAAATTCCTAAGTGATAAGAACACTAAGAGCACCTTTTATTCTAATATTTGGTCTTACACCTGGGTTCCTGACACCAAGCTCCTAAATCTCTTGGAATTTCCTGGGTGATAAGTCTTTTTTTCTAATGAGGCAAATCTAGGTCAGCTCCTGGAAGGCTCCTGGATGAGGGCTGGACACCAAAAAGACCAAGCCGTGATTAGATGCTTGGACTTTTCAGCCCCACCCACCTCTCTCTAGAGGAAAGAGGCGTGAGAAATGAAGTTAATAACTGATCATGCCTAGTGATGAAACCTCCATAAGTTCCCAACTCTCTGGGGTTCAGAGAGTTTCCAGACTGGTGAACAACTTTTTTGCAATTAAGTGGGACTAACAAGATCCTATGAAAAAATTCCTGAAAAATACAACTTACCAAAGCTGGCCCCAAACGATATAGAAAATCTGAATAGTCTTACCTTTCCAAAGAGACTGAAATAATAGTTAAAAACTTTTCACACACAGAAAATTCTACCAGTTTCACAGGTGGATTCTATGTAATATTTGTAGAAGAAGCAATACTAATAGTGTACAAAGCCCTGTCAGAAACAAGAAGGGAATAACTTCCAATTCATTTTTTGAAGCCAGCATCATCTCAATACCAGGAAGTGAAAAGGACAACACAAGGATAGAGACAAGTATACTTAAGATCACAAATACAAACATTCTGAAAAAAATATTAGCAAATCAAACACAGACCCATAAAAAAGGACAGCTTATAATAGGTTTATTGAAAGGAAGATGTGTTTAAAATTGAAAAATCAAACAATAATAGATCCCCAACCTTTCCTGGTGTTTTATGACCTTAAAACTTTTGAAGAGTCCTGACCAGCTATTTTTGTTTCATGTATCTTGCAACTTTTCAAAGTTCAGCAGGCTTTCATTTAAGTACTTTTTAATGTTCCGTTCCTGGACTTCCTTGGACTCTGTAACCCAGCCACACAGGGATTTTCAGATGCCAAAGGAAAAAACAAGAAAGAAATAAAAATGAAATGATTTTTTAAATTTAAATTTAAATGTAATTTAATTTTTAATTAATAAAACAGTTTGTCATGTTTTAAACGATACTGTTTCTATTAACTACTATCATTTCATGGATCCTGTTGTTTGAATGAGTTCTCTGAGCTGTTAATATTTTTAAAAATTGTATGACCCTATTATATATATTGAAGTATCCTTTTTCTTGCTTCTACTAAAAATACATTTAAGCTCTAACTCAGTGATAAGTGACAAGTGAAAAAAAGTCTCCTGTAAAACAAGTTTACCTTGTCCATTATGTCCCCAAATTATTCTGTAAGAACTTGTTTCTTTCAGAGAAAATGAAAAAAAAATCCCCAAACTGTACTGAGCACTTCGCATCATTGCTCCAGTAACATCTTTACAGCATGACAGAATTTATTATCCTGTCACTCTAACAACACTCACTGGTTAATTTTAGATTCACAGGATTCCCTTTGACTGTAGATATTCCTAATATAAACAGATTTTCTTGTTCATCAAATTTCACTCTTTAAACTGTCCTTATACAATTTTAATTCAAGAATGGTCATCTTTCTCTGAGAACTTCTCTGTGTTCTAAAAAGGATCTAATCGGTGGAAATTAATAAAACATCCCAAACTGACAATCCCCAAAATACAGGATATACTTTTAATATGTGACTACTGCATAAGTGATCTTTCACATTATCCAGATACAGAAAAAGGCACAATCTGAAATGAAAACTAAGAAAATGAAGGCATGATGGGATGATTGGTTAATAATTTGTAAAGATGCTACTTATGTTACCATAATACTACCTATTAAAAACTTATGGGGCTTCCCTGGTGGTGCAGTGGTTGAGAGCCTGCCTGCCGATGCAGGGGACAAGGGTTCGTGCCCCGGTCCGGGAAGATCCCACATGCCACGGAGTGGCTGGGTCCGTGAGCCATGGCCCCTGAGCCTGCGCGTCCGGAGCCTGTGCTCCACAACGGGAGAGGCAACAGTGAGAGGCCCGCGTACCGCAAAAACAAACAAACAAAAAAACTTATGAACATGAAAATCTCCAAAATTTAGCAAAGAAGCTGATACTTATTCTCAGGAGAACTCCTCTTGAATATGACTATTAAAATTAATCTGTATTCACCTCAGTTGCATTGCATTGTGACTGTACCTGTAAAAAGAATCAATGTGGTTTCAGAGGAGAAGGGATGCTGACAGATTCAAAGGTAGAATAAAGTGTAATTTTTCACTTTATGTCATTCTTTAGGAAGAATGAAACATTCAACTGCCTCAAAATAATATTCTTTTTTCTTTCAGTCAAAATCAGGCAGAATAAACATCTGTTTAAATAGCTCCTGATATAACCTCTTTCTCCTGCATCACATCTACAGAATGTTATACTGCAAATGAGTTGGGAGCCTGAGGAAAATGGTACCTAAAATCATGATAATAACTGCAAGTGGTGGTTAAAATTGAAGGTAAAATTCAGTATTAGAGAAATTATCTTATTTGGTCTTCACCACAGCTAAATTATTTTTTTCATTTTCAGCATCACTGTTAAGTATCGGTGATTTTATATAAGCTGTCTTCCCAAGATTACAAGGAATAAGTGAGGGATTTGAATCCAATTTTGTCTCACTATAAAATATGCGCTCTGTACCACTAAATTCACGTTACTTCTCTTCATGAAGTCTAGCTCTTCTCACCATATACCTAGAAACCTCCTTTTTTCCTAAGTGCTTTAAAAGTATATGAATCACATTGTAAAATGAAGGGCAGCAAAGCCTAGGGTGAACCACTACAGTTTTTTAGAATTATTTCAGAAAAAAACAAAGGAGACAATAGACCCTAACTGTGAAATGCCATAAGATTCAACATTCTTTCCTCAACACTCAGGGTAGAAAAGGGACTCAGTAATTAAAAGAAGGTTTACTGTCCTGTATTGCTTGAGGTATTTATTGTGGTCAGAGCACACTGGTGGTTGGAAGAAAAAGAAGACATATTTCTATCCACAGTGTTGTTCAAAAGTACTTCCATTTAAGTGATAAAACTGAATGAAATATTTTCTTATTTCCTCCTTAATTCCTCTCTCTCCTTTCATAGTGGCAAATTCCTTCATTCACTGATGAGCTGAATCTCCTCTCTTCAGCGGGCATGAAGGAAAGGGAAACCAAATCTAAGTCAAACAGAACTTGAATGTCATATTTACATAATGAAAATTACCATAAGAGGTTCTGCATTCTGCACTTTCCTTAACTCCATGTGTCCTGCTGTTTTCCACTGTGTTTCCACTCTGCTGCCCTATGACTTTCCAAACTCTGAGCTTCCCCTATTAAATCTTAATTTCCAAAAAGGGGATTTTAGGGGTGGAAGAGAGTCTCTTTACTGATAACCGGCTATGGAGATTAGTTGCTTCTACAAAGCATACCAGGTCAGAGCTGATGTATTATGAAAGGAAATAGATTGATGGGGGAAACATCTACTTGCTACTTCATTTAATGTGTCTGAATAATTAGGAATTAATCCATAAACGACCTAAGTAATCCAGAAAAATCCCAGAACGATTATTACCAGCACAATTTTAATTTGAAAATGTCCTGGAAATATTACACAGGAAATATTAGGATGAAATTCTGTTATCTTCCCTTGGACAAAAGTCTGCTATGGCATTTACCTGGTTAACAAACAATAGCAATAAAAAAAGGGAAAAAAATAGAGAAAGCAGACTGGCTTCAAGGAGTTTGCAGGCTATTGAATCAGACTGACCTTAATAAGAGACCCATGGAACAGTTCACCTACTGGTAATGAAAATGAAATCTATACTTAGCAAGGTCGGCAGCTGTCACCTCACTTTGAGCTTTAACAAGTCTGCTGATATACATGTGACCCACACTTTGAAGAGGGGTCTGACTTCTCTGAGACAGTGCGGCTAGAAAATTGCTGGGAGAGACACAGTCAAGCAGCTGACATACTCGCTATTTAAAGGGGATCTGGACTAAGCCTGCTGAAACCATGAATGTGTTTATAGCAGCTCATTATTCACATTTCAAATTACCTGTGATTAATTAAGGCAGCATCTTCACTGCACTGATAAAAATTTGTAGCTAGTTTTTATTTCTGAGGTAAATTAGGGGTGAAATATGAAATAATTTTAAAAGGAAAACAATAGCCTAGATATAAGGAAAATAATTCATATGAAGTCACTTCTATATGACTACATTTTTATATATTTCTGGAAACAGTTACACAAGGACTAAAGCTTGAATGTGAACTTAATCTGATCCCAGCACAGAAAAAGTGCTTTCTTCATTTCCTTTCCAACCTGAAACACCCTTTATTCCGAGGGAAATCAGGCCAGAATTTCCTTTCTCTGGTTCTTGCTATCACCCTAGTAACCATGAAAAATGCTTCTGTCTTTGAAGAAATGTAAAGGTCATTTTAAATAAACTGCCATAATTCAAATGGATTTGAAAGAAAGAAAATTTCAAATAGACACACACACACACACACACACACACACACACACAAACACACACAGTTTGTTTCTATATCTTTCTTTTTTCAGTTGTAAAATAAGTTGAGAAAGGCAGCTCAGATTCCTTGGCCCAAAGTACCACAGACCTAAATCCCAGAAGGTAATAATAAACAAAATCAGTTTTCTGAAAACATCTGTTCTTACACTTTGAAGAAATTAAAGACTCAGAGAATGCATTCTCCCCTCTATCTACTGGAGGAGATAAATTCAGTTCTAAATTGGTGATGCTTGGGAAAAGGATGAAGATGGGCCACAATTAAAAATCATATTATAGATGCATATACGTATATTGTATATTATATGTATGCATGTATTTATACACACACACACACTCATTCATATATGTGGCTACAGACCTAAAATTCATATGCTGAAGCACTAACCCCTAAGGCAATGGCATTTGGAGATGGGCCTTTGGGAGATAATTAGGTTTAGGAGGTCATGAGAGTGGGGCCCTCAGGATGGGATTAGTGCCCCAATTAGAGACCAGGAAGCTTGTTCAGTCTCTGGCCATGAGAGGACACAGTGAGTAGGCAGAGGTCAACAAGCCAGAGAGAGAGCACTCTCCACAACTAGACCATACAGGTACCCAGATCATGAACTTCCCAGCCTCCAAAACTGTAAGAAATTAATTTCAGTTGTTTCAGCCACTCAGTCCATGGCATTTTGTAACAGCACCCGGAGTAAACTAACACACACATATGTATTAGAAAACCAAAAAACACACGTGTGTGTAATACTATCCATTTGCAACAGACTGAATGTGTCCCTCCAAAATCATATGTTAAAACCTAATCCCCAGTGTGATGCTATTTGGAGGTGGGGTCCTTGGGAAGTGATTAGGTCATGAAGGTGGAGCCCTTGTGAATGGGATCAGAACCTAACAAAAGACGGCCCAGGGAGCTCCCTTGCCCCTTCCACTAGGTAAGGACACAGCTAAAAGACAGCTTCCATGAAGTGGGAAATAGGCTCTTCCCAGACACTGAATCTGCTGGCACCTTGACCTTGGACTTCCCAACCTCCAGAACTGTGGGAAATAAATTGCTGTTGTTTATAAGCCACCCAGTCTATGGTATTTTGTTACAGCAGCCTAAACGGACTAAGACACTGTCCTACTTAGATCTCAAAGTAGCTCCCAGCAATTTGAGACATTAAGAGCTACCGTAATAAGTAGCACATTTCCAGCCTTCCTAGAGCTGGTAATCGGATTACCAAGAAGGTTAATATGATAGTTGACAACTGAAGCTACACAAAACCACCAACTTTTGTTTGGTGATTGTCACACTCCTTAGTACACAGCTTCCAACATCTCTGCAATTTCAGGCTTGTAGTTATCTCTCTGGCAAAGGAATATCGACAGAGTTCTACAACGGCTCTCTATATACGCTTATATGTTACATTCAAAAATATCAAAATCTAAACATATACAGACTTAGTGATTAAATACATCACCATTAGACATGAAATGTAGTATCAAAATGCAATTTAGAACAATTCTTACTAAAAAGTGATCAGAATTTTACAGTATACATTTGTCATTTGAAAATAGTATTTTAAAACTAGACTCAAAACACAACCACTCAGCAATATACTTCCCTTTTGCATTTTTGAGAAATTACATCCATAACATATAATTGTGGGTGAACTGTAGGACAAAAAAAAAACATGACTTACATTTGTTAACCCCTATCTGTTGAAAAGGGGATTTTATACCAGAAAATATTTCTTCTTTCAGAGTCTCCATTTTACTTCCATGTTTATTTGGCTAAAGAAAAATACATACACACACACACAAAACACTTAAAGTTGAAATGAGTATTATTTCATGCATCCTCTTTTTGATTACTATTAAAACTAAGTGTCCTAATTTTCACCATACCAATAATCAGCTATGTTTCTTGTGACCTAGAATTTTACTTTCAATTCCATCACTGTCACCATTCCAAATTCTCAGTCATTTAATATTTGCTTTTACTAAAGCACTGCTCTAACTTTGAAACTTATATTTATCAGTGTCATTAGTGTTAAAATATATATATAAATTCCCAAAATGAATGAATCCAAGAAATGAAAAAAGGGGAATATACTTAATATACTTTCCTTATCAATACCAGTCTATTTAGATTGATAAAAAAGGCTTTTTTTTTTTTTTTTGTGGTACACAGGCCTCTCAGTGTTGTGGCCTCTCCCATTACAGAGCACGGGCTCTGGATGCGCAGCCTCAGCGGCCACGGCTCACGGGCCCAGCTGCTCCGCGGAATGTGGCATCTTCCCAGACCGGGACACGAACCCGTGTCCCCTGCATCAGCAGGCAGACTCTCAACCACTGTGCCACCAGGGAAGCCCCTAAAGGCAGATTTTTAATTGAGGAACTCAATCAGAGATACTATCCCAAGAGAATTATACTCCTAAACACCAAGGAGATGTACTGACTATAAAATGATTGCTCATTTAAATATTCTCTCTAAACAAATAAAAATCTACGTTTAATCTATACCTTTTTAAAAATAAATTAATTTAATTATGATATAATTAAATCTCTAACATTAATACTAATGAAGAATTAAAAAACTAAAAACCACTTCATTTGTGAAATGCATTTTCTAAACAGTATTTGGAATTATGCTTTACTCTGCTTGTAGGTCAGACTACAACTGATATTTTAAACTATTAAGAATTTCAAATTTTGTTCAAAACATAATTGAACTCTTTTACACAAGTGTACAGTATAACCATATGTACTTTTTTTTTCAAACTCACTCCTACTACAGAACAAAAAATCATAGATTGGCATAGGAAATTATAAAAGTATGGAGATCAGACTTAAGAGACTGCTATAGTAACCAGGTAAGAGATGTAGGAGCAGGAAGGAGATTCCCAGCAATAACAACTGCAGTGAGCCAACGGATGTGGAAGATATTTAACGAGGCAGAAATAAGAACATGTTCATGTAAAACAAAACAAAACCAAAAAAGAAAAAAAACAGAAAAAGAAAGAAAGGGAAACAATGGCACTTTTGGGTATCTGTAAGTAGTTCTATATGACTGATGATTTAGTTATTTGGAGTAAAAGACAGTGAAGCTGCAGGCATGTAACTAGCTTTCTGACTTGAGCAATGCAGACTAAAGCAGTGGTCAGGATGGATGCTGCAACCAGACTGCCTGGGTGTGACTCAAGGTCAGGATGGATGCTGCAACCAGACGGCCTGGGTGGAGTCAAGGCCTCACTACCTACCACATTGTGACATTAATCAAGTGTCCTCTGTACACCAATCCCTTCACTTCGAAAAATGAGGGTTATATCTGTCACTATCTGAACAATTAACTGGAAAAGGTTAAAGATGGTAAGGTTCAGTGCCGGATAGATACATGCTCGGTAAATGTTAGCTACTGTGCACGCCGCTCACTGTGGTAGGAAAAGCAGGTCAGAATAGCATTTCTCTATGATAAGGTGCTTCTACATAAGCCTGGGCTGCCTCTGGGATATCCTAGCGGATAGTTTCTAGAGGCAAATATGCTACTTTGTATCCCTGCAGTGAGATCTTCATCAGAGACCCAGATGAAATCAACAGTAAGGAGATAGTAACTGCAATCGTGGAAGTGTAGGGAGCTCTCTATAAAAGAGGTGAAAGGCAAGCGGAAAAAGAGGAGCGCTTGGATCAGAAAATCAAGGAAAACAAAAATACAAATAGCAGGATAAGGACACTGGTCACGCAGGGAGAATGAAGCCAGCCAGCTAAAGAGCAGGGACAAGAGGCTGAGAAACTCTGAACCATGGCGGAAACCATGATGTAAAATGCTGTAAGCATCACTAAAAGGGGAGGACTGAGAAACAGGTATTAAGCTTACCTGAAATTTTTTAGAAAGGTTGCTTGCCTGATGGAAGAGCAATTCCCATCAGGTTGGGTAAGGGGCAGGAGGCAGGTGGACATGGGTTGAGAAGTGGATAGGAAATGGGGAAGTCGAGACTCGAAGTCCAGGTAACTCTTGGAGAAGTTTTGCTAGGCAGTGTAACGTGGCACCAAGGATGGGAAGAGAAGGGAAGAAATTACTTTTTTCCTATGTTTAACACATTTTAAAGATTTAAGGGCTTTGTATACCTTTTTTTAAAAATGAGGATGATATATAGCCTGTAAAACGGTGAAAGCCAAATACACAGAAAAAAGGAGAAAAGTCTTTGAGGATGGAAGAGTTTTCTGCACACAGCAAATATAAAGAGCACAAACACAGAGATCAGTCTCAGGCAGAAAGCAGACTCTACATCCACGTAACTGGAGAGAAGGAGAAAAGGACCAGTGTGGACCAGTGTGGACCAGCATGGAATAGGTTCAGATCAGATGTCTTCCATTTTCCCTGTGAGGACAAAGGGAAAACAAATGACACTTACGTTGAATGAAGTCTAAGAAGCCGAAATGAAGGTTTGAGGTTTAAATACAGTAGTCACTGTAATGTGGGAAAGCAATGTGTTTGTAACCAGAAAAACTATAATCGATTCCCGTAACGAAACTTTACTTGCAGTTTGTGTTGCTCATAAATGATCTGGGACACTTGGTCACAAATACGAACACCTTCCAAGCAAACCAATTAACAGCAGCCACTTCTGGGAACAGAAGTCACTAAAGAGCAAAAGGAGCCACGCCTACCACCAGGGCTAGTTCCTGGGATGAACCCAGGATTCAGCACTTCTGGCCCCTGCTCGCCCCCTAACGACTGCCTCTGGGCACTGATCAAACTGCTCCGTGTTTCAGGGAAATCATTAAAGGTCTCCACACTGTATCCTCCTAAACATCCTCAGTGTCTCTAACCAGGTTCCAGTCCCAGGCAACAATTCATCTTCCTGTCTGACTCATTTTTTATCCAGGCGGTTTTCTGTCAAAATCAATCTACTTTACTGGTCATCTGGTCACCAACTTCAATCTACTCCATGTGATAAATAACTCTTGGAAAGCAGAGGAAGGTTTCACGTTAATGTAAGATTTTTCACTACTGACAGGAAACTAGTGCTAAAGATTTTCAGTATGTCATCTCCTTTGTAATACAGCTAATAAAACAGTGCTTGACCTAATATATTTAATCATAGTTTAGTGGCTGACAGTTTTTGGTATCAACTTTAGATTCTTATTTCACAGGGATACTCTCTCAATATCTTAATATTAGCTTTCATTTTTTAAAAGGATTGATGAAAGGTTAGGTCTTACAGCATAAGATCTGGATCAAGCGTCAGTTCACATCTTTAATTTTACACACTCTTCAGTGAATATACCTTAATGTATGGAAAACAATGAATTGTTATCCACTTCCCTTTGCTGGTTCCACTAAATGTTTTTTTAATAAGTTTATTTAATTAAATTAATTAACTAATTAGTTTTTGGCTGTAGTAGGTTTTCATTGCTGTGCAGGGGTTTTCTCGAGTTGTAGCGAGTGGGGCCTACTCTTCATTGCGGTGCGTGGACTCTAGGCGCACGGGCGTCAGTAGTTTTGGCACGTGGGCTCATAGTTGTGGCACACGGGCTTAGTTGCTCTGCGGCACGTGGGATCGTTCCCAGACCAGGGCTCGAACCTGTGTTCCCTGCATTGGCAGGCAGATTCTTAACCACTGCGCCACCAGGGAAGTCCCTTCACTAAATGTTAATGTACTCTTTTCTTATTTTCCTCTTCAGTAATTTTATATTTAAGTTGCCTTATTTTGATTTTGGCAGTTAGGTATGGAAGGTGGGAGAAAAAATAAATTGTCTTTAAATGTTATAATCCACCTTCTAAAAAATCTAGAAACAACTTTCAAAGCATGCACATTTTAAACATTAGAGAACTTTTTGGACAATACTGGAAAATGCCATAAAGGAGAATATTAAATAATTAAGTATACTTGTCAGTAAATACAAATTTAAAGGGTTTGAGAATACACAGGAGCTGATGGAGTTTGGGTACGATTTTAGGCATACTTAAGGTGAGAGATATTAGAAGCAGGAAGAGACATAGACAATTTAAAGCAATCAGAGATTTTGAGAGAGATGGAAGATTTGGTTAGTGATGGGACAATCAAGGCATGGAATCCATGGAACACTGGACAATGCAGAGCAGGGTAGGCTCTGAGCACCCAGGACAGGGCATGTTCCTAGACAGAATTCTCCTACAGCTTAAGTATGGCCCACCTATTCATAAAGCCAAGGGGACACCCTCTATTTTACTAGAGAAGGGATGAAAATTGGCTTTTAGACTCCTCCTACCTCCTAGGTCCTGTGTCGAGAATACAGGCAAATTGAGTTTGAAAGTTCGGCAGATTTAGGAAGGCGTGAGCAGGTCTATGTATGCAGCAGGGATGTTGGTAAATTAAGGAAAAAACAATCAGATTTGTAAGCACTGTTTTCCTTCTTCAATGTTTGAACAACTGGGGTTTTTTGCTCTTACACTGGGGGAAGCACACGAGATCTACAGTTTAACGTGACTAAATACTCTGAAGAAGCACTGCTCCAGGATGAGGCTGGGGCTAAATGGTTAGGGTTTTGCACAGAGACTGATGGCATAGCCCACTAAAGACATCTTTGGAATTTTCAGTACAAATAAATCTTGTCCAGTTTGTCCACCTGTGCCAGCTGTGTAGGTAATCCAGGTAATTGAGCACTTCTTTATATATTTTGTTCTCTATTGTAGTTTATGTAGTCTATTTCACTCAAACATGTTTTCTGGATGCCTCACTGTGTATTTGTTACATTAAAGTATTTATTTTCAATATCTACAGGCTTGAATAACTAAGATACATTATAGTCACTTAGAAAATAATTGTGGATGAAAACCAAAGTAACAGACTTCAAATAAGAGAGACATAAATACACTTTAAATAAACTATATGTAAAAATCTAAAGGATATATGTATATATTGAGATCAATATACAAAAATTGATTTTATTTCTATACAACAGTGAAAAATTCCAGAATAAGACAATTCCATTTATAATATCAAAATACCAAAATACACAGGAATAAATTTAACAGTGTAAGACAAACTAAAGTCTGTAAAACACTACTGAAAGAAATTAAGGATATAAGATATAAGTAAATGAAAGGACATTCCACATCCATTGATTGGAAGACTTCATACTGTTAAGATGTCAATACTTTTTAAATTAATCTATCAAGTCAATAGAAAGCTTATCAGTCCTAGCTTTTTTCTTCCTTTTTTTCAAAAAATGACTTTATCTGAAAATTCATGAAGAATTGCAAGAACGCAGAACAGCAAAGCCATCTTAAGAAACAAAAAAGTCATAGAATTCATACTTCCCAATTTCAAAACTTACTACAAACAAGAGTCAGCAAGTCAGTGTGGAGTTGGCAGATAGGTTAACACATAGCTCAATGGAGTGAAACTGTGAGTCCAGAAATAACCTGTACATTTTTTGTCAATTGATTTTGACAAGGAGGTCAGGAAATTTTAATAGAGAAAGGATAATCTTTTAAACAAATCTTGCTGGGACAACTGTATACCAAACATGCCAAAGAATATAGATGGCCCTCTTCTTTACACCATACACAAAAACTAACTCAAAATAAACTACAGATTATACGTACAAGTTAGCACTATAAAACTTTTAGAAAAAAATATAGGAGTAAATCTTTGTGACTGTGCGTTAGGCAAAGCCTTTCTAAATACAATAAGAAAACCACAAACAGCACAATTAAAACAGGTAAAATGGACTACATCAAAATTTAAAAACTTTGTGCTGTAAACAATACTGTCATGAAAGTGAAAAATGCAGGCCATAGAATAGGAGAAAATGTTTGCAGAAGACATATATTTTAAAAGACTTTTACCTCGAATATAAAAAACAGTACCCCTAAACTAAAAAATTTAAAAAAACAGTTAAAAATGTGCAAATATTTTAATAGTGCTTCAAATAAGACACACAAAGAGACAATAACTGTGTAAAAATATGTTCAACATTTGTTACCTCAGAAATCCACATGAAAACAGGAAGGATATACCACTTCCTTTTCAGTAGAATGACTATAACCAAAATGACAATAACAAGGGTTTGTGAAGACATGTGGAAATCGGACCCCTCAGACAATGTTGGTGGAGAGATATAATTGTGCAGCCACTTTGGAAAAAAGTCTGGCAGTTCCTCAAGATGTTAACAGAACTACCATATGAATTCACAAATTCATTCCTTGAAAGATAATGAAATTAAAACATACATCCAGGGGGAGCTCCAAGATGGGGGAAGAGTAAGACGTGGAGATCACCTTCCTTCCCGCAAATACATCAGAAATACATCTACATGCGGAACAACTCCTACAGAACACCTACTGCACGCTGGCTGAAGACCTAAGACCTCACAAAAGGCGAGAAACTCCCCATGTACCTGGGTAGGGCAAAAGAAAAAAGAAAAAACAGAGACAAGAATAGGGACGGCACCTGCACCAGTGGGAGGGAGCTGTGAAGGAGGAAAGGATTCCACTAGGAAGCCCTTTCGCGGGTGGAGACTGCAGGTGGCAGAGGGGGAAGCTTCGGAGCCGCAGAGGAGAACACAGCAACAGGGATGCGGAGGGCAAAGCAGAGAGATTCCCACACAGAGGATCGGTGCTGACCGGCACTCACCAGCCGGAGAGGCTTGTCTGCTCACCCACCGGGGTGGGCGGGGCTGGGAGCTGAGGATCGGCTTCGATCGGATCCCAGGGAGAGGGCTGGGGTTGGCGGCGTGAACACAGCCTGCAGGGGGTTAGTGCACCACGGCTGGCCGGGAGGGAGCCCGGGGAAAAGTCTGGACCTGCCGAAGAGGCGAGAGACTTTTTCTTCCCTCTTTGTTTCCTGGTGCGCGAGGAGAGGGGATTAAACAGCGCTGCTGAAAGGAGCTCCAGAGACGGGTGCGAGCGACGGCTACCAGCGCGGACCCCAGAGACAGGCAGGGGACACTAAGGCTGCGGCTGCCACTGCCAAGAAGCCTGTGTGCAAGCAGAGGTCATTGTCCACACCTCCACTCCCAGGAGCCTGTGCAGCCCGCCACTGCCAGGGTCCCGGGATCCAGGGACAACTTCCCCGGGAGAACGCACGGCGCGCCTCAGGCTGGTGCAACCTCATGCCGCCCTCTGCCGCTGCAGGCCCGCCCCGCACTCCGTGCCCCTCCCTGCCTCCCTGCAGCCTGAATGAGCCAGAGCTCCCGAATCAGCTGCTCCTTTAACCCTGTCCTGTCTGAGCAAAGAACAGACGTCCTTAGGCGAACTACACGCACAGGCGGGTCCAGATCCAAAGCTGAACCCCAGGAGCTGGGTGAACAAAGAAGAGAAAGGGAAATCTCTCCCAGCAGCCTCAGGAGCAGCAGATTAAATCTCCACACTCAACTTGATGTACCCTGCATCTGTGGAACACCTGAATAGACAACGAATCATCCCAAATTGAGGTGGACTTTGAGAGCAACAATATATATTTTTTTCCCTTTTTCTCATTTTCTGAGTATGTATGTGTATGCTTCTGTGTGTGATTCTGTCTGTATAGCTTTGCTTTTACCATTTGTCCTAGGGTTCTTTTTTCCTTTTTTTAGTATAGTTTTCAGTGCTTGTTATCATTGGTGGATTTGTTTTTTGGTTTGGTTGTTCTCTTCTTTCTTTCCTTCTTTATTTTAATTACTTAAAAATTTTCTTTTAATAATTATTTTTGTTTTTTATTTTATTTTTTCCATTCTTTCTTTCTTTTTTTCTCTCTTTTATTCTGAGCCGTGTGGATGACAAGCTCTTGGTGCTCCAGCCAGGCGTCAGCGCTGTGCCTCTCAGGTGGGAGAGCCAAGTTCAAGACATTGGTCCACAAGAGACCTCCCAGCTCCACGTAATATCAAACGGTGAAAATCTCCCAGAGATCTCCATCTCAACACCAAGACCCACCTCCACTCAACGACCAGCAAGCTACAGTGCAGGACACCCTATGCCAAACAACTAGCAAGACAGGAACACAACACCAACCCATTAGCAGAGAGGCAGCCAAAAATCATAATAAGGTCACAGACAGCCGAAAAACCACCACCAGACGTGGACCTGCCCACCAGACACACAAGATCCAGCCTCATCCACCAGAACACAGGAACCAGTCCCTTCCACAAGGAAGCCAACACAAGCCACTGAACCAACCTTAGCAACTGGGGGCAGACACGCTAAACAACGAGAAATAAGAACCTGCACCCTGCAAAAAGGAGACCCCAAATACAGTAAGATAAGCAAAATGAGAAGACAGAGAAACACACAGCAGATGAAGAAGGTGAAAATCCACCAAACCTAACAAATGAAGAGGAAATACACAGTCCACCTGAGAAAGAATTCAGAATAATAATAGTAAAGATGATCCAAAATCTTAGAAATAGAATGGAGAAAATACAAGAAACATTTAACAAGGACCTAGAAGAACTAAACAGAGAACAAACAATCATGAAAAACACAATAAAAGAAATTAATAATTCTCTAGAAGGGATCAATAGCAGAATAACAAAGAAAAATGGATAAGTGACCTGGAAGATAAAACAGTAGAAATAACTACTGCAGAACAGAATAAAGAAAAAAGAACGAAAAGAATTGAGAACAGTCTCAGAGACCTCTGGGAAAACATTAAACACAGCAACATTCAAATTATAGGGGCCCCAGAAGAAGAAGAGAAAAAGAAAGGGACTGAGAAAATAGTTGAAGAGATTATAGTTTAAAACTTCCCTAATATGGGAAAGGAAATAGTTAATCAAGTTCAGGAAGCACAGAGAGTCCCATACAGGATAAATCCAAGGAGAAACAACCCAAGAGACATATTAATCAAACTATCAAAAATTAAATACAAAGAAAAATACTAAAAGAAGCAAGGGAAAAACAACAGATAACATACAAGGGAATCCCCATAAGGTTAACAGCGGATCTTTCAGAAGAAACTCTGCAAGCCAAAAGGGAGTGGCAGGACATATTTAAAGTGATGAAAGGGAAAAACCTACAACCAAGATTACTCTACCCAGCAAGGCTCTCATTCAGATTTGATGGAGAAATTAAAACCTTTACAGACAAGCAAAAGCTAAGAGAATTCAGCACCACCAAACCAGCTCTACAACAAATGCTAAAGGCACGTATCTAGGCAGGAAACGCAAGAGAAGGAAAAGACCTACAATAACACACCCAAAACAATTAAGAAAATGGGAATAGGAACATACATATTGATAATTACCTGAAATGTAAATGGATTAAATGCTCCAACCAAATGACAGAGACTGGCTGAATGGATACAAAAACAAGATCCGTATATATGCTGTCTACAAGAGACCCACTTCAGACCTAGGGACACATACAGACTGAAAGTGAGGGAATGGCAAAAGATATTCTATGCAAATGGAAATCAAAAGAAAGGTGGAGTAGCAATTCTCTTATAAGACAAATTAGAGTTTAAAACAAAGACTATTACAAGAGACAAAGAAGGACACTATATAATGATCAAGGGATTGATCCAAGAAGAACATATAATAATTGTAAATATTTATGCACCCAACACAGGAACACCTCAATACAGAAGGCAAATACTAACAGCCATAAAAGGGGAAATTGACAGTAACACATTCATAGTAGGGGACTTTAACACCCCACTTGCACCAATGGACAGATCATCCAAAATGAAAATAAATAAGGAAACACAAGTTCTAAATGACACATTAAACAAGAAGGACTTAATTGATATTTATAGGACATTCCATCCAAAAACAACAGAATACACATTCTTCTCAAGTGCTCATGGAACAATCTCCAGGATAGATCATACCTTGGGTCACAAATCAAGCCTTGGTAAATTTAAGAAAATTGAAATGATATCAAGTATCTTTTCTGACCACAATGCTATGAGACTAGATATCATTACAGGAAAAAATCTGTAAAAAACACAAGCACATGGAGGCTAAACAATACTCTACTTAATAACCAAGAGATCACTGAAGAAATCAAAGAGGAAATCAAAAAATACCTAGAAACAAATGACAATGAGAACACGATGACCCAAAACCTATGGGATGTAGCAAAAGCAATTCTAAGAGAGAAGTTTAGAGCAATATAATCCTACCTCAAGAAATAGGAGACATCAGAAATAAACAACCTAACCTTACACCTAAAGCAATTAGAGGAAGAAGAACAAAAAGACCCTAAAGTTAGCAGAAGGAAAGAAACCATAAAGATCAGATCAGAAATAAATGAAAAAGAAATGAAGGAAACGATAGCAAAGATCAACAAAACTAAAACCTGGTTCTTTGAGAAGATAAACAAAGTTGATAAACCATTAGACAGTCTCATCAAGAAAAAAAGGGAGAAGACTCAAATCAACAGAATTAGAAATGAAAAAGGAGAAGTAACAATGGACACTGCAGAAATACAAAGGATCATGAGAGATTACTACAAGCAACTCTATGCCAATAAAATGGACAACCTGGAGAAATGGACCAATCCTTAGAAATGCACAACCTGCTGAGACTGAACCAGGAAGAAACAGAAAATATGAACCAAACAATCACAAGCACTGAAATTGTAACTGTGATTAAAATCTTCCTACAAACAAAAGCCCAGGACCAGATGGCTTCACAGGCAAATTCTATCAAACATTTAGAGAAGAGCTAACACCTATCCTTCTCAAACTCTTCCAAAATATAGCAGAGGGAGGAACACTCCCAAACTCATTCTACGAGGCCAACATCACCCTGATACCAAAACCAGGCAAAGATGTCACAAAGAAACTACAGGCCAATATCACTGATGAACATAGATGCAAAACTACTCAACAAAATACTAGCAAACAGAATCCAACAGCACATTAAAATGATCATACACCATGATCAAGTGGTGTTTATCCCAGGGATGCAAGGATTCTTCAACATATGCAAATCAATCAATGTGATACACCATATTAATAACTTGAAGGAGAAAAACCATATGATCATCTCAATACATGCTGAGAAAGCTTTCAACAAAATTCAACACCCATTTATGGTAAAAACCCTCCAGAAAGTAGGCACAGAGGGTACTTTCCTCAACATAATAAAGGCCATCTATGACAAACCCCCAGCCAACCTCGTCCTCAATGGTGAAAAACTGAAACCATTTCCACTAAGATCAGAAACAAGATAAGGTTGCCCACTATTATTCAACATATTTTCGGAAGTTTTAGCCACAGCAATCAGAGAAGAAAAAGAAGTAAAAGGAATTCAAATCAGAAAAGAAGAAGTAAAGCTGTCACTGTTTGCAGATGACATGATATTATACACAGAGAATCCTAAAGATGATAACAGAAAACTAGTAGAGCTAATCAATGAATTTGGGAATGTAGCAGGATACAAAATTAATGCACAGAAATCTCTTCCATTCCTATACACTAATGATGAAAAATCTGAACGAGAAATTATGGAAACACTCCCATTTACCATTGCAACAAAAAGAATAAAATACCTAAGAATAAACCTACCTAAGGAGACAAAAGACCTGTATGCAGAAAATTATAAGACACTGATGAAAGAAATTAAAGATGACACAAATAGTTGGAGAGATATACCATGTTCTTAGATTGGAAAAATCAACATTGTGAAAATGACTATACTACCCAAAGCAATCTACAGATTCAATGCAATCCCTATCAAACTACCACGGGCATTTTTCACAGAACTAGAACAAAAAATTGCACAATTCGTATGGAAACACAAAAGACCCCAAAGAGCCAAAGCTATCTTGGAAAAAAAAAGAATGGAGCTGCAAGAATTAGGCTCCTGGATTTCAGACTATACTATAAAGCTACAGTAATCCATACAGTATGGTATTGGCACAAAAACAGAAATATGTATCAATGGAACAGGATAGAAAGCCCAGAGGTAAACTCATGCACATATGGTCACCTTATCTTCGATAAAGGAGGCAAGAATATAAAATAGAGAAAAGACAGCCTCTTCAATAAGTAGTGCTGGGAAAACTGGACAGCTACATGTAAAAGGATGAAATTAGGACACTTCCTAACACCACACACAAAAATAAACTCAAAATGGATTAAAGACCTAAATGTAATGCCAGACACTATCAAACCCTGAGAGGAAAACATAGGCAGAACGGTGTATGATATAAATCACAGCAAGATCCTTTTTGACCCACCTCCTAGAGAAATGGAAATAAACCCAAAAATAAACAAATGGGATCTAATGAAACTTCAAAGCTTTTGCACAGTAAAGGAAACCATAAACAAAACCAAAAGACAACCCTCAGAATGGGAGAAAATATTTGCAAATGAAGCAACTGACAAAGGATTAATCTACAAAATTTATAAGGAGCTCATGCATCTCAATATAAAAAAAACAAACCACCCAATCCAAAAATGGGCAGAAGAGCTAAATAGACATTTCTGCAAAGAAGATATACAGATTGCCAACGAACACATGAAAGAATGCTCACCATCATTAATCATTAGAGAAATGCAAATCAAAACTACAATATGATATCATCTCACACTGCTCAGAATGGCCATCATCAAAAAATCTACAAACAATAAATGCTGGAGAGGGTGTGGAGAAAGGGAACCCTCCGGCACTGTTGGTGGGAATGTAAATTGATACAGCCAGTATGGAGAACAGTATGGAGGTTCCTTAAAGAACTAAAATTAGAACTACCATATGACCCAGCAATCCCACTACTCAGCATATACCCTGAGGAAACCATTATTCAAAGAGTTATGTACCACAATGTTCATTGCAGCTCTATTTACAATAGCCAGGACATGGAAGCAGCCTAAGTGTCCATCAACAAATGAATGGATAAAGAAGATGTGGCCCATATATACAATGGAATATTACTCAGCCATAAAAAGCAACAAAATTGAGTTATTTGTCGTGAGGTGCATGGACCTAGAGTCTGTCATACAGAGTGAATTAAGTGAGAAAAAGAAACACAAATACTGTATGCTAACACATATATTTGGAATCTTAAAAAAAAAAAAAGACAAAGGTCATGAAGAACCTAAGGGCAAGATGGGAATAAAGACGCAGATCTACTAGAGAATGGACTTGAGGACACAGGGAAGGGGAAGGGTAGGCTGGGACAAAGTGAAAGACTGGTAGTGTATATATGGACATATATACACTACCAAATATAAAATAGATAGCTAGTGGGAAGCAGTCGCACTGCACCAGATCAGCTCGGAGCTTTGTGACCAGCTAGAAGGGTGGGATAGGGAGTGTGGGAGGGAGGGATATACAAGAGGGAAGAGATATGGGGATATATGTATAGCTGATTCACATTGTTATAAAGCAGAAACTGGCACACCATTGTAAAGCAATTATACTCCAATAAAAATGTTAAAAAAAAAAATAAATAATCCCAGAACATACATCCACACTAAAACTAGTACACACATGTTTATATCAGCACTGCTCACAGTAGCTGAGAAGTAGGAACAACCCAAATGCTCATGAACTGATGAATAAATAAAATGTGGTATATCCTTATGACATCTGGAAGATACAATCATATAAGCCAATAGTGATGTACATGTCCCCATAGGATGATCTCATACCTCACCAATATCCTTCCTATTTCAGGATAAAAATCCCCCAAGAAGCTGAAATATTCTGCTACCCTGCATTGGACATTTCTGAATTTTCAGATTATATTATAAACTTCATGAGGTCAAGCACTGTGACCTCTAGATCACTGCTCACATATGTGTATGTGTTCAGGAAATTGCTGCTAATTGCCTCCCTTGCATTTAGACAATTGTAGGGAAGCTGAGCAAGGCAAACATTTAAACTGTCTTCAGCGAAGATAAAACTGCTTTGAGTTACTTGCCAGACTAGTGCAAGAGGACACAAAATACACGGGCAAATGAAAATGCCAAAACGTTACTCCTTTATGAAAGATTAGCTGAAATGTAAAATTTACTGAACATATCTTGTATCCTTCCCTGTGCCTGTTAAATACTGAGGAAGCATGCAAAGCTATATGCTAGCTGAATTTAGGTAATTTACCTAGAAATAAATTTCATTCTCTAAAGCATTTCTCTCATTTGCCAATTATTCTATATTTTGCAGAAATGAAGTGTTTCCATGTTCCTCCTTCAAATAGCAAACAATAAGCCAACATGTTATTAAGATGTTATCATCTCATACTTAAGCAAGAGAAAGAAAGCACAAACATCTTTAATAGTTTACAATTTAAATAATAGATTGATGACATTTTGATATTTAAATGAAGAGAAATATACATTTTACTCTATAAATGTATCTGTTCATTCAACTTAATTATAAAGATGTAAATAATGTTTTATGATAAATGGATATGTCTGTTGCTTGTATTTCTCACAGTAATTAAAATCAGAATGATAGCTATTTAAAAACAGTGGTAACCATGACAAATTTTTCTTTTTGGTATTCATCAGAATCTAGGCAAGTTAATGAATGAAAATACTGATATAGTTACATTATTTAAAACTGTTTGAATCTTATTTAACCACAATGATTAAACACAGATATTTACTGAGCAATTGCTAAACACAGGATACAGTACATAGTAGGGAGGGGAAATGCTTAAAAGTAAGACCTTAAGGGACTTATAATCTAATTATAAGAAAAGTACACAAACATCTAAAAGCAAAAAAATGTTAATTGCCAAAGCAGCCAAAGTATTAACATGGCATAAAGATGGAAAATCTATTCTGTTTAAGAAAAGTTTTTTTTTTTAAGCATATCAGGTAGTATTTGAATGGACCTGTTCATTTAATTGCTTATTTAAAATTCAGAGGCAGAAAATTGAACAAACCTTGTTTTTATAGATTATATTATGGCATATTCATTGTCACTTAATTCATGATGCTATATAATGCCCAATAAAAAGTGAAAAGAAAGCCATATAATTTGTTTCTCTGATGTCATAGGACTGAAAAGCTTCTACTGGAAGTTAAGAGATCCCGAGTTATTTAGAGGAAAAAAAATAAGCTAAGTGAAAAAAGACATTAACAGGTCCCTATTTACAGCCCCCTCATGCTCAGTTTTCACCTATTTCCCCAAGGAAATTGATCCCTGGACAGAGTTGTATGCCTTTTTTGCTTTGTCCTCTTTTGGCCTCTCTTCATATCCAAATTTCAAACTGATTTTTTCTCTTTTTGGTATTTTAAGCATTTTATTTCAAAAGCACTCATTATTGTGCAATTAATCAATGGTATGTGACATTCATAACAAATAACTGATTTGGAAATTAAATGACTTTAACAGTCTATAGAACTCAAACTGAATTTCCAGTCATGCTGGGAGTTATGTTGAATCAACACTCCATCCCCTATGTGAACAAATTTATAAATTCAAGCAGAAGATTCTATGCTTAGGATGGCAATTTTTACTTCCTAATAAACAGCTTTCCACATTGTGAGACATAGTAGAGGTTCTTTGTTTTCCATGAAGAAAGAATTTAATGAAGATAAGAGCTAGATAGAAATGTATTCATAGACTCAATCTACAAATATCAATGTTTGTACACACCTATTATGTACCGGGAATATACTGTTGTACAAGATAAACAAGTTTCCTTTCTCAGTGTGATCAATAGATGAAATAAACATATCAGCGGTGAAAAATTGGGATGCAGATACTTAATAAGGATGAATAAATCATTAAGTATCTTACCACCTTTATTTAAGATATAATTGACATATAACATTATATAAGTTTAAGGTGTACAATGTGTCATTTTGCTATACTTCTGTATTGCAAAATGATTACCACCATAGCATTAGCTAACACCTCCATCACATAATTATCATGTCTTTTTGTGGTAAGAACATTTAAGGTCTCCTCTTAACAGTTTTCAAGTATATAATACAGTATTATTAACTATAATCACATGCTGTAAATTAGATCCCCTGAAGCTATTCATCTTATAACGAAGTTTGTGCACTTTGACCAACATCTCTCCATTTCCCCCATTCTCCAGCCTTTACCATTCTAGTCTCTGTTTCTGCAAGTTCAGCTTTTTTAGAGTCCATACATAAGGGATACCATACACTATTTGTAGTTCTCTCACTGACATATTTCCCTTAGATTAACGTCCTCAAGGTCCATCTACGTTGTCACAAATGGGAGGATTTCCTTTTATTTCTCATGGCTGAATAACATTCCATTGTATGTATGTGTGTGTGTGTGTGTGTGTGTGTGTGCGCACACACACGCTACATCTTCTTTATCAGTTCATCCACTGATGGACACTTAGGTTGTTTCCATATCTTGGTATTGTGAATAATGCTTCAGTAAAAGTGGAGAGCAAGTATCTCTTCAAGGTCTTGCTTTTATTTCCTTTGGATATATACCCAGAAGTGGGATTACTAAATCATATGGTAGTTCTACTTCTAATTTTCTGAGGAACCTTCATACTATTTTGCATGGTGGCTGCACAAATTTACAAGAGTTCTCTTTTCTCCACATCCTTACCAACACTTCTTATCTTTTCTCCTTCTTGATAAAAGCCATTCTAATAGGTGTGACATAACAGCTCATGGTTTTGATCTGCATTTCCCTGATGATTAGTGACATGTGGAACATTTTCATGTACCTGTAGGCCATCTGTATGTCTTGTTTTGAAAGTTTTATTCAGTTCCATTGCTCATTCTTTAATCAGATTTTTTTTTGCTATTAGTTCTCTTGAATTCCTCATACATTTTGGATATTAAGCCTTTATCATATATATGAATTACAAATATTATCTCCCATTCTGTAGGTTTCCTTTGCATTGTGTTGATGGCTCGCAGAAGCATTTTAGTCTGATTCAGTTCCACTTGTTCATTTTTGCTTTTGTTACCGTTGCTTTTGGTGCCAAATCCAAATTCATTTCCAAGAATGATATCAAAGAGCTTTCCCACTATGTTTTCCTCCAGGAGTTTTATGGTTTCAGGTCTTACGTTCAAGTTTTTAATGCATTTTGAGTTGATTTTTGTGTGTGGTGTGGATAAGGGTCCAGTTTCATTCTTCTGCAAGTGGCTGCCCACTTTCCCCAACACAATTTATTGAAGAGGTTATTTTCTCCCCATTGCATATTATTGATTCCGCTACTGTAAATTAATTGATTGTATATGTGTGGGTTTATATCTGGGCTTTCTATTCTGTTCCATTGATCTAGTGTCTGTTTCATGCCAATAACATACTGTCTTTTTTTTTTTAACATCTTTATTGCAGTATAATTGCTTTACAACAGTGTGTTAGTTTCTGCTTTATAACAAAGTAAATCAGTTATACATATACATATGTCCCCATATCTCTTCCCTCTAGCGTCTCCCTCCCTCCCACTCTCCCTATCCCACTCCTCTAGCTGGTCACAAAGCACCGAGCTGATCTCCCTATGCTATGCGGCTGCTTACCACTAGCTATCTATTTTACGTTTGGTAGTGTATATATGTCCATGCCACTCTCTCACTTTGTCACAGCTTACCCTTCCCCCTCCCCATATCCTCAAGTCCATTCTCTAGTAGGTCTATGTCTTTATTCCCGTCTTGCCCCTAGGTTCTTCATGACCATTTTTTTTCCTTAGATTACATATATGTGTATTAGCATACAGTATTTGTTTTTCTCTTTCTGACTTACTTCACTCTGTATGACAGACTCTACGTCCAATCACCTCACAACAAATAACTCAATTTTGTTTCTTCTTATGGCTGAGTAATATTCCATTGTATATATGTGCCACATCTTCTTTATCCATTTATCTGTTGATGTACACTTAGGTTGCTTGCATGTCCTGAATACTGTAAACAAAGCTGCAATGAACATTTTGGTACATGTCTCTTTTTGAATTATGGTTTTCTCAGGGTATATGCCCAGGAGTGGTATTGCTGGGTCGTATGGAAGTTTTATTTTTAGTTTTTTAAAGAACCTCAGTACTGTTCTCCATACTGGCTATATCAATTTACATTCCCACCAAAGTGCAAGAGGGTTCCCTTTTCTCCACACCCTCTCCAGCATTTACTGTTTCTAGATTTTTTTGATGATGGCCATTCTGACTGGTGTGAGATGATATCGCATTGTAGTTTTGATTTGCATTTCTCTAATGATTAATGATGTTGAGCATTCTTTCATGTGTTTGTTGGCAATCTGTGTATCTTCTTTGGAGAAATGTCTGTTTAGCTCTTCTGCCCATTTTTGGATTGGGTTGTTTTTTTTTTTGATATTGAGATGCATGAGCTCCTTATAAATTTTGTAGATTAATCCTTTGTCAGTTGCTTCATTTGCAAATATTTTCTCCCATTCTGAGGTTGTCCTTTAGTCTTGTTTATGGTTTCCTTTGCTGTGCAAAAGCTTTGAAGTTTCATTAGGTTCCATTTGTTTATTTTTGGGTTTATTTCCATTTCTCCAGGAGCTGGGTCAAAAAGGATCTTGCTGTGATTTATGTCATAGAGTGTTCTGCCTACGTTTCCTCTAAGACTTTGATAGTGTCTGGCTTTACATTTAGATCTTCTGAGTTTATTTTTGTGTATGGTGTTAGGGAGTGTTCTAATTTCATACTTTTACATGTACCTGTCCAGTTTTCCTGGCAGCACTTATTGAAGAGGCTGTCTTTTCTCCATTGCATAGTCTTGCCTCCTTTACCAAAGATAAGGTGACCATATGTGTGTGGGTTTATCTCTGGGCTTTCTATCCTGTTCCATTGATATATATTTCTGTTTTTGTGCCAGTACCATACTGTCTTGATTACTATAGCTTTGTAGTATAGTCTGATGTCAGGGAGCCTGATTCCTCCAGCTCCATTTTTCGTTCTCAAGATTGCTTTGGCTATTCGGGGTCTTTTGTGTTTCCATACAAATTGTGAAATTTTTTGTTCTAGTTCTGTGAAAAACGCCAGTGGTAATTTGATAGGGATTGCATTGAATCTGTAGATTGCTTTGGGTAGTAGAGTCATTTTCACAATGCTGATTCTTCCAATTGAAGAACATGGTATGTATCTCTCCATCTGTTTGTATCATCTTTAATTTCTTTCATCAGCGTCTTATAATTTTCTGCATACAGGTCTTTGTCTCCTTAGGTAGGTTTATTCCTAGATATTTTATTCTTTTTGTTGCAATGGTAAATGGGAGTGTTTCCATAATTTCTCGTTCAGATGTTTCATCATTAGTGTGTAGGAATGCAAGAGACTACTGTGCATTAATTTTGTATCCTTCTACTTTACCAAATTCATTGATTAGCTCTAGTAGTTTTCTGGTAGCATCTTTAGGATTCTCTGTGTATAATATCATGTCATCTGCAAACAGTGACAGCTTTACTTCTTCTTTTCTGATTTGGATTCCTTTTATTTCTTTTTCTTCTCTGATTGCTGTGGTTAAAACTTCCAAAACTATCTTGAATAAGAGCAGTGAGAGTGGGCAACCTTGTCTTGTTCCTGATCTTAGTGGAAATGGTTTCAGTTTTTCACCATTGAGGACGAGGTTGGCTGGGGGTTTGTCATATATGGCCTTTATTATGTTGAGGAAAGTTCCCTCTAGGCCTACTTTCTGGAGGATCTTTACCATAAATGGGTGTTTAATTTTGTTGAAAGCTTTCCCTGCATCTATTGAGATGATCGTATGGTTTTTCTCCTTCAATTTATTAATATGGTATATTACATTGATCTGCATATGTTGAAGAATCCTTGCATTCCTTGGATAAACCACACTTGATCATGGTGTATCAACCTTTTAATGTGCTGATGGATTCTGTTTGCTAGTATTTTGTTGAGGATTTTTGCATCTATGTTCATCAGTGATATTGGCCTGTAGTTTTCTTTCTTTGTGACATCTTTGTCTGGTTTTGGTATCAGGGTGATGGTGGCCTCGTAGAATGAGTTTGGGAGTGTTCCTCCCTCTGCTATATTTTGGAAGAGTTTGAGAAGGATAGGTGTTTTTTCTTCCCTAAATGTTTGATATAATTCCCCTGTGAAGTGATTTGGTCCTGGGGTTTTGTTTGTTGGAAGATTTTAATCACAGTTTCAATTTCAGTGCTTGTGATTGGTCTGTTCATATTTTCTATTTGTTCCTGGTTCACTCTCAGCAGGCTGTGCATTTCTAAGAATTGGTCCATTTCCTCCAGGTTGTTCTTTTTATTGGCATAGAGTTGCTTGGAGTAATCTCTCATGATCCTTTGTATTTCTGCAGCGTCAGTTGTTACTTCTCCTTTTTCATTTCTAATTCTATTGAGTCTTCTCCCTTTTTTTCTTGATGAGTCTGGCTAATGGTTTATCAACTTTGTTTATCTTCTCAAAGAACCAGGTTTTAGTTTTGTTGATCATTGCTATCGTTTCCTTCATTTCTTTTTCATTTATTTCTGATCTGATCTTTATGATTTCTTTCCTTCGGCTAACTTTGGGGTTTTTTTGTTCTTTTTTCTCTAATTGCTTTAGGTGTAAGGTTAGGTTGTTTATTTGAGATGTTTCTTGTTTCTTAAGGTATGATTGTATTGCTATAAACTTCCCTCTTAGAACTGCTTTGGTGCATCTCATAGGTTTTGGGTGGTCGTGTTTTCACTGTCATTTTTTTCTAGGTATATTTTGATTTCCTCTGATTTTTTCAGTGATCTCCTGGTTACTAAGTAGTGTATTGTTTAGCCTCCATGTGTTTGTATTTTTTACAGATTTTTTCCTGTAATTGACATTCAGTCTCATAGCGTTGTGGTCGGAAAAGATACTTGATATTATTTCAATTTTCCTAAATTTACCAAGGCTTGATTTGTGACCCAAGATAATGATCTATCGTGGAGAATGTTCCATGAGCACTTGAGAAGAATGTGTATTCTGTTGTTTTTGGATGGAATGTCCTATAAATATCAATTAAGTCCCTCTTGTTTAATGTATCATTTAAAGCTTGTGTGTCCTTATTTATTTCCAGTTTGGATGATCTGTCCATTGGTGAAAGTGGGGCATTGAAGTCCCCTTCTATGGTTGTGTTACTGTTGATTTCTCCTTTTATGGTTGTTAGTATTTGCCTTATATATTGAGGTGCTCCTATGTTGGGTGCATAAATATTTACAATTGTTATATCTTCTTCTTGGATTGATCCCTTGATCATTATGTAGTGTCCTTCTTTGTCTCTTGTAATAGTCTTTATTTTAAAGTCTAATTTGCCTGATATGAGTATTGCTACTCCAGCTTTCTTTAGATATCCATTTGCATGGAGTATCTTTTTCCATCCCCTCACTTTCAGTCTGTATGTGTCCCTAGGTCTGAAGTGGGTCTCTTCTAGACAGCGTTTATACGGGACTTGTTTTTGTATCCATTCAGCCAGTCTCTGTCTTTTGGTTGGAACATTTAATCCATTTACATTTCAGATAATTATCAATATGTGTGTTCCTATTCCCATTTTCTTAATTGTTTTGGGTTTGTTATTGCAGGTCTTTTCCTTCTCTTGTGTTTCCTGCCTAGAGAAGTTCCTTTAGCATTTGTTGTACAGCCCGTTTGTTTGTGCTGAATTCTCTTAGCTTTTGCTTGTCTGTAATGGTTTTAATTTCTCCATAAAATCTGAATGAGATCCTTGCTGGGTAGAGTAATCTTGGTTGTAGGTTCTTGCCTTTCATCACTTTAAGTATATCATGCCACTCCCTTCTGGCTTGTAGAGTTTCTGCTGAGAAATCAGCTGTTAACCTTATGGGAGTTCCCTTGTATGTTATTTGTCATTTTTCCCTTGCTGCTTTCAATAATTTTTCTTTGTCTTTAATTTTTGCCAATTTGATTACTATGTGTCTCGGCGTGTTTCTCCTTGGGTTTATCCTGTATGGGACTCCCTGCACTTCCTGGACTTGGGTGGCTATTTCCTTTCCCACGTTAGGGAAGTTTTCATCTATAATCTCTACAAATATTTTCTCAGATCCTTTCTCTCTCTCTTCTCCTTCTGGGACCCCTATAATGCGAATGTTGTTGTGTTTAATGTTGTCCCAGAGGTCTCTTAGGCTGTCTTCATTTCTTCTCATTCTTTTTTCTTTATCCTGTTCCGCAGCAGTGAATTCCACCATTCTGTCTTCCACATCACTTACCCGTTCTTCTGCCTCCGTCATTCTGCTATTGATTCCTTCTAATGTAGTTTTCACTTAAGTTATTGTATTGTTCATCTCTGTTTGTTTGTTCTTTAATTCTTCTAGGTCTTTGTTAACCATTTCTTGCATCTTCTCAATCTTTGCCTCCATTCTTTTTCCGAGGTCCTGCATCATCTTTATTATCATTATTCTGAATTCTTTTTCTGGAAGTTTGCCTATCTCCACTTCATTTCGTTGTTTTTCTGGGGTTTTATCTTGTTCCTTCACCTGGTACATAGCCCTCTGCCTTTTTCATCTTGTCTATCTTTCTTTGAATGTGGTTTTTGTCCCACAGGCTGCAGGATTGTAGTTCTTCTTGCTTCTGCTGTCTGCCCTCTGGTGGATGCAGCTATCTAAGAGTCCTGTAACCTTAATGTTTTCATACCAATCAAATCTACATATATTTTGAGTGCTTTCTTAGATTTTGATTCTATTGTAATTGATATTTTCACTCCACAATTGGCATAGAGATTGTTACCATAAATTCTACTGGGAGTAATAATTCATTGTATAGAATATAATCAGGTTCTTTTAAAAAGGAAAAGAAATCTAATGACTAAATTATAAGAAGGTCTTGTACTGCTTCCAAATATTATATCTCATTTCTGTTCTGCATTTTAAATGTGGATTCCAAAGCATGATGGAATATGCACAGTATGAAAATAATGTGGATATGATGATTGCCTTGCCTGCTAAATATGGTCCATTTATAGTCTGTCTTACAATTCAACGCATTTTCTATGGAATTTACTGTGTTGTAACTCAGCATTAAGTGCTCAGATTTTATCCAGTATCATTGTAAAAATCATCCATATGAAAATCATTTTTCATGGTCTATAATACCATCATTTTCTCCACAACAGAAAATGTGTGAAAACGCCAATTTTCCTTTTTACATTCAATCTCTGAAATACTCTGAGAGAGAAACCACCAACAAACAAATATAATCCAATAATTTAAAATCTGCTGGGTAGCTTTAATATTTTGCTATACTATGTTTTGCTTACTTATTTACTTCTTTTTTTTGGGGGGAGCAGGTTACGCGGGCCTCTCACTGTTGTGGCCTCTCCCATTGCGGAGCACAGGCTCTGGACGCTCAGGCTCAGCGGCCATGGCTCACGGGCCCAGCCGCTCCGCGGCATGTGGGATCATTCCGGACCGGGGCACGAACCGGCATCCCCTGCATCAGCAGGCAGACTCTCAACCACTGTGCCACCAGGGAAGCCCTACTTATTTACTTTTAATGGTAGAGGCTTATCAAGGAGGCCAAATATGTGGGACTATATACCTGCATACATTTTTGATATTCATACTTCTTGGAACGTTCCAAAGGAATATCCACATCTGGGAAAATTCTCTATAAAGCTGCTATGATGTAATTCATAGTGGAAGGAGACTCACTGTCAACGGCACCTTTATGACAACCAATTACTTTTTCTAGTTCAATTAGTCTGGGTTATATAAATGTAAAGATCTTTATCAAAGTCATAAGAAAATAACTTGCAAATGAAAGTTAAATAAATAGTTTAAGTGTAGAATCTTTATTTTTAGCAGGGAAAACTGTTGATGATATAAAATTAAGAACGGAGGGAAACTGGGAGTACAAACACCCTAAGTTAGAAGGTTCTAGAAATAAGTCCACCTGAGCAGACTGCCCTGGGTAACAAAACCACCTGCAACTGCAGTCACTCTGAGCTTCCTGCTCATAAAATCCCCTCTTTTCAATTCTGTCTGTAGCGTTGTAGCATTCTGGAGTTCAACATAAATACTGCCTTTTATATATTGGTGTTTTTTAGGGATCCATGTGAAAGCAGAGTCTGAGAATAAATAAATAAAGAAAAGCTACTGTAAGAGTGATTATTGACATCAACACGGAAACCAACAGGTGCTCTTTCCTGTGCGGAGCTTCAGAGGAGAGTAAGATGCTTCTCAGACACATCAGCCTGGGGAAGAACCTTGAGAAGTGGTTACCACGAGACCATCTTCCCTCTGCCTGAGATCTGCCAGAGGTGACAGCTCAGGCACAGATGTACAGAAGTACAGGAGGCAGAGAAGTCACGGTTTCTACAGAAGACTTAGTAACGTAATAGAACCTCTATTACGTTACTAAGTTCATGAAATAATCTGGCTGTGACTGGTACCACACATATCCTTGACATTCACCTTCTCCATCTTCTGCCACGCAGGCTAGACTGTCCTTACTCTCAGCCATGAATGTCTGATGTAGGACTCCTGCAGGTGTCTGTACCATATGAGAAACCCCAGAAGAGGTGAAGCTCCACATGGCATATGCTGAAGTGAGAGGCTTAAAAACCATTCCCTTGCAGCCACAGCTGAAATCAGAGATGCATGAGAGCTCCCAGGGCATTCAATTCACTGGGAATGGCCTTTCCTGGCTGCACATACAACTGACCCAGCTTTTAGGCTGGCTTGGTTACTAGAGTAGTATTGTTTCTTATCAGCATTTTATTTTCAGTGTCTTCTGGTTCTGGGGACTCAGTAGACAGTTACGAGTTCATTAAAGAACACACAAATCAAGTAACTCATCTTCCCAGATACCCAAACTAGTCCTGTCACATCCTGCATCCTTCTTTCCCTGGCCATTCTATTTAAGTACCTTCCTACTCAATCCCCTTCCTTACCTTGTAGTACATTCCCTGCCATGCTATTTGGATTTGCCATCAAATCTAAATTCCAAGGGTCAGAAAAGAAATAGGAAACAAAATCATACCCACAGAATTGGACCATGTTACCTGTCTGTAAAATAGGCTGTAGGCTTCTTCTTATTTTCAGTATGAAATATCAACTACTTTGCCTGGTAAATGAGGTCATTCACAATCTGGGAATAGCCTATAGCATCCTCTCAAATCATATTACTAGCCTTCTATGTCCCAACACCACAAAACTAGCAAATCCTTTTCAAAAGCATCATGTTTTCACATTTCTCTCCCTTGCTGTTCACTGCCCACAATGTTTTTCTCTCCTTTCTCAGTGTGAAAAACACTACTGAAGCATCTAGGTTTAAAAGTTAAGTATCTTTGTGAACTCTTCGTTTATTTCTTTAGGAACAGTAACTGAGGCACTTGTGACTTTCCTATCATATAAGTCTCCCTCTTTCTGTGATCCTCACATGCCATTTTTTTCACAAGTCTGAGAACTTCCTGAGGCCAGAATACACTTATCCTGATATCCTTAACATTATGCTAACTCATAGGGAAATCCATCTCTTGATAAAAGGAAGGAAAGGAGGAAGAGAGTGAATGAGACAGGGAGGGAGGATGGAAGGGCAGAAAAGACGAAAAATGCCTTAAACTTCCCCCTAAACACCCAGTGGTCACAGATGGGATCCGTGGATGTGACTACCTCATTCATTTTTAAGTCTTCCAAACTTTTGTCTCAAGAAGGTCTCACAAAACATTCTTCTGGCCTCAGAGGTAAGGAAAGTCACCCTGTGCATTTCCAAATTCTCTACACAGTGGAAGAGATGGTCAGCATGGGAAACTCCAGCCTCCATCTGGGACAGGGATTAACGGGACAGCAGGCCGCTTGGAACTAAAGGTTCTATGCACACATAGAAGGGTTGTCCTGGCCATAATGTTTTTTAATCTGAGCAATGCGCGCCTATGGCCATCTGGTGTTAAGAACAGCAAGGATACTCAGAGGGACTAGCCTCTTGTCTGTGCGCAATCATCTCTCTCTCTCTCTCTCTCTCTCTCTCTCTCTCTCTCCCTCCCTCCCTCCCTCTCTCTCTCTCTCTCTCTCTCTCTCTCTCTCTCTCTCTCTCTCTCTCTCTCACAACACACACACACACAGCCCCTGCAGGCATGTCAGCTCTCATTCACTGTCTCGAGAAAGGAAGTTTACAGAGATGGCTGTGTGCTGCAGAGGGCTGTCCTGTGGCACCTGATTCTGACCTGCTCTTCTTAATTTCCTCTCTGCTCCAATCTCTTACAAGGGCCCTTACCCTAGGACTGAGTGCTCAAGTGTCTTCTCTTCTGTAGAGCAGGCCTCGTGTTATATGCAGGACACTCAGCTCACTCTGTATCTATTAGGACGGGTCTCAGACTGAAAACTCCTACCATGCATTTTCTGGCTGGATTTCCCGGTTGTGTCCTGAGCTGTCCATCTTGGCTTGCCCACTCTGACTGTACCAGTTGCCTCTCTGAATTAACCCAAGAGTCAGATGCCGACTTGGAGACCTCATCACGACACCCCAACCATCCTAACCAACCCCCCTCAAACCTCTGAAAACCTGACGTTCCTCCGGCACACCTCAGATACAAATGATGACAGTCTTGTTAACTCTACCTTCTAAATGTTCGGTAACCCTGTGATTCACTGTAACTGCTTTTATTAAAGTCCTAAAAAATTTTTTTTTTTACCTCACCTGGTAGGCAGCACATTGAAAGCTATCAATAACTGTTTGACAAAAGAATTAATTAATAATATTATAGCCTAGTAATGTACCTTCATGGCTTCATTCCAACCTCTCTTGAATCCATATACCACCGTTTGGCCAGATTTCCCAATTTCAATACATTAACATCCAGATTCCTTTGCAGGGCATATAGGGTCACTTCCCACTGAGCACTGCTCATATTTCTTGCTTTATCTTTTGAGGTCTCTGTATGGTTGCAGGCGTTCTTTCCTCTTCCAGGAACTGCCACTCAGTGAAATCTCATTAAATTCTTCAAGACTAGGGATTTTCTCAGCCAGAACTCTTATAAAAATGTTCTGCAGAAGCACTTTTTGTAACACACCGTCCCAATCCCTCTGTCCCCGAGCTAGATGTGAGCTCACTGAAATGAGGACTGCCCGCCTGGTCTAATAACCCCCAGAGTGCCTGGCACAGAGCAAGTAGTCAAGAGTTTTAAAATAAACTGTATCCATATTTCTCATCTTTATGTTTTCCCTTTATTTGACTTGTCAGACTGCCCTATCCTAACCTCAGCTTGGTCCACCACCCTGCATGGTTACAACAATCCAGCCTTCAAAGGCTATATAAGTATACAGTCTCCAGTTTATAAACAGAATCACATCTTTTTCCTGTTGTGGCCTCTCCCATTGCAGAGCACAGGCTCCGGACGCGCAGGCTCAGCGGCCATGGCTCACGGGCCCAGCCGCTCCGCGGCATGTGGGATCCTCCCGGACCGGGGCACGAACCCGCGTCCCCTGCATCAGCAAGCAGACTCCCAACCACTGAGCCACCAGGGAAGCCCAGAATCACATCTTTTTGAAACTATACAAGACAGCACTTTAAAACCCATTTTTTATTCCTTAAGAGAAAGAACAGAATCTCTAAAGTCTGTTGGGGCAGGCCACAGAGGGATAACCTATATTTCCAAATAAATGAAATAGAATACAGTAGCCAGTAGCCTTTTCACAGAAGATGATTCCAGGGGGAAAGGAAGGCACACTTCTTCGGTAGCCTCCAAATTGTGCCACACGCCACACTTAGATATCACCAAGCATGATGAGCCAGTTGGGGAGAGACACTGACTGACTTGCTTGGGAGGTGTGAGATCCATGTCAGGTGTGGGAAAGAAAAATAAATGAGATGGCACACCCACTTTCAGGGAGAGCAGTCTTCACAATACTCTTTTGGGGCAGGCAACATTACATCCTCGTGGAAAACAAACGACATCCTGAGGCCACAGTTAATAAGTGGCAAGGCCACAATGGGAACCAGGTATGTCTGTGCCAACAAACCTGTGTTTCGTAACTCATTTTCCTGCACCTGCAGAAACACACAAGCCAATGACTTTGCTCTGCTTTATCCAATAGAAATCTTCTGAAAGAAAACAAGACAAACTCTAATTTAATGCATGGCTTACAGGAAGTAAATACATTTTGGTCCAAATATACGAAGTGTAGGATTTTGAAAAATAGCTAACAGATTGATTAGCAATGAAATTGCTGAAGAAAGTAAGCGAGATGTATCTTAATTTAAAAAGTACAGCCATTTTCTCTATTTTCTGTGATTTGGGGGAAAATCCATTTTGTTTTGAAAGAAGGAAATTACCAGACATGCAATAGTAGATTCTTTTAATATAGATACTTCTAGAGAAAAAAGAGGGTAAAAGATGGTTTCCTCAAGGGAGGTTGATGAAGAAACGGATATGCAAAATGTTTGATTTTTCTGAGTTCACAAAATGAAGAACTTCTGCAGGAAAACTGAAAAGCTGATTCTCTTGTGAACCCCCTTTCCTATAAGCAAACCATGAAGCTTTCCAGGACAACTAAAGATCCAAAGAAGAAAAATAATGCATGAACCTTCCTTTGGAAGCGTTCCCTTTTCTCCTGCAATCTTTTTTCTTCCTTCTTCTATAATACGCAGGTGTTATCTGTCACCCTTATTTTCTCCAAGTCTCTTCCCCTCAATGATGTCGAGGAGAGCCTTCTCCCCAGGATTCAGAACAATCTCCCTGAACCTCCTTCCTCTTCCATATGCACTCTACACACTCATTTAGAATCGTCTTCCTAACTCCCTTCAACACTTCAGATGATACTCTGGGCTCCTACAACTTCTCCCACCTCAACCAGTAACTTTTCTTCAACTATATGCAAACCCAATGGTGTGTTGAAAGGCTGTTAATTCACAAACAGAAGTGGAATGGGGGAAAAAAAGGAGGGTGGCAGATTTTTTCTTTACTGTTATTAATCAATAGTTGAAGGAAGCAGAGATCTAGGATTAAATGGACACATATGCATATTCTAGTCTTTCCTGCTATCCAGGAACTTGTTCAATCAATTAGCCTGAATTTCCTTTCCATCTTAATATTTCCAACACCATTGTTTCCTTTTCTTCTGCCTCCAAATACATCAGATATTCAAATCCAAAAAAAAATGTTTTTAATAACGTGTAGTCATTTCAAGCTATTTTCTCCATTTTTAATCCTTTGCTACTAAACTTTCCAGAACATTACTTATCACTCATGCCTAAAATCCTTTATTTTTAATTTTTAAAATTTTTCTTTTTTATCATTGTATCAATAATACGAAATTCAAAAAGCCAAACAGTTCTACGTGGCATCAAAAAAACGTTCAGTTCCTTACCCCACCCTTTCCACCTGAAAAGTTCACCATCCAGAGTCAACCTCTGGGCATTCTCAAGATGTTTCTCCTGTTATTTAATTCCTACTGCTACATAATAACTGCTACTTCGTTTTCCAATATTAGACAGTATAGAATACCTTCCAAAATACAAACGAGGGAAATTTAGGTCTCTTATATCATTGTCCCCTTTTCCCCAAACACATAATCCCTCTGCTCTCCTCCCCTAATGTTAATTTAAAATTTACAGTTAAATCCATTTTCAGGATTTGCAACATTGTATTTATAAAAGTTGTTCAATGCTGACCGATACTGTATGATTACATTTTCCTTCTTGTCCATCATGGTTTTCTGAAGTTACTAATTCCTGCATCTTTTAACTTAGTTATTTAACCTAATTACCCATCAATTATTACTATAAGAACATGAAAATCTTGCTACAGGACTCTCCTAATATGTCACATATGGGAGGTACCTGATCCATTCCTGTTTCCTACTTAGAGCAATCTCCTGAGGAGCCCTTAACCTTCTTACTCTAATTGTATGAGCTGTTCTGTATTTTTCTGTTTATGTCTCCGTTTTCTCCAGTAAGCTGACAATTTCTTTAGATAAGGACTGTGCCTCGTTTAGCATTTTCTTCCAAGTCCTAGAGAAATGCCTGGATGTAGTAAATATTTTCTTTTAACTAAATGGATTGGTACAAATCATATCTTTTTCCAAGCCCCAGCTGACACTTGTACTCTTTTCTTGAATTATGATCTTTTCTCATTTTCCTATTAAATTCTCACAACTCTTTGAGGTACATACACCACATTTTTTGCCTTGTACAAACTTACTTTTGAATACACATAATTCCCTAGTTAGCAAACATGAATTTTTGTTTGCTTAGCATAAACTCTTACACCTAATGATCACACGAGTTGATTTCAAAGAAGTAACAGGAAAGGATAAGTAATATATTTCTTTTTTTTTTTTTTTTTTGCTACCAAATTTCACCATTTATTTGGGGAATGTGGTGGGGATCGATGTAAAAAGTTTTAGAGTGACTGGCAGTGGCCCTATGCAATGGCCTGCACAGATATCAGACATT